>NC_034591.1:79599568-79628315 GCF_900095145.1 Mus pahari
CTCCATGGCTTTTGCATCAGCTCCTGCTTTCTGACCTGCTTGAGTTCCAGTCCTGCATCCTTTGGTGATCAAAAGCAGTATGGAAATGTAAGCCAAATAAACCCTTTCCTCCCCAACTTGCTTCTTTGTCATGATGTTTGTGCAGGAATAGAAACCCTGACTAAGACAATGAACATTGATCGAATGTATAACATTTTATAATCCTGTATATGCATATCTACTAAATAATTTATTTACTCATATTCATTTGGTAGATTTGTTGGATAGATTAGTACATGTACTGAAATGACACTTTGGTCACCTTTACATGGCTTGCCATGAATATAGTACAATGATTTTCAGCCTGTGGGGAAGTTTTCAGAATAGTAGGAACACTTTCAAGGATCACTTTGCTATCTCTTAGCAGGAACTTGTATTACTAATAGTAGCATGACCTATCAGTATTCTATACTTGTGTGTGTGTGTGTGTGTGTGTGTGTGTGTGGTAATTTTTTATGGTACAAAATAAACTCTGACAGTCTTTTGTGAAGATACAGCCTATATGTAATGGTTATATATGAAGTGAGTGAGAATTTTTATAGAAACATTGAATGTTAAAAATGCATTTTTTCCATTTAACAAGTATAAAGGTAAACAGTAGTGCTGACTTGGAGCCTGTCCATTTAAGATGACAGCACAGAAATTATACAAACACTACACATGACTTTCAATAACCAAATGGAATTACTTTCAGATTAGCTGAATTAAAAGATTTTCACATATCTCTATGTTGTTGACAGTGCATGGATATGTCCTCACCAAGGAAAAGCCTCTTAAATCAGACTTCATAATCATGTGTGAGTGGAGTGATATCCAGCCCAGCCAGGCACAGATCAGCCCGTCTCTCTGTCAGCTGATCTCTTTGCAGTGTGGTTTTGGATTGGATGTCACAGGTGTATCATTTTGATAATGTATCCTTGGCTACTATATGACTGACAGCTTCTGTGTGATTTCCCTACTGGGTACTGACAAAACCTACTAGCTTTATATAAATGACATGAGCCTTTATCAGCCATATGATCTTTCCTATGCAGGGTGTCAGTCAACAATAAATAATGAAATGTGGGCTGAGGGAAGCAGTGGGAAGAAGGAGAGGCCGAGTGAAAACATCCATGAAAGAAGCATGCTTTATTTTGAGGCTAAAAGTAAGCATGAAAACATAAAACTGGCCATCTGCAACTTCAGTAAACCACAAAGTATTATCCTTCAAAAACTGTTTCCCTATGTAATACATTAAAAGGAAAAGTGATAGTGGTCATCTGTGTTTATAAACACTGTCCATATGATATTAAAAAATGTTAAAAAAATATTTCTCCTTAGTGATTGGAAATGAAGTTGTTTGGCCAAATTACTTAGAACTTTGAAATTAGCTTCAGGAATTAAATTATCTCTATTATATTTATAATTTAAAAAGTTTTATAAAATTACACTGATTATGAACTTTATGTATATACATACTGTATCATAAACACATGGTGTTTCTCAAAGCCCTACTCCTGCAGTGAATGTAAATAAAATCTACATACCTTCCTGAGTCATGTCCACGTGTTTACTTCCTGTGTCTCCCTCAGTATAACGTTTGTCCTTGCTCGGCTCTCTCCTTTCCCTTCCATTCTCTAATCCAGATATCCGGATGTAAGTTACTTCTCTTGGTTTTCTGTGCTAAGTCAATTGCCCTGTTATGTATTGTTTTCTATATGGGTTCTTCTGTTATGTGACACATACTACAGATTTTAATTGTATGTATATTTTAGAATTGGTTCAGTATCGAATTACCAGAAGTTATTAGTGCCTGGTTTATTGATATTCAGCAAACACTGGTTGACTAAATGAACAAATAATTACATGTCTAGTGGCTGGCGAGGTGGTTCAGTGGTTAGAAGCACTTGCTGCTCTTATAGAGGAGCCGAGTTTTGTTCCCAGCACCCACATTGTATCTCAACTCCCATTCCAAGTATGTAACACTCTCTTCCGACCTCTGCAGATGTATTCATTCACATGGCTCACATACATACATACACTGAGGCACACCATTATACACATACAATCAAGTAAACAAATATTTTAAAAGAGCAGGGTTTACACTCTCACCCCAAGGAGCTTCTTCCTCCAAACAAAGCCTTTCTAAGAAAGATTTAAAACTGATCCTGTCTCTAGAACTTTGACAAACACAGGCACCTCTTTATTTTATGTTTTGGAAATGGTGAGGCATAATTTTACCGACAACAATAACAACATTTATGATGAATGTTTACTGGATACTTCTGGGTGGAAAGTAGTTTGTGTCTTGTGTCATGTATTTCCTCTGACATTGCAAAGTCAATTTCATGCAAATGGTGATGAGGAAGGTTTGAGTATCTCCACGACGGCCAGTCAGGCTATCTAGACTATACATCTTTCCACTCTAACCTGTCGGGCTATCTAAATCAGTCTGAGCTTTTTATTCCATGATGCAGAATTATTACCTAGCATACATAGAAGGTTTTGAAAAGATATGTATTCTGTTCATTTCTTTAAAACATATTTATATAATATATTTGTGTATATTGTAAACTATTATATTGATCATTAATGTATGTGCTGTGTGGAGACAGTTTTCTCCTTCGCCATGGGTTGTCAGGCTTACTTGGTAAATGCTTTACCTTCTGAGCTGTCTCACTGCCTAGGGGTCTATTTCTTTGGTGTCTGGTTGCCAGGCACAGCAACATCAGTACATATCTCCTTTCCCCCATTGTCAATGCTGCTGCTCTAACTTCTTGGTCAGGTAGGAGAGATGACAGAGGATGCGCCAGTGTCTCACTGTGTTTCTCAAACACCGTCAACCCTCAACAGCCACCTGTCTCAATCCTCTTACTCCTTCTACGGTAAATTTTCATTTGTTAATGAAAATGCAAGGGATGGCACCTATCGTTTTGAACATGAGTGCATTGACAGATAGGCTGTTCACCTATGCATTCTATTTCAGTTTTGGAGAAGTGCAGCTCATCTTCTGGAAGGTTTTACAGAGAGCTTTGAGTGACTTGCTCAAGAAAAGTTGACTTCAGATACAGTTGTGAATCATCCATGTGTTCTTGTCCCATAAAAATGAGGAAATGTAGCTTGTTTGAACTTTTATCCACCAGTTCATCTATTTAAGTGATGAGTTAATCAATGTCACAGTGTGTGTAGCAGAAAATGTACTTAAAGATTGACATCATAGAATGCCAGGAATATAGTTAAACTTGCCTGTCATGAAACTCTTACTAGACTAACTGCACACATGCAAATATTTCTACAATATGCTTAAGCGGGTGAGTCAAGTCAGATTAATAATAATCTCAAAGAAAAAAAAATAGTTGGTTGCTTAACTGGATATTTCCCTTGAAGTCTATTTTGCAACATTTGTCATGTTCTGTTTTTATTACTAGAATTGGTTAGATCTTAACTTCTGCCTAAACCCAGCCTTGACTTAAGGACATATCTTCTGTGCAGTAGGAAATATAACTGCTTTCTAGCCCAGCATTCTGGATGTTATAATAATAAAAAAACCTTTGATGTTCAATTATGCTTCTTTCTTATAGATGAAATCTATGTATCCCTGAATGTTTTCTCTATGTCTTGGTTAATGACTTAGTCTCCCCATCCAGCCATCAAGGCACAAGTGATTGAGAGAAGCAAGCCCTTCTCTCAGGCAAGGCAATCACTTGTGCCTCTTCTGAAATGACTCCATTTCCTGAGCCCCTTTGTCTGTCACCAAGGCTGAGATTACAGCCTGCCTCCTGGCTTTCCAAGCATTTCCAGCTCCTAGAGGTGTGCTTCATTCCAGTAGTCACCACAGGATTTCTTGATGCCAACTACTTATGGCCCATTGCCATACACCAGATTCTTAGATTTGTTGGACTTCTTGGGGTATTTATAGCTCAATTTTTACAGTGTTTTCCAGGCCACAGTGCAAAGATTATTGTCAGTTTATAGCAATGACCAGAGTGTTTTATTTTGTCATATGTAACCTTTCCTTACTGGAGTGTCTTACTATTGAACTACATCTGAAAATGTCCCTTAGGTGTAAGTCAGTTTCAAAGAGAATGATCTTCCTATGGCAGAACTTGAAAGGAGGTATTTGCCAGTAACTTTTAATCGTTTCAGAACAAGTCAATCCACACTCTTAGGAGCAAAATGTGTTCTGTGTCTAGTGTGATGCCTGTGATACATGCCTGTGCCTAAGTGTGCAGCAGCTTCCCCATACTTTGCTGGTTCTCTGCTTCCAGTAAGTTGTTTATTCAAGATCCATGACTTTTATGAATACAGTCTGTTTAGAATGTACACTACATCATAAAGAAATACATTCCAGATGTGTTGCCTTTTTTTGTGATACTATTAAGAGGATGAAACTTAGTACCCTTATGTGCTCAGGAAGCATTTAATAAGCTGAATCTAGTCTCCTGATTTAACATGAGAAGCCCAGCAATAAACCTTCCTCATTAACTAAAGGGAGACAGATTGTCCTGATTGAGTACCAGTTCTCTGCTGTAAGCCCTTTCTTAGAATTAGTTAGGTACTGTGACTCTGTTAATGAGTCTTTAGGGCTATGTCTGAATGTTTGTTTGTGTAGTTGGGCAGCTTTGTTTGATTTTGCAGCACTGGCAAATAGTGTAACATAAACCTACATCAAGATTGCAGGGGAACGCCAGGGCTAAGAAGTGGGAGTGGGTAGGTAGGGGAGCAGGGCGGGGGGAGTGTATAGGGAACTTTGGGGATAGCAATTGAAATGTAAATAAAGAAAATATCTAATAAAGAAATAAAATAAAGAAAAAAAAGATTGCAAGTAAAATCAAGCCAAATTAAGAATGGCAGAAAAAGCCGTTGTCCCTTAATTCTCTGAGCTATTGCTCATCTGGAAGATTATTCTTTTTTTGTTGTTGTTGGTTTTTTTTTTTTTTTTTAGTTTTGTTTTGTTTTTGTTTTTCGAGACAGGGTTTCTCTGTATAGCCTTGGCTCTCCTGGAACTCACTTTATAGACCAGGCTGGCCTCAAAATCAGAAATCCGCCTGCCTCTGCCTCCCAAGTGCTGGGATTAAAGGCGTGTGCCACCACGCCTGGCTGGAAGACTATTCTTCTGTCTGTCATTTTCAGTGTTGTTTATTTTATGGAGATACTAGTTACTAGTGCAGTAAGTCGGAACATATAAGATATGACCAGTGCGCATTCCTAAGTGCAAAGACATTCAGGAAAAACACCAAAGAGAGAAGTGTCCTTTTATCAGAAACAGATGAGGAAAAGGAAGAAAGCACCCACTAGCCAAACTCAGGAAATCCTAGAAACACCAGATTAGAGTAACATACTTCTGACAGTGGCTGAATATACTTCATGGGTGACAAAGCCAACACGTTCGTACACTAAATTCTAAAACTGTGTATTGCTGACCTGGAGAGATGGATCAGCAGATAAGGGCATTCACTACTCTTGCACAGGGCCTGGGTTTCTTTCTCAGCACCCACTTGTGGCTTTTAGATATCCATACTATAGTTCCATATGATCCAATACCCTCTACTCATCTGTAGGTTCTAGACATCCATGTGGTGCAAATACATTCACATGGGCAACACACACACACACACACACACACACACACACACACACACACCTAAATAAATATTATCTATGGCACAAATAACTCAATGATAGTAATTTGATTTCAAAATTTAAAATATTGTATTAGATGTAAACACTATGGAATATTGAAAGTACTTACTAATGAGTGATTTTATTTTAAAAATAGTTACAGTATGAATTATATAGAATAATGAGTTACATTCTAACTCATGCTTAATTTTAAAATAGACATTATTAAATTGAGTCATTATAGGGAACATTAAAGATTTTTATACCAACTTTAAGCAATAGTAATACAAAAGTAGACTTTGAGCTATTTTACTTTTATTTTTCTGTGTTTATATTTGTGTTTGTGCATGTATAAATGACAGAGGACAGCATTAAAGGTTCTACTCATCCTTTTTTTGTTTGGTTAGGTTTTTTTGTTTTGTTTGTTTGTTTGGTTTTATTTTATTTTATTTTATTTTATTTTATTTTATTTTATTTTATTTTTTGGCTTTTCAAGATAGAGTCTCTCACTGACTTAGAATTTGCCAAGCAGAGTTGTATCCACTGATCCTGCCTCTTCTCTCCAGCACTGGGATTACAAGTGTGTGAAACCAAACTTGACTTTATTGTTGTTGTTGTTCAGTGTGTGTTCTGGGGATTGAACACAGGTTCTTGGAATTAGTTAGGTACTGTGCTCTCAGGACAAGCACTTTATTAACTGTGCCCTCTGAGCCACATTTCTTACACCATGTCCTGCTGGGTGGCACTGGGGGACAGCTTCCCCATCAGCAGCAGTCCCATTTTGGATAGAGTGTCCTGGGATGGGAAGAATGGACTGGGAGAATGCAGGTCAAAGGACAGTCATTGTGTTACTTCCTTAAACCAGGACAAACCTGTTCCACCTTCAGTGTCTAAGAATCTTTGGAATGTGACACCTCCTGTTTCCCAGTACAGACTCAGATTTTGAAATGTCCATATCAGAGGGTGTGTAAAGCTGGAGTGGTGTGACAGCTTACTATTATAGGGACAGGACAATATGCACTGCAAGGCCCATTTACAATCCTAATAGGATAAACATCACAGGATTCTAGCTCTCCACAGAAGTTAGGAATGAAAGGATTCCAGGACATTTCTGAAGAGTGAATTATAGTGTGTAATAATACAGAAAGTACCGAAGTGTAATGCACTTTTTTTTTATTTCCTTAAGCAAGAGAATTTTTAAGTGGAGTATAGGACAGAGTGATAAATTTGAATTTCAGGAAGTCCTCTAGCCCTCTTCAGGGTACTTATATCTTGAAGCCTTCTGTTGTAAAGTACAAATGTATTTGTTTTTATTATAGTGATCCTAGAAGTCATTGTGTTAGATGCTCCATCCTCTATTGAAGTGTCTAGCTTTCCATCACTTGGTTTCTAGCAGATTCTTCAAAGCTCAATGCAAATGAAAACTCATGGCAGCATCTTTTCCCATGCTGTCTGTGAATTCCAGTAACATCCCATCTCTATACTAAATCTCCACTTGAAATGTTATAAACAATTGTTTGCTTGTACTACATGCCCTGTCAAGACAAAGGGCTTAAATATTTCTTATTTTCCCTCTGAATCTGGTCTAAAACAAAAACATGAAGATTCTTGCTAAGAATAAATTTACTGGTAAGAATAAAATTACTTGGTTGAATAAATTTACTGCTGCATAAGAGTGACTTGAGTTTGGAGGATTGGGATGATTGCTTGGTCCATGAAGTGTTTGTTATATAACATGAGGACCTGAGTTCAGATTTCGAGCATCTTTCTAAAAGCCAGGAGCTACTGCATGCACTTGGCACTGCAGCAGTTCAGAGACAAGAGAGAAAGATTTCTGGAGTCTGCACACCAGTCAACCTAGACAAACTCTCTCAGTGAGCTCCACATTTAGTTAGACCATGTCTTACCAACTGTCTTAGTCAGGGTTTCTATTCCTGCACAAACATCATAACCTAGAAGCAAGTTGGGGAGCAAAGGGTTTATTCAGCTTACATTTCCACATTGCTGTTCTTCATTAAAGGAAGTCAGGATTGGAACTCAAGCAGGTCAGGAAGCAGGAGCTGATGCAGAGACCATGGAGGGATGTTACTTACTGGCTTTCTTCCCATGCCTTGCTCAGCTTGCTCTCTTATAGAACCCAAGACTACCAGCTCAGGGATGGCATCACCCACAGTGGGTGGTGATCACCCTCTTGATCACCAACCAAGAAAATGCCCTAAGCTGTATCTCATGGAGACATTTCCCCAACTGAAGCTCCTTTCTCTGTAATAACTCCAGCCTGTGTCAAATTGACACACAAAACCAGTCAGTACACCAACCAATCAACCAACCAACCAACCAACCAACCAACCAACCAAACAAACAAACAAACAACCAAACAACCAAACAACCAGTCAGTCGATCAGTAGTTGACTGACTATTGTGCACAAAAGAAAGGTGGAGTGCAACTGGGAAAGACATCCAATGATTTCTTCTGACATCCATATACCCAGACACACTAGTGCACTTGATCTTGTAAATCTATAAACACACACACATGAATACATACACATATGAACACACACGAACATACACTCATCAACACATACACATGAATACACACATATAGAACACATACAAATAAAAACACACATGAACACACATGTGATCTCACACACATTAACACACTTGATCTTACATACATGAACACATACCCATGAAAACATACACGGACATATACACATGACATACACACAGACATGAAAACACACAAGAACACACACATATGATCACACACAGACATGATCATATACACACATGAACACCCCCCACATCCATACACATTAAAACAATGACTTGACTGTCCATTTTAATGTTAACTACTTTGCACACAAGCAACTGCCCTGAAGCCAGGCTCTAGTTTCCTCAAATGCTGCTCTACTTGGCTATTTTGTAGTCTGAAAACTTTTCCTATTCTGTATTTTGTCCCCTGACATGAGTACAATTCTCAAGGAGAGTGAAAGTACAGAAGAAAGTGGCATTTGGGCTATAGGTATTCAGAGTCAGCAGGGGTAAGTAAGAAAGAGCAGTGAAGGCTTACTTGGAGGATGGAGGTCAAAGCGAGAGTCATTTTGTCATTTCCTGTTAGCAAAACGAACATCCTCCACCTTCCCATTCTTAAGGCCTCTGGAATGTGCCCACTCCCGTTTCCCTACACAGATCTACATTTTTGAATTGTCCATGACAGTGAGGCTGTATAAGGCCGATTGGCTTTTATTACACTTGTCCGCTGGTGCACAGTGTGTGGGTTTTTTCTAAGGATCTTTATAGGGATAATAACTAGAGGCTAGTTCGGGAAGAGGTTCTCTTTTGGTTAGAATTTCCTGTGTTTCAAGTGCCCGAAGCAAAGCACGTGGTTGTGCGGTCATTATGTGGGGCATTTCCACTCTACAGTCCCACTTTTCCGGGTTTTGAAGTGGATGCACTCCATATATTCCAGCCTTCTGTTTCTTATTTTTATTCTTCCTCTTCTTTCTTGAATTGCTAACAGGAAGGTTTCAGTAATGAAGCACGGGGGTGGAGGGGGAGACCTGTATTTCCTAGTAATTTCTTCCCTTGGGAGCCTACTTGTATAGCTATGATAAATAATGTGAATTCAAAATAAATTAGGCATAAGGGAAAAGACTTTTAAATCATGATGAAGATAAAAGAAATCTTTTATAATCCCAAATAAACTCAGAGTTAGGAAAGCAAGTGAGTTCTTTGCTAAAATTCTGGTTATGTCAATCAAATATATGATTACCATTAATTATATGGGTTAAAAGTAATAAGTGCCAATTTTCTAATAATACTAAGACTGGAACTCTCATAAAAATGGTGGCTGACATATATAAAAGAAAAGTTGTTTTAAAACTGTGTCGAGACTGAGTGTACATATGGCTTCGTGGGACGTTTTTAGCAGAAGTGCCAGGAGAAAGGGATACATTTAACAAGCCCACGAATCATTTCTGCTGTGCAAACAGAATGTTGTGATAAGAACACTGGGGATCCCGAGCACACAGAAAGGTCAGGATTCTGAACACCAAGAGTGGGCTTTCACTCTGTCTTAAAGAGTGTGCCTGGAAAAAGAGGTTTAGCGTAGACGAGGATCTTTTACAGAGAAAATTGTGCAGTAAAAAAAACAAGTTATGAAAACTCAGTACAAATACTTTCATTTAAAATACTTCGAAAATAATTAGAACCTAGATCAATTTTGGTGGTCCATGTGCAGGTATAAACCTACCCAGGCAAGCGGGAATGGTTTTTTTACATTCACACCTGTCTTGCATGACTTGTTTTAGTGATTCTGCATACTTTTAGTCCAGTAGAAACAGACACAACATAATTTATGTATTTCCCTTTTTTAGAGAGGGTTCATTTTAAGAAACTTGCTTACCTGCCTGGTATGCAGAACTTTGGCAACTAGGATTCTTGTGTTTTGGTGTATAGACAGAGTTCTTCATTCTCCAGAAAACCTCTGCTTCTACTCTGAGACCTTTAACTGACTGGGTGAGACACAGTCACAGTACTGAAAGTGATCTGCTTTGCCTGAAGCTAAGAGATTGCAGATGTGAAATACATCCGTCCTCATGGCCAAACAGTGTAGAGGGGCAGAGTTGACTCCCAGATATAATCACCACAAAGGACAAGGAGAGAATGCGCCTCCAGAATCTTTCTAGGTCACACAGAAACTTGTGCATGTGTTTTTCCCTTCATCAGGAATATTTTAGCTGTGGTCAGCTGCTAGAATGCTTACCCACGTATTTGTCCTTTATTCATATTTTTGTTACTTTTATTAAGCACATGTCAGGTGTAGTAAATGATAGGATGGGACCAAATAAAAAGTGATTAGGCTATATCTTCTGGGAATTTAACTTCAGTGAAAGAGCAGGGCACTGATGCCTGCATCATGAATATATCCAAAGAGGGAAGATATGCATGTTTCAACTTTACCAGCTAGAAGTCATTTTTCCCATGTGCAACTTAAGGAAAACGAACACGTTCTATACCAGTGCTAATTTTCTAAACTATTGTGCTTGTTACTTTAAGCATGATAGCGTGGTTCATATCTGAAAATGGATTATGAAAGGTATGCTTGACCAGTACAGGTCAACTTCTTTCATACGATGTTGACTATTCACATTCATTTTAGCATATAAAAGGATATCTCTGTGTTCAACTTATGCAAATTTCTTCAATATATTATGCTTTAAAAGTGTCTGACAATTGAACTGTCATATTGAACTAATAATCTTGCTTTTTATGTAGCATACAGGAGTAAATCTTTTCTTTATTGGAGCAAAATAGGCATTTCCTAGGGTCACTCAAATGTCCTGAAACTATATTTTCTTTCTATTTCCTTATGAGGAATGGACTTATCTGCTTGGCTTTTAGGGCTGTTTATAAGCTTATCACACTGTTAATCCAAACAAAGTCTCACTTTGGTGAGATCATGCAACTTGCCACCCTCGTTTACATTTAGCATATTCATTTCATCCTTTTTCTGTAAATCTGAGATAGCCTTATTAGACTAATTCCATGAAACTTCCCTGATGCTTTCAGTATGCCTGGGAAACATCTTTTTGTGCCACTATTGGGTTGTGACACTCCATAGTTGGCACCAGACAATTGAGTTCTGTTAAAAAGTATTTTTCTGTGGTGGGGATTAGCTTGTACATAAAGGGTGAATAAGGAAATTATGCTAGTGAAATATATTAACTTAGCTCAGTCAAAGGGGAGAAGAGATACTGTAAGAAGTACTTATGGCTTTCCTGCTTGTCCCTTCCCACTGGCAGAAGTACCTGATGTTTGCTTGCATGAGAATGACTCCCAAAGGTGCATATGTGCAATGCTTAGTCTCCAGTCCATGGGTCTGTTTGAGAAAGGTTAAGGAGATCTGAACTTGATGGAGGTGGTGTGTCATAAGGGATATTTCAAACCCTCATACTATTCCAGTTCTCTCTCTCTTTCCTGACTTTATACTTATGGATAGCACGTAAGCTCTCAGACACTTTTCCAGTGCGATGCCTGCCTGCTGCTATGCTCCCCATGCACCGGGTATGGACTCTGACCCTCTGGAACTGTGAGCCCCCAAAGTAGCCATGGCTTTTATGTGTTCTACCTCCAAGTTTGAAGTACCCGTGGCTTTCTGCTCCCAACAATGGCTGGAATACCTTCACAGCCCTGACTTTTGAAGCCAATTTCTTCACAGACTGCATCTCTGCACTGTAAGACCATCACACTGTTCTGTATTTTCATAGCACCACAACCTTTTTCTCACAGGAAGAAGGAGATATATATTTATAATTTTGGTAGATACCAAATATATACATCCTGCCTTCTTCCATTATAAGCTCCTGTATAAGAGACAGCATGTTCATTCTTTTTCTCTCATGTTTGTATTCCTATGTCCTAGCAAGCAGCCAATGTATTGGAATTAATATACACTGTAGATGGCACACATATACTTATATAAGTAGTATAAGATATGTGCTTATATAAGTAATAATTTAGTTGGATAAATGGATTATTGAATAAACTCATTTTCCTTTCTTTTATCTATTTTTAACAACCAAGACATAATCTTCTGTCTGTATCATTTTCATCAACACCACATGCCCATATCCATAACTCATCTGCATCTCAAGCCAGTTCTGTGTAAGAGCTTCTCTTTTTTTGTTTTATTTTTCCAATGAATTGTTTTTATTTGCTTTGCATCCCAACCACAGTCCTCCCTCATCCCTCTCCTCCCAGACCCACCTTTATAAATCCCTCACCTCATTGCTGCTCCCCCTTCTCCTCAGAGAAGAGGAGCCACCCTTGTGTGCCACCCTACCCTGAGGCATCTAGTCCTAGCAGGACTAGGCATATTTTCTCCCACTGAGGCCCAACCAGGCCATCTATTTACGGGAAGAGGATCCAGTGGCAAGGAACAGAGACTAAGATAGCCCCCACTTCACATGTTAAGGGAATCACATGAAAGTCCAAGCTGAATCTTTTTGCTACAAGTTTAGGGTGCCTAGGTCCAGCCCCTGCATGCTCCCTTGTTGGTGGCTCAGTCTCTGTGAGTCCCTGTGGGCCCAGGTTAGTTAGCTCTGTAGGTCATCCCATGGTATCCTTGACCCCTCCAGCTTGCTCAGTTCTATCTCCCACCAAACTGAAAGACAAACTATTTAGACATTGTTATATTTATGGGTTTTCCATCTAGAACTTGGATGAAAGGTCTGTAGATTATTTCTTAAGTTCTACTTTCCTGTATATACACACCTTTCTTGAACTTGCCTTCATACCTTAATTGGTCAAGCTTTAACTTTGAAATGTCAATATTCTTGCCAGGGTGATTGGATTGTTGAAAGAAAAGTTTAGTCTTTGGATAAATTATTATTCAAATGTTCTAGATGAGGTCTTTATTTATTCCAACTACATATGACTTGTGTGTGTGTGTGTGTGTGTGTGTGTGTTTGTGTGTGTGTGTTTGACTCCACATGATTTCCCATGTACCATGCCATGCATTTGGAAAGCAGAAGTTGTGGGAATCGCTTCTCTCTTTGCACCATATGAAATACTGGAATTAGCCTCATATAATCAGGGTTGGTAGGAAGTGCCTTTAATCTCTGAGCTATTGGCCTGCCTTGAATGAATTAAAAAGTTTTGTTACTTCATGAATTGTAATTTCTTACTTATATATTTTTTGGTCAGTTGTGTATGTAGGACAGTATTCCAGTCAATAGACAAAAATACATAATTTTCAGTCATAGAATAACTATACAGTTTTAATATCACATAAAGAAAGTACACTTAAATAATTAGAGAGTTTCACAAATGACAATAGCTTTAAACAAGACCACAACCTCATATTATGTTATGCATGAACTGTAGGTATTGTACTAAGATACATTTTCTTCCCTGTGACACTGGCAAAAAAAGGAAAAATAGATTTCTTGGAATGATAAACAAACTGACAATATATAACATAATTTGCCATTTTTTTTTTTTTTTTGGTTTTTCGAGACAGGGTTTTTCTGTGTAGCCCTGGCTGTCCTGGAACTCACTCTGTAGATCAGGCTGGCCTTGAACTCAGAAATCCGCCTGCCTCTGCCTCCCGAGTACTGGGATTAAAGGCGTGCGCCACCACGCCCGGCTTTGCCATTTTCTTTTTTAATGTTAATTTTTTTTATGTATATGAGTGGTTGCCTGTAATCTATCTGTTTCTATCTATCTGCCTGTCTGTATATGTATCTATGTATGTATCTATGTATGTATGTACGTATGTATGCATGTATGTACGTATGTATGTATGTATGTATGTATGTACGTATGTATGTACGTATGTATGTACGTATGTATGTACGTATGTATGTACGTATGTATGTACGTATGTACGTACGTATGTACGTATGTACGTATGTATGTACGTATGTATGTACGTATGTATGTTTGTATGTATGTACGTATGTACCTACCTACCATATGTGTTCCAGGGCAGCAGAAGCCAGAAGAGAGTGATTCCTTGGAACTGGAGTTGCAGATGATTGTAAGCTGCAGCCCTGGTGCTGGCCACTGCATTTGAGTCATCTGCAAGAACAAGGACTCATAACATCTGGGCTATATTCCATCCCCATAATTGGCTTTTCACAAGGTTACCAAAAACATAAAAATAACCGAGTTTCCTTGATGTAAGGAGGCAGGGGCTTCATCAGTTTTGCTCTAATGTATTTCATTTTTATCCAGTGCAAGTTAGTGCTGCTATTAGTCTCTGAAAACACAAGATTATTTGCCATTGATAATACTACTATGTCTATATAAAAAGCGATTAACATATCAGATTTAATTTTCGTAATAATGACCTCAATAATAAGTCAGTTAAGCTATATTGTGTCCTTTGTCTTCAGGCTTCTACTTGTCCTTTGGTTATTTTATTTATTTGTTTAGTTTTTTTATTCACTTCTTCAGTGATCTGTTACTATATTTGTCCTTAATATTTGAAGGGCCTAACAATTACCAATTGTTTTCTTTGTGTAAGCAATTGGAGTTTTTGTATTTGTGTCTGCGCACATGATCATATCTGCCCATTGTGTGTGTGTGGAGACTGAAGGAAAACTTTCAGGACTTGGAGCTCTCTTTATCCTCCATGTGTATCTTGGGGACTGAACTCAGGTCTTCAGGCTTCGCAGGAAGCACCGCTTGCTCATATTCTCCACCTCACTTTTAATCCCTACTTTTATGAAATGATTCAGTTTGTCAGTGCCTATACAACTGTGTGCAGTAAAATAAGTGATCATTTTAATCTATATATTGTAACTGCTTATTATATCAAATAAAGTGGTCATTACAAATGGCTATTTATGAACTGCAAATTATTTCTGGATCATTAAAATGTGAACCTACTTCTTATGAACATAAAAGCAATATTGAAAATATTTAAGCAGTTAATAGGCTACTCTAGATAAGTTTCAGATATAATTTTATAAAATATAAAATAGGTCTCAACATCATCAACATTTGAGTGTTTCAAGTTTAATATTCTAGAAAAATTCATGATACGTTTTACAGGCACATTCTAGGAGGTGGGAAGTTAATACTTTCCACATACAAAAATAATAACTTCTGTCTGATTCCCTTTTAGGGTATCCAGTTTTTTTTTTTTTTTTTTTTTTTAAGATCCAAGTAGTATATTCTTGAAAGTATTCAGTGAGAAAAGTAATAAATGAACCTTTTGAATAAACGTAGTCAAGAATGATTGACAACTCTGTGAAAAGCAGGCACAGCAGAGAATGTTTTTTTGAGAAAAATGGAAACCATAGTTACTGCAAATGAGCCTGAGAAAGAAGGCTTCAAGTTGAGCGAAAACCAGAGGTCTGCTTACCTGCTCTGTTGATCACATGAAAGTGAATTTATATAGTAATTAATTAGATGTGCTTAGATGTTCTTTATAGAAAAATCAAATCTTGGGTTGATATTTGGTACTGAAAAATCATGTCTAAGTTTTTACAGAGTTGATCAATATTTCCATTTAACACCTTGAATCCTCTTCTAACACATTGTTTTATAAGTAAGTCACAGCCTTAGTAATTAAAATGTGAATAATGAGATTTATTTATGTATTTTATGAGATGTATGGAGGTATTTCGCTTTTGTCTGAACCATCCCCATCCCCATGGCTTCTATTTTCAGAACTTTGATGATACTTACAAGTGCACATAAAGGCCCCAACTTATGTGACTTAGTATTAACCCTATGCAGCCCTAACAGTGGTGGGCATGCTGACTCACTGAATCCTTCTATGAACCTGATGGTGTTTTACTAAGTTTATAGGTTAGGGTATTAAAGGGTGTTGTGGTAAGGAGAAAATCCAGGGTCACACATTAGATTAGGGGACAGTTCACACAGTAGAACCAGGTGTCTTGCTTTCAATCCCATCACTAATAAACATAGAAAATATCCAACGTTCTTACAAGGAATATTTTTGTATTTCCTTTTTGTAGTTGTTGATCCAAGTCACTTGATTGTCTTTTCAAAAACAATGTAGGTACAATTAGGTCAGTGTGCCAACTTCCGCCTCATTGAGAAGTCTAAAATAAATGCTAGTTTTCATGTTGGAGGTATCTGGTCAATTGCCATTGCTGGACTAGTATAAAGATCCTTTCAGTCAATTTCACCATTCAGTTATTCCTTAAAATTGTCTACCTATGAGGAAAGAAAGTCACTAAATGAAAATAGAAACAAACGTACAGTTCTTGGCCTCAATGTGACAATATTGGGAAATAGGTAAAAGTGAACTACACCATGAAACTTGCTTTAGATTTTGTTTTTCTTTTAAGTTGTTGTTGCATCATTACTTTTTGTATTTGTATTTGTGCACATGGTCATGTCTGCCACAGAGCGTGTGTGGAGACTGAAGGACAACTTTCAGGTCTTGGGGCTCTCTTTATCCTCCATGTGTATCTTGGGGATTGAACTCATGTTTTCAGGCTTTGTACCAAGCACTGAAATCCCTGAGCCATCTCTCTGGCCTTCCTCAGGTAATTTTTGAAAATCATAAAAAAGAGCCTATTTTCAGCAAGTTTTGTTTTATTACTATGATTGTAAGTAGTACTTTAAGATAGTGTTGCTAATATAAGGATGTACTGTATTTCACTTATTGAAAATGGCATTTACTTAAAAGCAGTCATGTATTTTTTAAAGAATAAGAAATAACTAACATTTATGCATACTTTAAAAAATCTTTCCAACAGAGTGTAATTCAATATGAATTAGTTTTCCAAATGAATGTAATCCAGTATGAATTTGCTAGTTCTTTACATTCATTTTTCTGTTCCTTTTGAATGAGACCCCGTAGTAATGTGAATAACAGTTGGAGAATGTTATGTGAACTTTCCTGGTGAGTCCTTTCCTACCCTGTGGAGACACGTGTCACTATCTCTGCCTCTTGCCACTTTAAACTAGTCATATTGCTTGTGACTGCTTGTGTATGTATGGAAACAGTTTGTTGTTACAGTAACATTTTGCTCCTGAAACATTCTCAGTCTAAAATTGTTTACCCTCGTAGCTCATTCATTATAGCCTCCCTTCTCAACATCCTGAATATAATAAGCCCTGTGTTAATTACTATGAGTTTCTTGTGTGTAAGATTGAGTTTAAGACTAAGCAAGCCAGCTTTAGTTCATCTACATAACTTTATAAAAACTCATGTATAATGGGAGATCTAGATCAGTGACATAGCACTTGCCTAGCACAACTAAGGGCCTAGGTTCAGACCCTAGTACTGAAAAAAAGTACAATGAGGTCAAACAATGTACCACGATTAGTATTTGTTGACAAGTGACTTTAACAGTCAACATCTGTGTTTAAAGATCTACATCATTATTAACATAATGACTCTAGCTAGGTACATACACAGATACACAAAATGCTTCTGATATTTTGTTATTTTTATTACCTTGTACTTAGAGTTTATTTAAAAAATCATTCTTCAAGCAGTTTAGAATATGGTATTATTTCCTTCACCTCATTAGAATAAAATGTTTAATTCAGTCAAAGCTTGAACAACCCTGCCCTTGCTTGGCAAAGACTTGTTTGGTTGATTAGTGTGAATGAAGATGGGAAAGATTTAAAACACAACTGTCAAAGCGATTAGAGCCAAAGTTCTTCTATTGCTGAATAATAAAAATGCATGTCTGAAATGCTTTTGAATAAAGCTTGTAAAAAGTCCCACTTAAGCAGAGTGAAATGATAGTGAATAGAAGGAAAGACAGCAGAGGTCAGCTGTTCAAGCAGCATCTCATAAATCCTCCTGCTATATTATAAATTTATTAAAGAAAAGGATCATACAATATTGCTTCAATCAACTTAAGTTATAAACTTTCATTATCCAATTGTTTGAGAGGGGCTCACTGAAGTTATGCCGATAAAATGTACTATTTGAGTTGCTTATAATTTTATTTTTAAACTATTCATTTCAATGGAATATAGATATAAAAACCACAAAAGATTTATAGATATTCATTATATATATATATATATATATATATATATATATATATATATATATATCTTTTGTGATAAAGGCTTTAAATCTAAAAAAATGGAATATAATTATAGAGTCTCAGATTTTATGTAACTAAGAAGACTTGGGGTGCTTTTCTGCCAGCTGCAGCTCTACTTTCTCTGATCTACCTCTTTCCTGGTCTTATTGCAAAGAGGCAGTGGGTTCTATGTCTCATAGCTGTTTCCTAGTACCTACCAGAAGAAGGTATTCTAGGATGAACCTGGATTCACAGTTCCTAGGTTGGATGCTGGACCTCAGTATTTGGCAAAAATAAAGGAATTTGCATACAGGTGCAGCAAACCAATGCTGTTTCCCGGATGTGATTTACCCTGAGCATTGAGGAGCAATTGGAAATGCTCTAGTAGGCATATCTGTACTACTGGTGATGAGGAGAGAAAGCATCCCTGCATTCAAAAAAGGCAGCCTAAAGTGCCTACCACAGTGTGACCTGGGCATTCAGTTATCCTAGCAGACACCCAAGCATAGTGGATTACACAGAATTTAAAAGAAAGTAGAGTGTGTGTGAACATCAGAGAATGGTGACCACCTGCTGAGGCTGACTTAGAACACATAGCTGGTGGAAATAATATCAAAAGAGTAATCTTGGACCAGGTAGTGTGATACCTTGAGGCTAAGTGGTGAAATTTGGTATTTATTTGGAAAATGATGGTATGTCCTTAGTGTTGGGCAGTATGAGACTGACATGCTTAGGGTTTCTAGCATTGTTTGAATTGGTCAGTGACAAGTTATAAAAGAACAATTTGCAAAGAAATCATAATTCTAATAAGTGGATAAATGATGGCAGATTTTACATGAGGACAATGAAAAGCTGTCTGTGAATGTGGATCTTGGGTTTCTAGGAAGGTGACTGTTTCTTACCATAACGAAGTTATGGGAAGGCGAGGTAGGGAGCGAGATGGTGAGTTCCTATGAGGTCTGTGAGATTCAGGTTTTTTATGCATTTTATCATATTGGTGGATAATTCAGTAATCACTATTGTAGTGGCTTCATATGGCTTTGAGTTTTGGAGCTGGTTTTCACATCCAGTGCTTTGGCTCTGTGACCTATTATAATTTTATACATCTACCTTCATACATGCATACATACAGATTGTGTTTTACCACAATAATAAATGATGTCTAACATTAGGGAATGTCACTTTATTTTTGCCAGTGGACTAAAACATTTTTTATTTTTATTAGTGACATTTAAAATCATATATGATAGTTAAAATCACACTGCCAAACGTCAGAAGATACAGCATGACTTCTCACTGTATCAGGCAATTTGCATTTATTACATACTGTGCTATTAATGACTACCCTATGTTAGGTGTCTTATGGACTGGAACATTTATATTTGAAGAGGTAGCATTGTATGCCTAAGATCATACAACCTAATGGGTCAGGGCAAGATCTGGTGTATAATAGTTGTATTAAGTAGCACATACAGTTAGTCACCTTTGAAGGTCTAGTGAGTACTAAAAAGTGGGTTTTGCTTTGGTAGAAAGAGGACAGAATGGAGTCTGCTGCATTTGGAAATAGAACCCTGAGACTAACAGTTCTGTAGAATCAGGATCCAAACGTAAGAGTGAAGAGCTACAAATGGAGGTCTGTGGCGAGAGTCTGGTGAGAAAGGCTATGGTTGAGCTGAGATGATCAAAGGAAATGGCTAAATTCTCTAATAGGACTGAATGTGCCCCTGGGCTTTGTGGCTGTCAGGTTACTGGAGGCCTCTTTTGAGGCCAGTTTTTACCAGGTAATGATTACAGAGGGCACTAGAAATAGGGTTAATGAATGAGTGCCGTGGCTATTTATTTTTGAAAGGGATCGCAGTTAAGAGAGAAATCTGTAAATCATAAAGCTGGCAATGAAGCTGGGTATCAGAGACTGTGGGATGAGAATAGAAGACTCTAGTGGGAGAATTAATTCTCCAAGTGCTAGAGAAGAAAGCAAAGCCTGGTGAAGGTTTCTAAAAGGATGCTCTCCATTAAACAGTAATGTAAATATGGAAACAAGTCGGATGGCAGACCTTCAAGCCAGTGCAGGACTAAGCCAATCCAGTGTCTCAAGCTGTTTGTCCCTGTTTTTAATTGATGTTCATTTTGACTTTTTTTTTTTTTTTTAAACCTTACAGAAAACCCCCTGTGGGCTGACAAACTATTTTGCCTGTTTCTTTCTAGGAAAGGTAGAAAGTCCCTCACCTCCATGTGATCCTGGTGAAAAGTCAGCTAGTTTATGAGTTTTTCCCACTTGTTTCAGGAAATGCAAGGTTCATTACTTACTTGGCAAAAGTATGAACATATATACCTTAGCTACTGAAACCCTAGAAATCAAGACTTCTAAAGTTCAAATCCAGACACCCAAAAGATAACCTACCAGAAAATAGAAATCCTGAATACTATAGAAAGTTGCAGAAAAATATATTGATCTATATTGGTCTGTTCCAAGGGGATGTCACAAGAGAAGGGGACCTTTTCTATATAAACTCCCCCTGCTTGCCCATCCTGTATGTTTTCCTTCTTGCTGAGGACCTGTGCTTTGTTTGTCCTAAGGATCCAGTTTTTGCCTCTTCTTCCATATCACAAAGCTCAGGGAAACATTCTGGAACTACTAGAGAATTTGGCCACTTCTCTGTCTTGCAACATTTCAGCTCAACTGTACTCTCTGTTTCTGAACTCTCTCCACAGATCTCCACTTTTATATTTTAAACTCGGTCACTCATACTTTCTAGATCTGGACTCCAACCCTGTGCTGTGTTCTAATATCTTCATCATAAACACAGATAATTCAATTCACCCTTCTTCCATGAAAACTAGGAACAGATTCATTATCAGTGTACATTAATCATTGACAAATAATTGAGCTCCCTGTCCAGGTGTTGTTCGAATGACAAATGAGAACTGATTGTTTATGCCCAATCAGATATCATACCCACATTTTGCAAATGAAATAAATGTAAAATTTATAGCTTGTTTATATGTTAACAATTCTATTTTACTATTTGTTCAAGCACCAATCATTAACATAGGTGTTTTAAATCCTTAACTTCCTGAAATTAAAGGAGTGCTATTTGTAAAGCAGAGATTCTTTGAATCAGTAGAAAGCGGTGGACTGAAAAAGTACATCTGTGCACACTTTAGTTTACTCTTCTGGGTCAAGGAGTAAAAATTCATCAAGAAGACCCTAGGTTCTCAAGAGGTGGAGAGCAGACAGGTTGCTGGTAGCCATAACCACAGAAGTCTCTAGCCAGCATTCTCTAGGTAGGCCTTTTCACTCTGTCACTGAACCACATGTTGACAAATTCTCTTTGCTCTTCTTCAGAGCACAGAGCAGAGGCCTTCCCCTCATCATCTTGCTTCTGATGCATTTCCAGATCAATGACTGATATTTTATGTGTTTCTGTCCTCTTGATTAATTCATAATTATAACAGCAATATCTGTATACATATTTTTTCTCCTGTAGCATTTCTGCATCTGGAAATGGCATTAACAATTTTGGCAGTCATGTACTTAATTAAAATTAATCATAATGCTTATATTCAGCCCACTGTGTAGAGAAGTTACTACTATCATGTTAAGTATATGTCATCAAGAAAATAGTTCCTACAACATTTATTTAAATCACCCTACCAATACCCTAAATGGTCTTATAAAAGTTTTTTAAAAAATCATCAAAACATCAAATTCCTACTGTAGAAATTACAGAAAGTTAAGAAATCAAAATCTTAACATAGGTATGAGATGGTTTGGGCAGGAGAAGGAGGAAGATCAGTGGGTTATAGGTAAGCATGTTAAGTCAGAAGTGATGGGTACTATAGAGGTAAGCTTGCTCATGCTCGATCTGGGACAATCCAACTTCTTTAGTTTTGCTAGACATAGAGATAACCTCTTGAGATTTTTATCAATGAGATCTACAATATTTATTTTGTTTCAGTGCAAAAATAAGAATCACCACATTCTTAAATAGTGATGGATTAGAGTGTGTAAGAAAATGGTTTAGATTAGTGTGTCAGCTTTTTGTCACCGGAGAGTCATTTAATTGAGTAATCTAAAATAATTTGTGTTTTAGTTCAGCCATGAAAATTGCTCTGATGTGTCACAGTTCTGAGATCATCTTGTTTAATAGTGATTGTTTATATTCACAGGAAATTATCTTTATATTTATTGTTTTCTCATATGTTAACATCTGGATACTCTTGATTTTTAGCTTGTAATACAATAATTAATGATTTTTTTTGTTGTACGTAGGTGTCTAAATTTACTTTGTGTTGCTATAATATTTAATACTCAGAACTTTACAAAGAACAGAAAGCGTGGGTCACAGTAGTAAGTGATGGGAAGCCTGAGAATATAGCTTCCAGCAGCTTCTGAGGGTATCTGTGCTATATCCTTCTAGGGTGGAGGTTCCACAGGCAAGGGCAAGAGGGCTGGATTGCTTTTGTCACACAAACTCTCTTGTAATAACTAACCCATTCCTGTGAGAACAGCATTCATTTACTAGGCCTCACCTCCTGACCCTGCTGCATAGGGCTAGTAAGTTTCCCATGCAGATTTGGGAGGACACATTCAAACCTTAGCAGCACATAAATGTGATTTTATATATATATATATATATATATATATATATATATATATATACACACATATATACATATATTTGAGACAGGGTTTCTCTGTATATCCCTGACTGTCCTGGAACTCACTCTCTAGACCAGGCTGGCCTTGAACTCAGCAATCCACCTGCCTCTGCCTCCCAATTGCTGGGATTAAAGGTGTGTGCCACCACCACCTGGTGTGATACAATATTTTAAATGTAACAGATAAGGGTAATATTAAAACATTTCTCTGTAGTTATGTTTGTCAGCCTATGAAAGAAAAGAGGGTCATTAGTATATTTTAAGACAGGGTTTTGTTCTGTAAACCAAACCAGTTTGGCTTAGGCTAGACCTGAAGTCTTTATATTTACCCTTTTAAAGTATAGAAAACATCCAGACACACACAGACAGAGACACACACATACATGTGCGTGTATGCATACAAACACACACACACACACACACACACACACACACACACACACACACTACATTTTTTACTGTATTTGATGTGCTGTTTCATCCATTCGACCTGCATGTGGCAAAAGATCTCTGAATTCAGGCACATCCTCTGCCCACTCATAATTCATGTTGGTTTCAGGTTTGTGCTATGACTCAAACTTTCTAAGCATTTTGCATTTACTCTGTGTCACAATTCATAAATACAAGAGATGTTTTCTGTTATGATTCTCATTTTAAAATGGAAGACATAAAGATGACTTATATTTAAACTGTCATATAAAAGAAAGCCCATTACAGAAAACTACAGCTGTCATAATCCAGAGAGTGTCCAGGCTCCGCGAGTAGCACACGTCCTGACCTAGGCTTAGGAAACATAGAAATAGAGGCAGAATGTAAGGCCAGAGGTCCAGCAAATCTGTGAGATTGTGTCTCCTAGAAATGACAGAGAAGCTACTGTACCCACGATATGTAAACAAAGTGGGTGCCTAAATAAGATCCTAACGATGACAACACTGATAAGCATAATAGTATAGAAGTGAGCTCTCACAGGACCCCATTCCTAGACAAAGAGCTGCAGGTGATAATCATTTCTGGCAGAGGGGGAATTAGTCCATACCAGGGATGAGCCCTCTAATTGCTTATCCAATATAAAGTGGTCAGTCCTGCAAGCTAGTCTCAAGCACCATTAAATAGACTCAGAAAGTTGTAGTTAATTAATATGCATTTATGTATGTATAAGAGTAGTAATGAAAAAGAAGCTGTCAGTTTGAGAAAGTGAAGCAGACATGAGAGAAGTTAGAGGGAGGAGTCTTGGGAGGTGTTAGAGGAAGGAAAGGAAAGGAGAAATGTGGAAATTATATTTTAATTACAATTTTAAAAGTATATTGTCTGTCACTGTAGAAAAATATGCTGGATTATGACTGTTACCAGAGACACAGCAATGCACTTAGACTGCATAGGTTAAATTGTCTGCCAGTAAGACTGGTTATGTTCGCAGAGTATAAAATGGATATATCTATTATACAGAAATGATATCTGCTAAAAACAAAAAGGGAGTGGTGACCTATAATCTGAGGGGTGTCTTTACATTTAAAGATTTGTTTCCAGGGGGACAAACCATGAGTGGTAGTGGTACCTGGGAGTTTCATAGTGAATGATGAGTTGAGGCTAATTTTAGTAACAACAATGATCCTTCTGAGAGGAGATAATAAACTATCAAGGGGCGATGTTACTGAACTTAGACTCAACTAAGAGTTGAAACTCAGATCTGACTACCTACCCTCAATAACGCAATAAAAGAGC
The DNA here is from genome assembly GCF_900095145.1 of Mus pahari. NCBI lineage: Eukaryota > Metazoa > Chordata > Mammalia > Rodentia > Muridae > Mus > Mus pahari. Next base: position 79,624,135 of record NC_034591.1, read on the forward strand.
CCAATAAAAAGGAGGAGAAAGCAGAAAATGAACATTTATTCAATGTGGCCACATCGGGAAGAAGGACAAAGGGACCCAGCAACCCCCCCCCCCAAGTCCATCTTTAAGGTCTTGAAGCAAGAACAAAGTTTAATAGGGGCCAAAGCCTTCTGAAGCTGAGTGCTACCACCCCCCTACCCCAAGTCCTTCTGCCATTCTGTCAAGGTGCAGTTACAACCTAAACATCCTTGTCTGGGCTTCAGTCTCATCCTGTCATGTGGTTGGGCAAGTTGTGAGAATTCTTTAAAATCTCACTCTGGGAGACAAATTCCCCCTTCTGGCTGGTGCCTTTTCCTTTTCCCACTTTGAGACTCCTGGAGTAATTCACATTTCTTTGGGACTCATTGTTTTAGCAGTCTGACCATTATATGACAGACACAAGTGTCTCTTTTGGACTTCTTCATTTCTCCCAGACCATTATAACACTCACCGGCTACTAGTGTTTTTATTAAAACTGAAGGGAAATGCAGGTAAATCTGGAGGTGTAGAAATCAACATTTAAAAACAAAGGTTGATAATATCAGTTGCTGAATGCGCCTCATATCCACATAGTAGAGCAATTAAACCAGCTATACATGTGAAAAACTACAAATAATAAAACAGTATGCCATATTCTGCACACAGTAATTTTTTTTAAATATTACCTATAAGGGAGCTATTTGTTTAAATCAGGGCAAGTCCAGAGCCAAGAACTGGAGCAACACATGAGTAGTGTCTTAAAGTTTTATTGCTATGAAGAGACACTGTGACTAAGCCAACTCTTTTTTTTTTTTTTTAAGATTTATTTGTTTATTATATGTAAGTACACTGTAGCTGTCTTCAGACACTCCAGAAGAGGGAGTCAGATCTTGTTACAGATGGTTGTGAGCCACCATGTGGTTGCTGGGATTTGAACTCTGGACCTTTGGAAGAGCAGTCGGGTGCTCTTACCCACTGAGCCATCTCAACAGTCCCCAAGCCAACTCTTATAAAGGAAAACACTTAATTGTGGCTGGCTTACAGTGTCAGAGGTTTAGCCCTTATCATCATGGTAGGAGACATGGAGGTATGTAGGCAGATACGGTACTAGAGAAGGACCCGAGAGTTCTACACCTTAACCAGAAGGCAGCAGAAGGAGACTGTGTGACATACTGGGTATAGCTTGAGCATAGGAGACCTTAAAGCCAGTCCACAGTGGCACACTTCCTCCAAGAAGGTCACATCTACTTCAACAAGGCCATCCCTCCTAAGAGTGCCATTTCTTATGGGCCGAGCATTCAAGCACAGGAGTTGAAGGGGGCCATTCCTATTCAAACCACAAAACCTGCCCCCCAATCCATGCACAAAGAGTATAGTATTGTTTAATTAAGGAGAAAATTCTTCTCAAATGCTTACTCTTTACTAGAAATTAAATATGTATATTAATTTAAAGAATAAAATTCAAGTATGTCTTCTGTGATTTAAAAGTTTTACGGCAATAATTTGTTATAGTAAAAAAACAGGTCTAGGCAAAAATTATTTAACTGTATTAATGTTAATTTTCTTTCAAGTGTGAACTGAATTCTAAGAATTTGAATTTTTTAAATTGTATAAAAGCTTATCATGTAAGGTTGATTTAGGCAGTATTTAATTAAGACACATTATGCTATAATTAATTTGCTTAAGCAATTTAAGATGGTGATACTCTTGGACTTAGGCCATATTAAATCTTTAGGCAATTTTAAAAATACATTTTTATATTTTTTTTATTCTTTAGGTAACTGGTTGCTGGAAACACCAATTTAGTGCAGATTTAATCAAATAAGATATTATCTTATACTACACTATTATAGATATTCTTATTATATTTGAAGTCTAACAGATGAAGTCTCAAGGAACTATGAAACCAAATAAAAATTCAACAATATAATTTAGAAGTTGTATTTTCTTAGGCAAATATTTAAAAATCCATAGACTTGTAAAAGAGGTGAATATTAACCTTTGACCATCGAAAGTGTCTGGATCATTTTAGGTATATAGCACCATGCTTTTATAAGCTAAAAATAAACAATGAATTTGAGAATATAGTCAATGACCTAAACAGATTATTTACACAGTAATGAGTAGCCATTAACGAAAAGGGGATCATGCAAGTGCTGATTTGGTACAATTTTAACTGAAATGTACATAAGAAAAACGAAGTTACTCTCAAGAAGAAAGAGGAGAAGTCACTGTAAACCGCTCTGCTGCTGAAGCAGGGCACTGTGCAGACCCTTTAACCCTGCAGCAGCTCTGACTCATCCTGTGTTGCTCACTCTTGGTGCAGGCTTCACAGCCTCCTGCTCAGCTCCTGCTTTGCTTTTGTAGCTGTTAGGCTCCATGGGTCATGAATCAGTGGGTTTCTCTGTAAATTTGCAGATGACTATCTCTTGTTTTCTGGTTTCTGAGCATAAATCCTTTTATATGATTTTCCATACAGAAGCTACTGTGATAAGCTGGGTTTCCTGGGTTCTTCCCCACACTCTTTTCTGTGTCCTTAGGTTTTCACAGCATCCTTCTGATGTATGTCACTCAAAACTTCCTATAGCTTTTGTTCTCCCTGGCTCCTCAGAAAGTTTCTAGGCTTCCTCATAATGGTAACCTCTTGGCTCATACCTCAAGCCTCTGTCCACTTCACTCTGTTAAATGTATCTATTTCTCCTCCAACATGGCCATGCTATCTCAACAGTGTACCTGTTAGGATATTGTTTCAGTATTAGAAGTTACAATGTATAGAAATACACCTTCCATTTTGTTACATATATGACACATATTGTTATTGTTTCATTTATGAGCTAGTTTATTGGCGTGGATCAGGGGCACATGAAAAGAATGCTGAGCCGGTGTGGTGGCGCATGCCTTTAATCCCAGCACTTGGGAGACAGAGGCAGGTGGATTTCTGAGTTCGAGGCCAGCCTGGTCTACAAAGTGAGTTCCAGGACAGCCAAGGTTACACAGAGAAAACTTGTCTCGAGGAACAAAAAAAAAAAAAAAAAAAAGGAAAAAGATAAGAATGCTGAAGTATCTGTCCAGCTTCTAGCATTCCTAGCGTGCCTTGCTCAGAGTTAAGAGCGAATGGATTGATTCTTTTTTTTTTTTTTTTAAGTTTTTTTGAGACAGGGTTTCTCTGTGTAGCCCTGGCTGTCCTGGAATTCACTCTGTAGACCAGGCTGGCCTCGAACTTGGAAATCTGCCTGCCTCTGCCTCCCATGTGCTGGGACTAAAGGTGTGCACCACCGCTGCCCGGCAGATTGATTCTTTACTAGTGTTTATTTTCTGTCTAGCACTAACCTCAACAATGTGAAAATATTGTGAGAAAAATTTAGAAGAAGAAATTCCTCAATTACCTTTGAGTGTTTATCAAGCTAAAATTTCAAAACTGTCATTACAAACACATTTCTACTAAAATCTAAGCTAAATGTGCTAAATAGCCTGAATAAACACAGAATAATTATTCATAATGTAATCTGTTGCTGCCATTCTCTCTCCACTTTCTTCTGCATGCTATATTTTGTTTTCTTAAAAGTCTTTTCAGCCATTTTCTTATTAGGTAAGACTAATGTGTCATTGGAATCTTTAAAAAAGTAAAGATTTTAACACTTACGCAGTTTTTTTTTCCTCTCTCATTTAGAATGAGATTCCACTGTATAAGTCCCTTGAAGTAGATTGTAATTAGGCCGGTCTGTGGGGATTAGTGTCATGGAAGGAGATTATTGGGCTCCTTTTGCCTCATGAGAGTCCAGAGACACGAAGGCTGGACTGCTCAGTAAGAAGGGCTTTGCTTTACATCCCCTGCCCTGTGAGCAAAACAGCCTCAATCCAAAAAGTTTCTGTTGAATATGACATTACTACTTTCTAGAGAATACGCTTTCCATTTCAAACATCCTAAAGTTTGAAGCCACATCATGCTTATGTTTTACACGTTAATTTTTAATTCTTTATTATTTTAATAACTGTATTAGTTACTTTTTGTTGTGACAAAACATCATAACTAAAGATACTTATAAAAGGAATTATTTAATCTTGCTCATGATTACAGAGGACTAAGAATCCCTCATGTGGGGCAGAGATCCATCATGTAAGCTGAGAGCTTACTCTGCAAGTAGGAGTGTCTGTGTGTGTGTGTGTGTGTGTGTGTGTGTGTG
>NC_034591.1:79632665-79639566 GCF_900095145.1 Mus pahari
CGCATGTGCAACATAGTATCACTCCCAGCAACGGCTGTAACGGCTATGTGAGGCCGGCTATGTGAGGCGGCGCTCCACAACTTCTCCCTATAACCTAGCTATTCTAATCAGAGATTTTTATCAAAGAAAAAATGGAAATCTGTACCTACAAAGACACTGTAGATTTCTGGTTTTGTCTTGTTGACAGTGTCCTTTGCCTTTCAGAAGCTTTTCAGTTTCAAGAGGTCCCATTTATCAACTGTTGATCATAGAGGCTGAGCCACTGAAGTTCTGTTCTGGAAATTTTCCCCTGTGCCAATGCCTTCGAGGTTCTTTCCCACTTTCTCTTCTATAAGATTCAGTGTATCTGGTTTTATGTTGAGGTTCTTGATCCACTTGAATTTAAGCCTTGTGCAGGACGATAAATATGGATCAATTTGCATTCTTCTACATGCAGACTGCCAGTTAGACCAGCACCATTTGTTGAAGATGCTTTCTTTTTTCCACTGTATAGTTTTGGCTCCTTTGTCAAAGATCAAGTATCCATAGGTGTCTAGGTTTACTTCTGAATCTTCAATTCTATTCCACTGATTAACTTTGTCTCTGTACTAATATCATATATATATATTTTTTTATCACTGTTGCTCTGCAGTATAGCTTAAGATCAGTGGTGTCCCCCCGACCCTAAGAATTTCTTTTATTGTTCAGACTTGTTTTGGCTATCCTGGGTTTTCTGTTTTTCCATATGAATTGAGAATTGCTTTTTTCCATGTCTGTGAAGAATGCTGTTGGGATTTTGATAGGAATTTCATTGAATCTATAGATTGCTTTTGGTAAGATGGCAATTTACACTATGTTAATCTTACCAATCCTCGGGCATGGGAGATTTTCCCATCTTCTGAGGTCTTCATCAATTTCTTTCTTCAGAGACTTGAAGTTATTGTCATACAGATCTTTCACTTGCTTGGTTAGAGTTACACCAAGATTATTTTATATTATTTGTGGCTCTTGTCAAGGGTGTTGTTTCCCTAATTTTAAAAATAGGGTACAGAACTAAACAGAAGTCTTATCAGAGGAATCTCGAATGACCAAAAAGCACTTAAAGAAATATTCAACGACTTTAGCCATCAGGGAAATGCAAATCAAAATGATCCTGACCTTCTACCTTACACTCAACAGAATAGCTAAGATCAAAAACTCAGGTGACAGCACATGCTGGAAAGGATGTGGAGAAAGGGGAACACTCCTCCACTGCTGGTGGAATTGCGAACTGGTTCAACTATTCTGGAAATCAGTCTGGTGGTTCCCTAGAAAATTGGAAGTAGTTTTTCCTGAAGATCCAGCTATACTGAGGGTCCCCAAAGGGCAGACATGGCATATACTCACTGAAAAGTGGATATTAGCTACAAAGTACAGAATATCCATGATAAAACACACAGACCCAAAGAATCTAAACAAGAAGGATGGCCCAAGTGAGGATGCTGCAATCCCACTTAGAAGGGGGAGTGAAATCATCCTGGCAGGTAAGGGAAATGAGGGACCTGGGTGGGAGAGGGGAAGGGGGGGCAGGATTAGATATTGGTGGTGGGGGAGACAGGAGAGAAGCCCAGAGAGCCAGGAGAATGAATGGAAATATGCTGTTGCAGTGGGTCAGGGTTAAGGGGAACCTCTAGAAAGTCTCAGAGACCTGGTATGTGAGAAGTACCCAGGAATCATTGTGGGTGACCTTAGCTGAAATGCCCAACATTAAGGAGATGGAGCCTGAAGAGACCACATCCAGTGCTTAGACAGGGCCCTCAGTGGAGGGGCTATCAACAAACCTTCAAAAATTTTGATCCAGAGTTGTTTCTGTCTAAAAGAAATTCAGGGGCAAAAATGGAGCAGAGACTGAAGGAATGCCTGACCAGTGACCAGCCCAACTTGAGATCCATTCCATTGGCAGGCACCAAACCCTGACACTATTAGTGATGCTATGTTGTATTTGCAGGCAAGAGTCTAGCATGGCTGTCTTCTGAGAGGCTCTACCAGCAGCTGATTGAGAGAGATGCAGATACTTACAGCCAACCATTGAACTGAGGTCAGGGACTCCTATGGAAGTGTTAAAGAAAGGATTGAAGGAATTGAAGGGGACAGCAACTCCATAAGAAGACAAACATTGTCAACTAACATGGATCCCAGGAAGCTCCTAGAGACTAAGCGACCAACCAAAGAGCATACATGGGCTGCTCTGAGGATCCTGGCATGTATGTAGCAAAGGACTGCCTTGTCTGGCCCCAGTGAGACAGTATGTGCCTAATCCTGTAGAGATTTGAGGAGGATGTCTGTGGGGTGGGAACACCCTCTCAGAGGTGAAGGAGACTGGGTATGGAATGAAGAACTCTGGGAGGGGGAACTTGGAGGAGGCAACATTTGGGATATAAATAAATGAAATAATTAATGTAAAATATCTATAAAGTACTATTCACAGTTTAGCAATGTATAGTTTATCTGTATCAAATATCTAAAAAATCTATAATAAATAGCATAAGCCAGTTATTTTTTGATAAATATAGGATGGGTACAATTGCAATCATTCTTTAGAAGAAAGAGTGAGACAGAAAAAATAGAAACTATAGATCATTTCCAACTAATGAAAGTCATAAAAATCTATAGGCAAAAGGTAAGTAAGGTTGATACCATATATATATATATATATATATATATATATATATATATATATATATATATATAGTTATTGAAGTAGAAAAAAATGATTGAATTTTCATGAGGTGAAGCTTCTGTGTTCTCCAAGGCAGTTTCCAGCTGGAACTCGAAAGGAGTGGCCCCAAGTGGTCAACTGGATGCTGGGATATGGGGTTCCAAGCCAAAGATTTTTGATGGCATTCAGGGTGGGCAGCTTGATACTTAGGATGATCATAGTGGATTAGCCCTCCATGGAAAACAGCTATTGCCAGAGAAATGGGAATAATAACCTGAAGGTTTGGAAGTTCCTAGATGAAGTGAATCCTGAAAAGGAGTTAATGAAATAGACAAGGGTCATGTGAATGCAGAGATGAAGCCATCAACACAGGCCAGTTGGTGGAAGAGCTCTGGATTCAAGGCTGAGTCTTGAAAGTTTATTACTAAAGCCTTGAAAAGAGGAAGGTTGAAAGAGCCGTGTTGTAGATGAGAAGGTTCTGGGTTCATAAATGCAATGGTGGGTGCCTGTGAAAAGTAGTGTTCGATGCACCCAGTTGTCAAGCAGAGTTTAACAAAGTATAAGAAGTACATAGAGAAGGAAGACCCCACTGAAGCTTGTACATTTTCCATGACCTATATTTCTGGAGGGGAACTTTGTCCTGATAATTCCCTGAAACATTGGCTTAATTTTACAGGAGCCAGGAATATTTAGAAGATCCCAAGGGCTCCCATGACCATCCCAGTTGTTACCAACACTGACATAAAGCCAGTCTAATTTAAAAATTGCATTGGCTTGTGGAATTTCGTGGGGGACCTTAGGGTTTCGAGGGTTTATCAGCTGGATCTGCATTTTCCCCATTTGTTTCAGTGGGAACAGGGTAATTCTGAGGAGGTACGTTAGAGGCAGTTTGAAGCACCACGGTTATCCTTTGAGTGCAGGTTAGTTAAGGCTTGCCTCAGCACATGCTGCTGAGGGCTGAGCTGCTGTGCTGTCATGAATGGAACAGAAGACATCATAAAACTTGACTGCTTGATGAAGTGCGAGCACAGAGCCAATGTGACAGCCCTCCCCAGTCGCACATAAAAAGTGCCTTCTGGTAAAATTTACCATGCCATTTTCAGATAAAGTACACATCCAGGACATGTGGACGATGGCAAGGTTGTCAACATCATCCCTGAATGCGAGCAGTATGGTGTAGGTCTGGCTGCCAGTGGACAGCTCTTTTTAACGTCAGCCATATGCAGGGCAAAGGAGGAGAAATTAGTTTATAAATGGAATGAAGATTCTGGTCTCTGACAGCCCACCTTCTCCATTGCTGTGAAAATGCCAGCAGTTGTAGTAATGACAGCAGTTTAAAAGGTTTAAAACCTTAAAAGTTTTCTCAGCCAGAGAAAGGCTTTGACCTCAGAATGATGGGCGTTGGGCAGAGGTTTCAGCTCCCTATCCAGATTCTCTAACAGGGATGGGTGGTTGCAGTTAGAGCAGCCTCATCATGTGCTTACTGGCTGTGAACAAGACTTTTAAAAAAGTCTCTTTCTGAATACACAGGGTCTTGACAAAATGGTTATTTCAGCTTACCTGTCCTGTAACAGGGATGGGTGGTTGCAGTTAGAGCAGCGCCAGCCCTCATCATATGCTTACTGGCTATGGACAAGACTTTTAAAAAAGTCTTTTTCTGAATACACAGGATCTTGACAAAATGGTTATTTCAGCTTACCTACTTCTGATTCTTAGGTGTCTTTGCGCTAATCTCAAGTGTCAACCCCTCCCACCCACACCCCTCAAAATCACTCTGTGTTGTAGGCTAAATCTATTTTTGTGTTTGTGAGTCTACAATTAAATCTAAAAAAAAAGTCAAAAGAATTATTGAATTCCATCAGAAAATCAGTTCTTTAGTACAATTTTTATTATAAACAAAATGTATAAGCCACAAACTTCCACATGGCAGGTCATAAGTTAGAAAGGTTTAATTTCTGGAAAGATGTGCAGCTCTGACTGTGCCAGCCAAGCTTCACTTACAGGCTAGGTCAGGCCTGGAAAACATCAGTGATCACCTAATGAAAATCCAGGGCTATTAAACCTTTGGGAAGGCATTAAGTTACTTTGCAAGTAAAAGTTGTTGAGTGTGTTTGAGCAGGCATAGCAATAATTTAATATGACCATGAGTTTCAGACATAAACCATCAGCCACACTAGGACTTTGCAAAACTATAACTTCTGTGTTCATTTTGTCTTTAAAATGAAGCTCATGAAAATTATAGTAAAAATATACAGCCACAGAAGCAGCCAGTGTTAGTGAATGGGAAAGTCTTGTCTATGACAGATCCCCACCCCCTGTCCCCTCTTTTGTATTCCCCCTACTTTTTAGGGCAGTGTTTTAAGCAAGCCATTTACATTAGCTTAGAAAACCATAAGTTTAACATGTGACATTTATTATAACACTATGTGTCCTTACTGAAGAAAATTGAATATAAATAAATGTTAATGAGTACCTGATTGTTCTATAAGAACAATTCATTCATTCTCCATAAATGAGAAAAGTTTGGGAGAGAGGCATGATAACGTCTGCCAGATGAGCATGTTGGACTTGGGAAATGGCTGTGGTGAGAGAACAATGGCATATCTCTGAAATACAGCTGTAATTCCTCTGAGACTCTTACGGTGATAATTTTGCTCCTAAGGAGAGAAGTTTATGATGATTAAATTATATGCATGTGGTGTGCTTGCAGTCTTTTGGGAAAAGTCTATTTGATATGATCTCCAAATGTGGAATTATTTGGGTATTTAAATAAATATTAATATTTAGGGTTTACTAAAACTCAAAATTCTTTTTTTTAACCATTGATTTGAAAGAGAACCTCATGTGCACATATGGATGCACACAGACATACAAACATACACACACAAACACACACACATACACACAAAAAAAATCAGTATCTATTACTTTTCTTCTTCCATTTTTACTTTTATTTCTTGATTGTAGCCCAACCTAAAAGAGGACAATAGAAGAAAAGGGATAAGTGGAATTTTTTAAAAAGAAAATCATGGGAGAAGGATTGAAAGAAAAGTCCACAGTGAGGCAGAGGAACTTGTGCATGGAGACATAGTACTCTCTTCCCAGGGTCCTAATGAACTCCATAGTATTGTTTCTCTCCATCCAAGCTTCAAAGAGAAAGCCTTTGATTAAGAAACGAAATTTCCTGGTAATTGTAACCATCATCTTCATATGAATTTGCAGGAAGTGTTACAACTTTCAAATTTACCGATGAAGGACAATTCTCCTGCTTCTGAAGATACTGGGAGCTGTGAAGGCAGGTGCCCAGGTGTCTGGCTTTGTCCTTCTTGACCTTGCCCTGTCCTCTGAGAGTCGGGGTGCGGGGGGGGGGGAAGGCAAACCCTATAAGAAGGAATTTTATGAATGAGGAAGAGTTGGATTTGTAAAGAATAGGGGTAAAAGGCTCACAGGATTGGAGATATGCTAATGTGTTATGTGACAATAACTGTGTGGTTGGGTGTAGAGACTATATGCTTGGTCTGGTTTAAACACATCTGTTAACTCATGTAGTGTGAAAGAAGAAAGATGATTTGACATTCAGGTGATTCTGAAAAAATATTTTCCATTTTATTTTTTGGGAAAAAAATCGTAAAGATTCCTTTAATTAAATGGGTTTTACCAATGCATGTTTTCTTTAGATTTGAGGTTGAATTGATTTGACTTTTGTACTTGGGCAATAAGATTCTGAGGTTAGAAAGCTAGGATATATTTGACTTTGGTTTGATCTATTTTACTTGACTTGAAAGAACTGGAGATGAGATAACTCATGATTATGAATGGAATTCTGGGAAGCAAAATTAGTTCAATCTGAGCAATTGCTGTTTCTCAGTAATGTTGTCTTAGAATAGCAAGGCCAGGATTTCTGCTGTTGTACAGATGCATCCCAGGATATGGGAGTCACTTGTTTTTCCCAGATGTGAAGGGGACCTTAGGCAAGCTGTTACATCATCACAGACCTTCATGTGGATAATGATGAGAAATCTTTGACTTAAAAAAATCCGTGTTAGTGGTTAATGTTTGTAGGAATAGAATTATCATTTAAGCTTCTCTTAGGTAAATGAATACAATAGAAAATTATGGCATCATCAGTGAAATGCAAATCAAAACAACCCTGAGATTCCATCTCACACCAGTCAGAATGGCTAAGATTAAAAATTCAGGTGACAGCAGATGCTGGTGAGGTTG
>NC_034591.1:79640516-79657047 GCF_900095145.1 Mus pahari
ATAGGGAACTTTCGGGATAGCATTTGAAATGTAAATAAAGAAAATTAAAAAAAAAATCAAAAAAAAAGAGAAAATTATGGCATCATTTTTAGTAAATATCTTCACCCTTAGTTTGAAAAGGAAATAATATAAGATTAAGGAGAAAAGGTTACTGTTTTAAAAGCAAATATATACCTAAATTTTGATAAAATAATCCCTTCTAAGACTTTTGCTCTGAATAGAAGACTGCATTCATGACTGACTTATAAAAGAACTTATTTTAAAAGAGACTTTAATAAAAAAGAGGATTAACATTCTTTTCCTTCTGATGTTTGCTTTAATAAAAATTGCAGATAATTAAATTATATTTCCTTTTGGGCAAACCATTGCTGAATCGAGTTAATTAAACAGAGAAATCATGTCTCCCTTCCTATATCCACTCACCAAGTGCTAGATCAGTGATTCTCAATCCATGAGTTGCGGCCCCCACCGGGGCTGATTGACCTTTTCACAGGAGTCACATACCAGAGATCCTGTATATTAGGTATTTGCGTTGCATTTACATTAACAGTAGGAGCAAAGTTACAGTTATGAAATAAAACCAGGAGTATTTGTATGATTGAGATCACCACAACATGAGGAAGAGTATTAAAGTAAAAGTTCTCAGCTTGGAAACTTGAGAACTACTCCTTTGAATCCTTAGTTTTCTTAGCACAGATCAAATCTCTCTTATCTAGAATGCCTGGGATCAAAATGCTTTGAAAGGGAGACTTGAACTTAAATATTTTCAAATACATACTAATAAATCCTGGGGCTGATACTTGAGTCCAAACAGAAAGTTTATTTATTCTTTATATGCACATAATAACATGGCCTACAGATAATTTATTACAATATTTTAATGCACCTGGGTTTTGAGTGTGACCTCTCACCCAAGGTCAGGTGTATATTAGTGACCTTTGGTTATCGTGTCAGTGCTAAAACATTTCAGAGTTGGGATAATCCCAGATTACTATGCTTCATTGCATTCAATTTCATAATCAGAATATAATCATTGCACGGTAACATTTGAAAATATGTTTAAAAATTGTGAACCATGAGGAAATGTTTAAATTATGATAGCTAAGATTATTCTAAACTAAATACTCATATAACTTTTCTTAGTCACTTTCCTGTCACTTGTATGATTTCTTTGATAGTGTGTTTCTCTGTTCCTGTGATAAAGTGCCCTGAGGGAATTTATATGAATCTTGAGGGGGAAGGGTTAATTTAGTTTGCAGTTCCAGCTTATAGTCCATCAAGGCAGAAACTTGAAGCAGCTTGTTGCACAATACCTACAGTCAAGAGTAGAAGAAATAAATGCATGCCTGGGAGATGATGCTGGCTGTGGTGGACCAGGTCTTCCCTTGTTAATTAGCATAAAGCGGCCCTTCACAAGTATGCCCACAGGCCGGCCAAATCCAGACAAGCCTTCACTGAGGATCTTCCCATGAGATTCTCTGTGGTGTCAAGTTGACAATGAAACTGATCATCATGAGCTCCAAGTACACATTCATCCACCTTCCCAAATCCAACTGTAATCATAGAGTTGGGATAATAACTAAACTTGTGATGCAACCTGCTAAAGTCTTAGGTCCAAAGTCCATGATTGCTTATGTTCATTTGTAAAAGGAAGTGTTGAAGGTCAGAACGCTAGGTTGTGACATTACCTGTGGGTGAAGATCTTTGAATATTACTTATTGTGTCTATTACAGAGCATAAGTGCTTTCTAATATAATATATGTACATACTGGCATACACACTCATGGACACACATACATACATAAACTCATTTGTGAATTATTTATTGACTTCCATTATGAAGTCAATATGTTTAAACAAATATTCTCATTTGAGCTTTTCCTTTGACTGGATTTGTAACCCCTGAAGCTAGTCATATGGGTGACAATAGAAATCACTGTAAATTAGCTTCTTTGTGGTCATGCTGGTGCAGCATTAAGGACAATTTTATTTCACTGCAAAAATACATTTAGAAACTATTTTTACAATGATTCAAATGAAACATTTCAGGATAACTGTTAGCCTGAGAAACATCATTTAAATTCTATCTGCATAAGCTGTGAAGTACAGGTGGGTTTATCAGTGAGAAATACCATGGAACCATGGGCATGTTTTATTTATGCCTTCTACAAAAAGAAATTTTATTTTGAGAAAAATTATAAAGCATATTTGAATGGAAATACCTCCTCAGTGGCTACTGTGTGCTTGAAACATGGAGTGCTCACCTAGAAACAGTATGTAGGGAGCTGGGGGAGATGCGTCTGTTATAGGGGTACATTAATTCAGTTTTCGTAGTTATACTAGCACTTTTGAATACCTCTTATGAAAAGAGATGCTTATTTAGCACCCTGTTTTAGGGTTTGAAATTCTCACTGTATAGTTTGGCTAGAGAACCTTGTTGGTGGATAGTGAGATGGGGTAAGAGAGCTTACTTCAGGAAGTCACATGCCCAGTCCATGTGCACAATACAGTGACCTGGGCCTCCCCCTCATCTCCATTTCTTGGGGGTCCCAGATCCAACATCATTTCTTTAAAGAACAAAGTCCAAACACTTAAGCCTTTGGGGGCAACAACTTTCAAATGACTGTGAATATATTTCTTAAAATTAGTTAAGACATTTAGCAATGCCTATGAGGTCATAGCAAGTTTTCATTTGAGTCAATACAGTCCTGGCGAATCCTGCCCCATGTTATCTGTGTGATGACTCTGGGTGGAAGCGGACCATCTGCAGCGGGGCCCTTTCTGACTCATGCCCCAGCCATGTCACAGGTTGGCTAAAATCTCACCTTACCTCTTAGGATTCGTTTAGAAAGTGTAGTCTTTGTGCCAATCTTCCTGATTTTAAAGGATATTAGTGAAGTCTGGCATGCAGTGATCCAAGGAGTAAGTTTCAGAGGCAGAAAACAGCAATACTACATCTGTGTGTGTGTGTGTGTGTGTGTGTGTGTGTGTGTGTGTGTGTGTATGATCTCTTAACTAAAACGAAAAGTTTCTATGTTTTTAAAACCCAGCACAAACTAGTTCTGGAAAAATCAGAAGTGTACAGTTAGTCTGAAAGTTAGCAAGGAAAGCTTTTATTGAGATGTTGATGGTTCGACACACCCAAAACACTTGTCAAATTCCCAGTGTCACATTGCAATACGGGCCACAAAACATGGTGCAGCTCTTTAATGGAGTCAGGTAGAGTCACTGTGAGGGAGAGTGTGGGGGGCAGAGGAAGTGTTGCTCCTGAAGCCCGGGACAGTGGACTTTGCCTCTGACAGCAAGGCTATTCACTGTTGTTCCTGTTTCCCACAGGATTGGGTGCTATAGCACCAGAATTTATGCATTTGTACTGCAACTTCCTTAGTTCCTTTGGGTGCTTGATTTAGGAGAAGGAGGGAGAATTTAGCAGCAGCTTACCCATATGAGGACAGTGTTCCTTCAGGGTCACTCTGTTGGGTCTTGCAGTCAGCAGGACTGAATGACAGCAGGGACCCTGAGCCAGCAACATGTACCTCCAGGTATTTCCTAGTTTGCTGTCTGCTGCTTTGATAAAGATCATGACCAAAAGCAACTTGGAGAGCAAACAATTTATGTGATATACACATCCTGGTTGCAGTCCATCATGAAGGGATGATACTCAAAGTGGGAATGTGGAATGGTGAAGCTAAAGCAGAGACCATGGAGAAACATTGTCTACTGACTTGGTTACTCTTGGTTTGTTCAACCTGTTTTCTCATACAATCCAGGACCCAAGTGCCCAGGAGTGACATTACCCATAATAGGCAGAACCTTCCAACATTAATCATCAACCAAGAAAATGCCCCTACATACTTGCTGATGGAAGCAATATCTAATTAAAGTTCCCATTTCCAGATAAATCTCTGTATGTGAAGCTGACAGTCAGCAACCAGGCAATGTTCAAATCAGGAATTTCAAACCTTAATGTGGAGAAACTGATTTTTATATCCCTAAAGCATTACTTCAACATTTTCTGAAGGCTTTTTAGGTATTACTGATTTTTCCCCTCTCCAAGTCCCAAAGTACAATTCACATTTTATTTTCAATTTTTCTTTATTGCATGTGCCTTTTCTTTTATATGTATTTTATTTGCCTGTAAGGGTGTCTGTGTACCACTTGCATGCCTGGTGCCCTTTAAGGCCAGCAGAGAGCATTAGAGTACCTGGACCAGGAGTTACAGATAGTTGTAACACTATGTGGGTGCTGAGAATCAAACCCAGATTTTTGGAAGTGTAGGCAGTGCCTGTAACCTGAAAGCCAGCTCTCTAACCCCATATCCATATTTTACTGAAACCCATTTCTCATGAACCAAACATTTTATTTTTACAAGACGTGTCTGTGGTTATATTCCTGCAAGGTAAGCTTAAATAGTTGTAAATGTCTTGCAGGAAGTCAGTGTTATGAATATGTAAAACCCACAGTGTGTCTGACCTGGGTGCCTTGTAGTCTCTCTTCTTAGTACCAGATGGGAACACTATGACTCCTTTTCATATAGACCAGTGTCTTTCTGTAGCTTCCCTGAGAAAAGAGGTAGGTATCACAAATCAAAAAATATGAATTAGAAACCATCATGTACTGACCTGTTTCTGAGTCCTGAGGAGAATCGGGATGCTTATCAGCGAGCACTATGGTGTTGTGCAATCAGTGCACTTCTGTGTACAGTTATCACTGGAAAGTCTGGGCTGCCTTAATAGGCATGGATTCTATAGGGTAGGCACTCTGTGCCACGAGTCTCCAATCTGGCTCCAAGACAGGATATAGGTAAAGCTCAAAGCATGTTCTTAGTCCAGCCCACTTCTGGTCTCTCTCTCTCCCCCTTTCAGTGCTTTCAGCACACTGCTGCATAGGTTCCCCAGCTCTACCTTGTAGTCCACCTGTAGACCCTTCACAGTGTTCTTCACGTAAAGAACAAAACCCATCTTCCTTTGCTTCCCATCTTGTTCTTCAGCATTTCTCTCTCTCTCTCTCTCTCTCTCTCTCTCTCTCTCTCTCTCTCTCTCTCTCTCTCTCTTTATATGTGCTGTGATTATCTGAAAAATTCATAGTTCTTACAGTTTTAATGACTGCTAATTGATTAATGCATCTTAATGACTGCTAATAGCTTAATCTGCTATACCTCCTGGATGTAATATTTGCATGTTAAAAGGACTTTTAAAAGAGAATTATAACCTTATTTTTAAAACTATCTCAGAGTGAGAATTTAAAACATGCTGACAAGTCACATGGGAACAGTATCATAATGGGTATTTTGCATATTTGAACATCCCTGGAAACAAGGGTTTATCTATTTTTTTTTATTAACAATTCACTTTATGTATATGTGTATTCTGAATACATGCATGTCTCTGCATCATATGCATGAATGCATGGTGCTCATGGATGCCAGAAGAAGGCATTTGATTCCCAGGAACTGAAGTCACAGTGGTTGTGAGTCACTATTTGGGTGCTAGAGCAGCCAGTGTTCTTAAGTGTTAAACCATCTCTCCATCACCAAAGGGACAGTGCATCATACTTTTATTGGCAGTATTATTTGTCCATTAATAGTGATGTATAAAACAGTGTCTTAAGCTAAGTGGCACCTTAGATTGATTTAAAACAAAGGTGTCAGGGAAATGAAGCAATAAAGGACACTACCAGCAGAGTAAAGAACAGCCCTCAGAATGGGAGAAAAGCTGTGCCAGCTATACTTCAGCTGGGGGTGATAGCAAGTGTATAAAATCTGTACAATTTAAATACCCCCAAATTTAGACTGCCAGTCAACAAATCTGCTAATGAAATGGACAGACTGCACACAAAGAAAGAAATACAAGTGGCTAATAGGTAATTTTTTTTTTTAATGTTCAGCATCCTTAGCCATCAGGGAAATACAAATGAAAACAACTTTGAAATTTCATTTCATGCCAGTCAGAATAGATGTCAACAAGGAAAACAACAACAGATACTAGCAAGGATGCTGGAAGTGGGGATCTGTGTATTCTTGGTGTGAGAGTAAAGTGGCACCCTCATCAGGGAATCCAGTGTATGTGCTTTCTGAAGAGTGAAAATAGAACTCACATGTAACCAAGCTCTCCCACTCAGAGCATATATCCAAAAGAGTCAGTATCCCACAACAAAGTCACATGCACATCCATGTTATTACTGCTTTATTCACAAGAGTGAGGCAGTGGAACCAGGCAACATCTCTACCAGTAGATGAATAGATAACAAATTTTATATATGTTTGTGCATATATACGTACACAGAATATTTTTCAGCTGTGAAAACAAAATGATGAAAACTTCAGGAAAATGAATGGTTTTGTAAAATACGTGTTAATCCAGACAAAAATCATGTAGTATTTCTCATATGCAGATCCTAGCTTACGATGTCTTTAGCAATGTGCATAAGTGGGGGTGGGTATGAATATGGACTACAAGAAATCAAGGTGATGAAGAAGGGAGGATAACAATGGGACCTGAGCAGTATGAAGACAGAGAGCAGGCTATAAGGGGACTGGAAGGCACAGTGGGTGTTGGGAAGTATTTGGGACAGGTTGTAGGATCAAAAAAATCACACACACACACACACACACACACACACACACACACACACACACACACACATACAAATCTGTGTTTGAAAAATATCGTAATGACTGAAGGGGTCTGCAGCCCTATAGGTGGAACAACAATATGAACTAACCAGTACCTCCAGAGCTCGTGTCTCTAGCTGCATATGTAGCAGAAGATGGCCTAGTCGGCCATCATTGGTAAGAGAGGTTCCTTGGTCTTGCAAACTTTATATGCCCCAGTACAGGGGAACGCCAGGGCCAAGAAGGGGAAGTGGGTGGGTAGGGGAGCAGGGTTGGGGGGAGAGTATAGGGGACTTTCAGGATGGCATTTGAAATGTAAATGAAGAAAATATCTAATAAAAAATTGAAAAAAAGAATGTCTTAATGAGACTGCCCTCTGAAAGACCCAACAAGCAACTGAGAGTCAGATGAAGATATTTGCACCCAACCAATGAACAGAAGCTGCTGACCCCTGTGGTTGAATTAGGAAAAAGCTGGAAGAATCTGAGGAGGAGGGCGATCCTGTAGGTGGACCAGCAGTCTCAATTAAAGTGGACCCCCAAGATCTCTCAAACACTGGACCACCAACCAGGCAGCATATACCAGCTGATCTGAGGCTCCCAACACACATACAGCAGAGGACTGCCAGGTTTGTGTTCATTCAGAGATGATGCACCTAACCTTCAAGAGACTGGAGGCCCCAGAGTTTAGAGGTCTGATGGGGTGGGTGGTCCATGGTGGGTGGTGGAAACATCGTCATGAAGGCGAGGTTGGGGAAGAGGCATAGGATGTGGAACAGTCAGAGGGTAGACCAGGAGGGGAATAAAATCTAGAGTGTAAATAAATAAATAGATAAAAGATTAAATTAAAAAAATCATAATGAAACAAGTTACTATGTATGGTAACTAAAGATTTAAAGTAAAGATGAAACAAAAATAAAAATTTATTATTTGTTTACTTTTGTATACTTTTTTATATTTGCTTCTTTTCTGACTAAACTTTGTAATAGATGGTAACTACTTCCCCTATTTACACACACACACACACACACACACACACACACACACACACAAACTATAAACTTAAAACTCATAAATATGTACTCTGTAACCACTGAGCCATGGCATTCTCTAATAGGCTAGAGTGGACACTTCAGTTTCAACTTTAGGACTTTTGTAGGGGAAATCAAAAAATGATTTTTCAACTTAGTTCAAGATATTTCTAAGAAATCAGTGATGGAGACAACATGTATCCATGACGCATGTTTCCTACTTTTAAAAACCGTCATTTGTAATACTGATTCTCCTTTTACTCCACCTCATTTTGATCTGAGAGAGCAGCATTAACTGTGAGCAAACACCACAGAAGAGCGTAGTGTCTTGAAGGACTGGCTATCTTTTAAAGATGAAAAGGCTTTGTATCCGTAATTACTCATCATGTGAGACACAATTTTGAATAGAGGAGTGTCAGTCATTCTTCCTTTTTGGAAGACATTGGGAACGATTGCAGAATAAAAAGCAAGCTCATCAGCAACGATGACAAGAAAATCCGTCAGAAAATTGGCTAAAATTCAGCTCTTTGTTGGGACTGAAGGCGGCCTCTGAAAGAAAGCTCTTCAGTTTTCTGTCCCAGGGAGGGACCCATTGCCTCCCGTCTGATGCTTTACTCTTTGATGCAGTTTAGCAGGGCTCGTGGCGAGAGAGTTTATTTAAATAATCTTCGCAGTTTAGTTTATTCTTCTCTACCACTGCACTCCTTAGACATTGTGTGCCAGCACTATGTGCTCTAGGATGTTTTTAAAATTTTATAGCCATTTAAATCCAAAAGTGAATACTGTAGTTATATAGTTTTAAAATGTAGTACTTGCTCTGTTTTTGCTGATGGATAATGTTCTTCGTATACACAAACGTATACGTTCTTTGTGATTTAGTAGGACTTTTTTTTTATTATCTCCTGTTATTATATTCTTGTACTTAGACATTTTTCTGAAAGGCCAAAAAATTAGTGTTAGGCTTGATTTATGTGTATACCTAGACTTCCGAGTACGCAGGAGACTAAAGCTGCTCTACTGCCCTTCCTTCCTTCCTTCCTTCCTTCCTTCCTTCCTTCCTTCCTTCCTTCCTTCCTTCCTTCCTTCCTTCCTTCCTTAACTCCTCAGTATATCTGATGCTTGGTAAAGGTGAATGCTGTCACCCTGTGAAGGGTTAGTGTTAATCCCTATTCTTTTTGTCTGTATCTTAGCCCAGATGTGGGTTCCTAGACTGTCATTCTTTAAAGAGAAGTTACTCGAGTGAATCAGAAATAGGACAGGATTTTGTGACTGTGGGGATACAAAATCCTGGAGGAGCTGAGGCATTGAGAACTAATGTCGAGATAAAGAAATCCATAGCATTGTACAAAAGACAAATCTCACCTTCTTAAACATTTGCCTATAGGTAGCCCAGATCTTTGAAAATGAATGTCTGGCCTGTGACTGACAACGCGCTTGCAAAAGTTAAGATCCTTCTCTCATATACATCTGTTCCTATTGAACTCAGACTACATTTTTCATCTGAAACTAAATCCCTAGCTGCTGTGCTGTCACACTGAGGAAGGAAGTGTGTGTCTATATGCCCATGGAAACCTGTCAGACCAAGGATCTACGACATGGGGTATTGCCAAGAAAGGCACCTGTGGATACTTTATTCCTCCTTAGAATAAGGAACAAAATACTCATGAAAGGATATAGGTACAGAGACAAAATTTAGAGCTAAGATGAAAGGATGGACTATCCAGAGACTACCCCATCTGGGAATCCATCCCATCATCAGCCACCAAACCTAGATACTAATGCACATGCCAGCAAGATTCTGCTGAAGGGACCCTGATATAGCGGCCTCTGTGAGGCTATGCTAGTGCCTGGCAAACACAGAAGTGGATGCTCACAGTCAGCTATTGGATGGAACACAGGGCCCCCAATGGAGGAGCTAGAGAAAGTCCCCAAGGAGCTGAAGGGGGCTGCAACCCTGTAGGTGGAACAACAATATGAACTAACCAGTACCACCTGAGCTCCTGTCTCTAGCTGCATATGTAGCAGAAGATGGCCTAATCGGCCATCATTGGGAAGAGAGGCCCCTTGGTCTTGCAAACTTTATATGAACCCAGCACAGGGGAAGGCCAGGGCCAAGAAGTGGGAGTGGGTGGGTAGGGGAGCAGGGGCGGGGGTAGGGTATGGGGAACTTTCAGGATAACATTTGAAATGTAAATAAAGAAAATAATAATAAAAAATAGAATTAATTAAAAAAAAAAAAGAAAAGAAAGAAAGGCACCTAGGCGCATCTTACAGGCACAAGACATGTAATCTATTAGGAATCCCCCTCTGTAGAGAGCTCCAGATGTGGAGCAGACCACCAGGCCCCTGGAAGGTTTGAGCATTCAACTCTGTAAAGGAAGTATCCCATCTCTCAACATTTCTATAGCACTTGAACTGAGGAATTCCAACCTGTTACACTTGGTTTATGTAGTACTCCTAGTATATGAATGCATGCAAATAGGCTCATTTATGTTGTTGTATAGATATATGTGCATGTATAAACTTATATCTATGTATTGGTACTTATGCATATATACAATAAATGTATATATCCTATGACAAACTTTTATGTTTAATATTTTTATTTCTTGTTTTAATCTTACGACAATCCAATCTGTTTCTCTTCCTCCCCCCCGTCCATGTAGCTGTTTAATTAAAAATATGCATGATTATTTTTTTTCCGCTGGGTGGTCATCATATATAGTTTGTAATATTTAGTTTCTTAATTACCAAAGTTTTATTTTTTCCTTATTTTTATTTTTTGTTTGTTTGTTTTTGTTTTTAAGACCAGGTTTCTCTGTGCTCCTGGCTGTCCTGGAACTCACTAGAAAGACCATGCTGGTCTCAAACACACTCATAGAGATCCACCTGCCTCTGCCTCGTGAGTGCTGGCATTAAAGGTGTGTGCCACCACTGCCCAGTTTGATGTTTTCTTAACAGAGAGCATTGTATTTCTTTTATTTTCAATACTGTTGGCAAGTAACGAATGGGTTTTTGCTTTCTAGAACAAAGGAAAGCATACTACTTCATTTGTGACTCGTGACATTTATACTTGGGAAGATAAAGTGGTAAAAATCAGCACCTCCTTACATTTCCTCATTGTGGAACAATTAAAAGGTTTCTGGAGTAGTCTTCCTGATCGAAGCACATGACCACACAGGATGGCATGGTTGCTTATTGTGATTTGGTGCTATTGTTTAGTAGCTGTGCTTCGTCAGGAAGCTACATGAGCTAGCACATGCAATAGAATACTGAATAGTGTGCTCTCTCACTGTGTCAGAGGCTAGCTAGAGCAAGGACTCTAGAGAAGAAGCCATGAGCCAGGTGGTACACATACCTGTTATTTTTGCTCTTTTGAGGTTGAGACAGGAGATACAGAGTTCAACACCAGCCTGAGCTACCTATCAAGATACTATTTTAAAAGAAAAGAAAAAGAAAAACAAAAACAAAACCCAAAAAACCAACCAAGCATATTTCACACTTGTTTTCAGGATATAAGTCAGTCATGCAGCAGCCCTCTCCAGAGTCCAGTGGCCGTCACTGCGGGGAAAGCTCACAGCAATGCGTTTTTGCTTTACTGACCACTGCAGTGGCTGCCATCACATTTCTTCCTAGGCAATGCTACTGTCCACAAGGGTGTCAGAATGCAGGGGTTTCTCAGGATGCAGGTAACTGCTCAAAAACTCCTACTATCCGATGAGACTAAAGGAAGCCACATGCTTCTATTTTACCTCTCAGATATTCCTTCTCACAGTTGGACACCATCCGGACTGTTCACGAGCTTGTACCCATGTGTGAATCTCTGCTCACAAACAGCATTGCAAACAAAAATAATTCTGAGGGCAGATAGCTCGCAGCTACATGCTCTTTCTTAAACATACTGAAAGATTTTGATGTTTGCAGTTTTGAGTTTGAAGCTTTCCCCAGACTGCTGTCTGGATAGTCTTGTCATTCTTAGTCAACCCTGTTTGTAGAAAGGAACACTTTGCTGGGTAACTGTTTATCTGCATCTGGGATTTCTCCCTAGAGCTTAGAACAAAATGATTATCAGTGGTAGAAAGTTTGGAACAGAAATCTGAAGCTGTGGTCATATGGCAGATAAAATATTACTGGAGAATGTTTATCTTGTTAATACAAACAATAAAAGGTGTCAGATTTTATGCTCTGCTCTGAGGCTTATTCAGATGCTAATGAGAGTCGAGTCATAGCTGAAAATATTTAGGGAATTTTGCCTTGCCTCTTAATGACTTGATCTTGACTAGCTTCAGTGAGGGATTATTGGTGTTCATAGTGAGTTATCTTGATTAGGGCTTATGCACCAAGTAGCGATGTGCTGAACAAGCCCTCTCTCAGCATGACTGTCCAGAAAACCCTTGCCAGATGAAACTCAGAACAGCTGGTCAGGCCTCTTTTGTTTGTGTGCATCTTTGTGCATTTCATGAGTGCCTGAAAGTGCTGTAGCACCTGGCGTGAACCCTACCTCTGGCTTTTAGGAAGAATAAGCAAGTGTGTGCACAGACGCTTCTCCTCTGATGCCTAATGGGGAGCTGGATTGGATTGCCTGGACTTTTGTTAGCCTGGGTAATTTAATCTGTGTAAACAGTCAAGTTACCAAGGGGAACT
The DNA here is from genome assembly GCF_900095145.1 of Mus pahari. NCBI lineage: Eukaryota > Metazoa > Chordata > Mammalia > Rodentia > Muridae > Mus > Mus pahari. Next base: position 79,652,804 of record NC_034591.1, read on the forward strand.
GGAGAGTGTAGAGAGAGTGGCATTGCACCTGCAGCCTGGTTACAGGTCACAGTAGTGGACTTACAATGCACACAGCTTGTCTTTAAGCCACAGAAGCCCAACCCACTGCAGAGGTTTCCAGTCACTTTTGATATTCTATTTAACTAAAATCTCCTATTGGGAAAGGAGGTGCAGGCCCATGGGAGGTGATGCTTGACACCGAGGAATGCAGAGTCTGTCCTCTAGAAAGTGGAAACACAAGGCGAGGAGAACTGTGTCATAGCAATTACCCCCACTTTCACAGAGGGTACAGTTTCTTTATGACTATGTATTTTTTTAAAGCAGAAAAAAGCCTCTGCAATCAAATGATATACAGGGATGTTTTTTTCAAATATGGGCATTTTCTACTGTGCAGTCAAGAGATTATATGGAGTTTAGCTGTGTAAAATGTGCTGTCTCCTTACCTTATAGTTATCAAAACCAATGGAAAAAGAAAGAATGGAGACATGGGTGGGACAGAACTGGGAGACTATGAATGTAAACCAAAGGCCTGCATTCAGGTCCGCACCAGACACTCTTCAGTGATTGCTTTGAGAAGTATATTGCATGAGTGGCTGGGAATTTCGGCTTGGGAGCCTGAACTGAATATCAGCACCATTGCACGATACCTGTCTGCCCTTGGGAACGGTGCTTAGCCCCATCAGATTGTGAATATGACAGGTGAGATTGTTGTGAAGACAGATTTGCAAAACATGGAGTGCCCAGTTTCTGGGCCATGTCAGAGTTGATAATGAAAATTATTCATACCGCATGCATTGTAACTGGGTGGAACTCAGTATATTCAAGTAAGGTCTGCCTTTGAGTAAGAAATGGTTTTCTATGAAAGCAATAGTTAAAACAAAACAAAGCAAAGCAAAGCAAAGCAAAGCAAAGCAAAGCAAAACAAAACAAAACACAAAGTGAAGCATTGTGTTTCTAGAGGACCAGGTTTGGATGAAGTCGGGGCATGAATTCAGAGAAGCATTCTGTAGCAGTTCGGTTGCCATGGAGTATGAAAACGCACTGCCTTTATAGCAAAAAACAAAAAACAAAAAAACAAAACAAAACAAAAAACCAGGAACCAAACCATGTTCCTTTCCAGAGAACAGCTTGTGCATCACATATATCTAATTTTTGAAATAAAATTTATTAAGGTGGCCATTAGAGCTTCAGCACGCAATGACACCCCACTATGAATTGCAGGAGCTATGTCTGTGTATTAGCAGCAGCATCATACCGTTATAGCCACGTGGGGTTTAATTTTGCCAAGGAAAACACAATATTCTTAAAATGCATATGTGGAAGCTGTGGGAGAAAACCTTGAAAAGTTAGACTCCCTCAAGGAGCCATGAAACCAAGCTCCCATTGCTACACTGAAAGCAAGACCAAGTCTGTCTCAGAGTCAAACCTGACGCAAAGTTCACATTCAGTAAAAACACAGGGCTGTTAAGTGAATGAGAAACCTCTGTTTGTACTTCAGGTACTATGCTCTGCAGAGAACAAGTCCCTAGTATAGCACTGAAGACGTTAAATTCAGAATTTAAGAGTTACATTTGAACACAAGAGAGTTCGGGTAATACGGAGACGGTTCATAGATTTTGCCGGTTATGGAGTTGTTTTGTAGATTTAGTAAGCTAATAATGGGCAGAATCATTTGTGGAACTGCAATGTTGTAATATGTATTCCTGAAAGTTATTACTTTATTTGATCACCTAATTATCTCGCCTTCATCTTGCCTGCTCTTGTATTCCCCTGGATGCAATCTGAGAAGGCCTCTTACCATTACTTTTCCTCAATAGCACTAATACTCCAGTTAGTTTTAAAAATATAGGTCACTAAAAAGCTCAAAATACGTTTTGTTGCATGAAGATGCTTGTATATTAACTGAATTTCACTTCCTGGGGAGGAAATGAAGAAAAAGAATGGAAGAAAATAGTCATTGATGTATTCAATAAATTCTGTAAGTCTAGTGCTGAAATAAAAAGCTAAATATGGAAATATGCAGACAATTGAAAATACGTTCTCCACATTCTTCAACTCATCATCAGTTAAAATTCAAATTCACTAAACATTGTTCTATGAGGTTAAGCGTAGACAATTGAATGTGCAAATCTTAATTATGTATTAGCTGTTTGACAGACACATGCCTTTATGATACCTAAACACCTTTTAGATAGAGAAGAGTACAGTCTTCAGACAGAGGCCGCTTTCCCAGAAAACTCTGGTAAACTCAATACTCTTTCATCATAGTGGTGAAGACATGGCAACAGGTAGGAACGGTGTCATGGCAGAAGCAGGAGGTTGGCTGATCCCTTTGTATTACTAGTCAGGAAACAGAGCATGAACAGGAAGTACAGTCTGCTATAAAGGCTTGAAACTAATCAAATATTTCCAACATACAGTGGCACAGGGAATACATTCTCTACTGCTGAGGAATGGCAGCAGGAGCTACAAAAGATCAGAGCAAAGTAAGTCCCAACCATGCCCAGTAGTTGAGGCTCACAATGGAATCACCTCAGGTCTAAAAGGCTGAGCTTCAGTACTTCTCTGTGTCTGCTGCTGATAGCATACATAGCCTCAACCTTGAACTAAATCCACTTGATGGAAGTATCCATCTTTGGCAGGCATCCTTTTCAAAATGTACTTGTAGGCAATCAGTCATACCCTGCAACTCAGTACATGCCCCAAATGCTCTCTCAAGCTGTGGGGCAAGACTATGATCCCTCAACTTTGTATCTTTCATGTCTTCAAATCTGTTACCATATGCATGGTACTGTCAAGTTCTGTTGCCAGGTTAGGATGCAACCTGGCCCCGTTGTACCACAGTGGCATTAGCTAGTGTATGTTGCTCTTGATGAAATTCTTCCTTTGGCAATTCTGTGCCAGGATCAGGAAACCTCTTCCACAGTCTAGTATAGACCTCCTACTTTCAAATTACTTTGCATTTTTCAGGGTTGAGCTCCCAGTGGGTGGGATCCTTAACTCAAGACTTTTAATTCAGAAAAGGGGATTTCTCCTTAATGCTGCTAATATCTTCGATTAAAGCTGCGTTTTTGTCTGTACTCTCTTTGTTCACAACTTAAAACTTTCGCACACACCTTTCCTGACCAAATGTTGTATTTTTTAGTTCTTTATGCACCACTCTTTCCTCTTGCTCTCTGTAGCTCTGAAGCTCTGAGAGTAGTCACAGTGACCATGACAAGCCTCAGTACTGAACCTCCTTCAACTTTCTTCTGCCAAAGAAATTAAGCTATTACTTTTAGATCAACCCATTGGAGTTCTCAGGATACAGAGAGAACACAGCCAGATTATTCACCAGCATCTAATCTCAATGACCACTAGCTCAGTTCCCAGGAGAATCCCTGTTTCCTTCTGAAGCTTTATGATTCCAGCTCCACAGTTTGTATTTTTTTCTCTTCTCCCATCTCTTCAAAATGTCTACCAGAAAACTCCACTGAATTTTGCTAATGGCAGTCTCTAAATTTTGTAACCCAAAGTTCAAAAGTCCCATATCCTAATCGAAGACTAAGTCTAAAGGACTAAGTAGCACACACTTGAATTTATCACAACAAAGACTCACTTCCCATTACCGTTTCTAACTCAGTTACTTTTAGTTGCTTCGATAAATTACCCAGCAAAATTAAGTTAAGGGACAAAGGCTTATGCTGGGTGACAGTGCAGAGAGATCCAGGCCATCTTGTTGAAAATGATGTAGCAACATGCAGGATGGGATGGTCACACTTCTTCTGTACCCACACCAGGAAGTGAGCAGGAAGTGGTGCTGAGTTAACAAGCCTCAGAATCCACCCTCAGGGATGTCTCCTTCAGCTAAGCAACATGTCTTGAAGGTACTGCAACTTTCCCACAAAGCACCATCAGCCTTTTCTCTGTCTGGAGGCTCTCTGAGTAGGTGAGATTAGAGAAAGAGGAGTGGAAATGGAATTTTCTGAACCACGGGGAAGGGAGACAAGCTGGAGGCTCTTACCGTAAAATATGCAAATATAGTTATTCAATATAGTTTTCAGAAGAATATTTCATGGAAGATCCTGTTACTAGTATATCATAGTTTCCTTTCTTTGGTAAAGAGAAACCAGGCAGTATTAGAACAACAGCGCTCAGCTGGGCGTGGTGGCGCTCGCCTTTAATCCCAGCACTCAGGAGGCAGATGCAGGCGGATTTCTGAGTTCAAGGCCAGCCTGGTCTACAGAGTGAGTTCCAAGACAGCC
>NC_034591.1:79657212-79672551 GCF_900095145.1 Mus pahari
GCTCATGGCTCATGGCTCATGGCTCATGGCTCATGGCTCATGGCTCATGGCTCATGGCTCATGGCTCATGGCTCATGGCACAGCTTCTTGGCACTTCTGATTCCTTTCCCCAGTTTTCCTTTCACTGGTCACATTATCTAGCTCTGGTCAATGAGATCTAAACAGAAGTCTATTGAGGGATTTGGAAGAATGGGCTTTTCTGTAAAGTGCAGAATGCTGTTGACAATGACAATGGCAGTCATCTATCAAAGACATTATGTTAAGTGAGAAAGTATTCATTAAGTTAAGGTTCTCTGGTACTTGGATTAGAATATTTCATGTTGATCTCTATAATCTATTGACTCTCTCTTTCTGTGAACTATACACTATGGTTACTATATCATCTCATGACACGCTCCTTGGGATTGTGATGGCCCACCATTTTAATTTATTCTGAGATCCTTTGTGGCTATTACACTATTGCCTGGCTGCCCCATTTGCTGGTCTGCTTCTTACCATCGTAGGTTCTGATCTCAAGGAGTGCTAGTAAAGTTCTTACAGAGACTTACAGACAGACACCTTATGTTTCTGCACATCACACTCCATATCTTGGAGTCATAGGGGCCTTCCAACATACCATAGATGTCCCTCCAATTAAAAGTTTTCTATCCAGATTTGTCCTTTATTCAGTCCAGGCATATGAAGGAGATGTAGTGAGACTCAAGTTTAGCTAAGACTACCAGAGTTAAGTGGATGTCGTAATAAAGTGAGTCATGTAATTGTTTTTTTTTCTAGTTCATGTAAAAGATTCCTTTGTATTATACTATTAGGTTTTCAATAGCATTATAGCTACGAGGAAGTGATATTCTGCATTAAAAATACTTTACTGCTATAAAAAGGCCACCAGAGGTCTGGGTTTTCAGTGCATCATAGCCAGTTTGCTGATGCGGGGTCTTTGCTCTGTGTTGTTGGTTGATCGGGTTCATGTTCGCTGTAAGTTGGGGTGGCTGTGGCAGTTCTTAAAATAAAATCAGAACATTTGCCACATGGACTGACTCTTCCTCTCACGAGTGATATCTCTAGCATTTGATGCTCTTTGGCAGCACTTTACTCTCAACAGAAAGTTTTTCAGAATGGCAATCAGTCTTTCCAGCCTGCCATCACTGTGCCAATCAGGTTCACTTCTAGTTCTAAGTCTTTGGCTGTCATTTCAGCATCTTCCCCAGAAAACTATGCCATTGGAAGAATCTGCCCTCTGCTCACCCCTAAGAAGCAACTCTGCACCTGTGGTTGCACTGTAATATTGTAGCAACCTCTCTCCTTTGCTTCTCAATCTTCACAACTCATTCCATTTCTCTTACTGTTTCTACCGCATCCACTAAAGTCTAAGATCACTCATAATCACTCTGAGGATGTCAATCAAATTCTTCTGAACCATAGGGGGTTGCCATTTTGACTTACACCTGTATTGTCATGAATTTGCCAATATTTTAATGCCATTTCTTGGTGAATCATTTCTAGATGGTTTTAAATTTACTTTCTATCATAGGAGGCAGTATGACAAATAATGCCTCATGAAATCTATTTCTTAACAAGGTTAGAGTCATTCCTTGATCCATTCTTTAGGCAGGATGTTGAGTTAATGGGCATGAAAACAATATTAGGTCTGTTGTGTATCTCCATCAGTGCTCTTAAGTGATTAGGTGACATGTCACTGGGCAATGATGCTCTAAAAGCAGTATTTTCCCCTCAGCAACAGCATCTCTCATACCCAGCTAATTATGCTGGAAAGAGATGGGCTGCCAGCTAGACTCTGTTGCTCCATTTGTGCAATGCAAGCAAAGTAGATTTAGTACGAGTCTTGAGAGCCTTAAGATTTAAGGGTGGCAAATGAGGATTGGTGTTAGCCCAAAGCCACCAACCATAGAAGTCCCAGAACGAAAGTCCTTCTATCCTTTTAGAAGCACCGAGGACAGACTTTGACTTCCTTTCTGTAGCTATGAAAGTTCTAGATGGAATTTTATCCACATTGCAAGTCTTTTACTTAGTAGCCAGTGTCAATTTAAAGGGCAAGTCGAGGAATACTAAATGGGAAGCACTTATATCATTTATATCCTCAGAACATCTAGGAGTCTCTCTCATTAGTTATCTTTTTCAGCATACAAATAGTCAGTTATTACTTTAGAGATTCCAAATATTTAGAATCATTTGGCAAGGATGTAGAGGAAGAAACCAAATATATACTTGTTAATTATATTACAACATCACAACAACATGATTTAGTGCTACCAAGTCCTGGGAATGCAGTTTTAAAAGCTTTCTATGACTTGTTGAGCCATGCTTTGGCCCTGGCTGTCTCAAATAGAAATCATCTGTGGTGTTGAATGTGACATTTCAGGAGAACTTTATATTGTGGTGAATTTCAATTCTGAAAGGATTCAGCTTCAGCAGAAAACTCCACTGGCCATCTGTAGTCAGTACTAAAAGGGATGCTTATTGACCTTTCCATTTCAAAAGAACTATTTCAAATCAATCATGCAAGAGACCTTTTGATGGTAATGTACAAACCATCAATCTAAATAGACCCCCTTTGCAGAAAGTCATGAAGAATCAATAGTGTTTTTTTTTTTTTCTGAACCCTCAACCTACATAGCTTTTCAGGAACAGTATAATGTTGTAAGCAGAAAGGCTTTGAAGTCTCTTTGATTATTAAGAGATTTTCATTTATTTGGAGTATAGTAGGGCTTATTTATCTTTGATTTATAACAAAACAATTTGCTGATGGTTTTAGTTTCCTATGATATTTAAGTGGATAATACACATACTCAGAAATTGTCCTAAAATTTTATTAAAGGGAAACCACTTCAGGTATATATAAGTCAGTAGTTTTCAGAAACATGTATAATTTTGAGAAATATTTTAAATACATATACTTTTGAAAATGGAGTTGTAATTTGGCTCTTTTCAACTGTGTTTTTCTCAGATTTCTACACATGAAAAACTTTTAAAAATGTGTAATTGCAACAAAAACTTTAACTAATTTATAAGCCAAACTCTAAAATATTAATCTTATTACATTAAAATAGTAAAATTGATCTACAGAATATGTTAGATGTTTCATATTTTTTCTTTTCTCTAAATAAGTCCCAGAGACAAGACTATCTTCTGCTAACATACACTTGACTCCTGGTATTTATCACAGCCTCGAGATCCTACCCACCTGGGTTCTTGTGTAGCAGGCCACTAATTGCTCTCAGGTGGTGCCTCCTACTCTCCAGATATCCTAGGAAATACTTGGGGAAGTCGACTATGTTAGCTTCCAGAGACCCACAGGAAATAGCAATGCTGCTCTGATTACCCTTTGCCCTCTTAGATGTGGCCAGTTGGGGCTGCACATCTACTTCTACAAGCAGTCATTCTGAACAATACTTCTACCACTGACTTACCCTTTATCCTGGAAAAGTTCCAAGCAGCCATTCCTGAGAATGAATCACTTGGCCATGCCTGCCTATCCTTGGCCAAGAATGTAGTTGGGTAACTTCTTCTGAAATTGTTGCTCTATAGAAAGCCTGCAAAGCTAATGAGTGGCTCCATTCATTTATATAACCAAGCATATAGCCTTCTCTGACTTGCCTATAAAGATGTTGTGGGAAGCAGTTGGGTAGTCTCATCCATCCTTGAGCATCCTTCAGAGGTAAAAGAACTCTAAGGAAAAAAAAAATGGCTTACTGAGGACATAGGAAACAATCAGGAATCCATGCCTGTCTGCATTCAGCGCAGAAAACAGCGACCAGTCTTACTTGTGCCAGCCAGTTCTGAGAGGCCCAACAAAATAACTATTCCATGTTTCAGGTAGTTATGAACTGCCTGATATGGATGCTGGGAACCAAACCTAGGTCCTCTGCAAGAGCAGTAACCACTGATAACTACTGAACCATCTCTAGAGGTGTGTGTGTGTGTGTGTGTGTGTGTGTGTGTGTGTGTATGTGTGTGTGTGTTGGTGTACCTAGAGCAGAATTGCAATCCTTATCTTTAAGATGTTGATTGTCTAAGGGTGTCTATTCCTGTGAAGAGACACCGTGCATGGCCCCGGAAACTCTGATAAAGGAAACCATTTAACTGGATTGGCTTACTGCTCAGAGGTTTGGTCCATTATTATCACAGTGGGAAGCATAGCAGCGTGCAGGCAGACATGGTTCAGGAGAAGAATCTGAGATTTCGACATCTGGAACTGCAAGCAGCAGGAAGAGACAGTGAGCCACTAGATCTGGCTTGAGCTTCGGAGACCTAAAAGCCCACCCCCAGTGACACACTTCTTCCAACAATGCCACCCATACTATACCAAGGCCATCCTTCTAATAATGCCAATCCCTATGGGCCTATGGGTGCCAATTTTCAAACCACACACTAATCAATAAAGAAAGATCGGAAGATTCAAATAGAATGTAGTCATCATTTAATAACTACACCGAGGTGAAGGATCATTTAGAGACTCTCTAACAGCAATGTGCCAACAAATTAAAAATGCCAGAAGTGGATCTGTTCTTTGACGTACAGTTTATTGTTGTGTGACTTTTCCTGGGGACATAGGAGGGAACCCACCTAAGGCTAGCTTAATGGACTTGAGGGCTTCTTGGGGTTACTTACAGGAGTATGAGTGAGTCAAAGACAGTTGTATTACTGAAAAGCCCACGGGGGCTGGGTGGTAACTCTTGAAAGCCATGCCATTGAGGTTCCTGCCTGGCTTGCAGCAGCCTGGCTGACTGAGAGTCTCTTGCTCCCATAAGCTATTTCTGCTGATGTAACTATGGGCAGTGGTTAAAAACATACAAACATTGGTGTGTCTAGTAACTTCCAATGTTTCATTAGTCTCCCTGATCCCTACAGGAGGGAAATTTTTAATTGGAGTAAATAGTTATCTGACATCTAGTAGGATATGCCATGGTATACCTCACCATGATCAAGTGGGGCTTTTACAAGGGACGTTAGGATAGTTCACCACATGCAAATCAGTACATGTTACCTAAACAGAGTACAAAAAGTAATTTTATCAATAAATGCAGAAAACTAATTGATATTTACCATCTCTTCATCATACAACTCTGAATAACAATTATGTATAGAAAAATCACACCTTAGTACTCTAAAGACCATTCATTCCAAATCTACTGCCATGCAATACTGAGTGTAGAGAAGCTGAATCCTTTCCTCCAAGATTATGGGCAAAACAAGGATGTCCAGTTTTATCGGCATTGCTCAATTATATTATTTTTAGAGACCTTTCCAGAGCAGTAAGGCAAGAAAAATAAATGGACAACATTAAAATAGGAACAAAGGAGGCAAAGGATGGCATAGTCGTCATGCACAGTAACACCATGCATTATCCAATGGAGGACCATGAAGCAACTGGGATATTTATTTAATGGGGGTATTTAGTCTCCAGGTATAAAGATAATAAAATTCTGTGACTTACAACAGCAAGAACAGAAGCAAAGGACATCGAGTTAATAGGTTAAAAGGTGTAATCTTAAAAGAATTAGGCCAGATACACAAAGATGACTTCGTTTTCACGTGTATAGGAAGCTTGGTGGGTGCCCATCTCAGAATGTCAGAGTAGTTTTAGAACTTGGAATGGAAGTATGAAATGATGGGGTAAAGCAGTTACTTAGAAAGTAACAGTGGCTAGCACTCACCAGTTGATTCATTAAGCATCCCTAAATAGTTATTAGAGTGGGTATTGAAATTATCAATCCAAAGAAATGAACAATGATAAATGTATGAGGGGTATGCTAGCTTCCCTGTACAGCTCATTGCACACAATACCTGTGTGTAAATGCCATGTGACACCTGTTGGGATGTACAACTGTTCTTTCTAAAAGTTAAAATTAATAAAATTAAATTATACACACCTAATAGTGCTCAAGGAAAGCTTCCTGCCCAGGATCTTTCTGCTGTTGTCAGGGAAATTAAAGGTGACTGTCACAGGAATGTGTGTCAAGAAAAACTTAATCAATCAGTATTTAACCTCCCTCACAAAATCGTTCTTCAGGATCATCAGCTCTCAACTCTTCTAAAAATACTGACCTTGAGTTATAAATTTCTTTGATTTTTTTATACTTATTATTGGTAATTAAAATCACTACAAATCTTAGTATTTGGTTCTCTCTCTCTCTTTCTCTCTCTCTCATACACACACGCACACACACACACACACAGAGAGAGAGAGAGAGAGAGAGAGAGACAGAGAGAGACAGAGAGAGACAGAGAGAGACAGAGAGAGAAACATTCTGAGAATCACCTCATCAGTCTGCCTATAGCAAGGAAGTGAGAGAATTAGGGTCCAAGTTCATAGTGCCTGATTTCAGAGCAGTATTTTTCTCATGCCAAACATGCACTCCTGTCCACTCTTTCTCACCTCCAGTAGTGTGTTTCTTATCACACTGTCCCTAAAATCCTTTAGCCGAGTGGCGTACTCTGAGCTCCTCACAATCCATGCTCGTATCAATGCTGACCTAAACCCTTTCTAAAAGTAAACTGCCTTTTCTCCTCAGACTTCATCACCCCTCAGATTGTTCTTGAAATGCTATTGAAGATTTAGGATTAATAATGACTTACTAGCTCATGTTCTTCTAAGCAGGTTAAAATCTTCAGTATTTTTAACCTACAATGATGTATGGGTCTAAACAGACCTTGTCATTTATTTGATATATTTATTCTTTTTTTATTAGAAGGTTCTTTGAGGCACTAGAAAAGAATATAAAACAGAGAAATGCCCTTTGCTCACGAACAATGATTGTTCTAGAGGTTTTTGCACTCTTTGCTATAAATGTATGGTAATAATAGGAGATAAATGTGCTGAGAGTTCATCAAGGTGGCTGGGGATATGGTTCAGTGAATAACGACAACCAACAGCAGCAGCTGATGACCTGAGCTTTATCCCTGGAACACACATGGTAGAAGCAGAAAATCAACTCCTACAAGTTGTCTTTGACCTTCAGAGTTGTGTCGTGGCATAGTGCCTTTCTCAATAAAAAACAAATAGTTTAAAAATGTTACCAGAAGCCTGAAAAGTATATCTACTGAATTAATAAAAATTAAGTTGATTAGGAAGGGCCTTGGAAATCCAGTATTATATGGGTAAGATCTTTTAAACATTTCTAAGTAAATTATTACATAGAGCTTCCCCAAATTCTAACAGGATTATATCAGAAATACCTCAAATACACTTAAACTACAGAAAACAATAGTTCAGCCACCCAGGCCTTTTAGAGTACAGAGTCTCCCTTGTGACATAGTGACAGAGTGAGACTGCGTCTTACTGCTTTTACAAAATTATTTTGCCCGGAAGAAAGCATAATTCTTTTAAACTGCAGAGGAATGTGAAAAGGACATTAGCCAAACCATCTTCATCATGTCTTGGTGAAGCAATTGTTAGCCTCTGTGGTGTGGACCCTGGATGGCACAAACAGGCTTGGCAACCCTGACTCACCGTTCTCAAGGTAGATGATAAGCTTCAAGAGCCACGGTGCCAATTAAGACAATTAAGCAGTGTACCTTCTATGGGACTTAATAAACCCAAGCATATATGGCTGCATTATTGTTGCACAACCCGTTCTGGGCTCTTTATGGATTGCCTTCTCCTGCTTCACAAAGACTTGCTGAAGAGGTAAAGAAAACAAACTAACAGTCATTACACAGTCAGCACAAGATACTATATAATTTAGTAACAGGCCAGAGTGCTTCAGAAAAAAATAGCATATCATCTGTGATATATTTGTTAGTAGCTATATTAACTTTTTAAATTTTCTTGTTTGGACTTTAATGTATGTGTATGTATGTATATATGTTAGCCATGCTCGAGTGCCCACAGAGGCTGGAGGAGGGCTTTGAAACCCCTGAAGCTGGAGATACAGGTAGTTGTAAGTCATAGGTTATAGGATGTTGCTGCAAACTGAATTCAGTTCCTCTGAAAGAACAGTAAAACACTGATTACACTTAAAAGCTGAGTCTTCTCTCCAGCCCTGCTCCCTTAAAAACAAAACAAAACAAAACAAACCCACAGATATTTTTAAAAGTAAACATAAACATGTAAAAACAATTCTATTAATAAATATATGCAATGTGCTCTATTGAAAATATGGTTTCAAGTAATGACCAGTATAAATTTTAAAATATTTACGTATTTTATGCTTAGTTTTTGAAATCCAATATGTATGTATGCTTCAGCACGTCTCAACTTGAACCTGCTACACTGAAAGTGTCAGTGTGTGCCCAGAGGCCACCACCCTGAAGAGTTTCACACTGAACAGTTGTAATCGCAGGTGTTTGAGAAAGGCTGGGTCAGTAGGAGGCGAAAACACAGGTAGCCCTTGTTCTTTTTCCTGGACTTAAAAGCCTTTGCATCCTGAGCAGGAAACAGATAGTAGAGAAATGATTTTGTGAAAATGGTTATATTACCTATTGAGCATTGTGCTAATTTATGATTTACTTCTGTATGTGATTGGGGAAGGTTACCATGCCATTTAAGGAGGTTCTAATAGCCGGTGCTACTTTTACTAGGAACACTGAAAGAAAGCAAAAGCAAAACCCAAAGCCAAAGCAAACGCACCAACACTTCAGGATATTACTTGAACTTAAAGGTGCCCAAACGTAACTGATCCTGCGTACCAATGGGGAGGGGCCCTTCCCATACCACATTTCCTTGGATATATACCTTTTAGATTTTGCTTGAGTCATCCCCAATTTGTCGGCATGGAATAAGGTCTTTTTTCCTCTCCAGTGCAAATAATATTCATGAACCCGATAGTTACAGAGTGACAACATTGGAACATTGCCCTAATGTGCTCTGTGCTTTCATGGGACTGCATTAGATGTATTTGAGGAGCATTTTATCATTATTTCCAGAACTTAGGAATGCTTTCTAACTGTATCTTTCTAATTACATAGCCTGTCACAATCAGTTAGATGATGACATTTATTCATTTATTCACCGAAATTACCACCTATCTTTTCATCTATGGAAATGCATTTTTCCTGAACCACAGCTGCGTTTCTGATTTCTAATGACTGATGTAAATTGATAAATGATAGGCACGATACTTTGTTTGTACCTCATTAAATATGCATCAGTTACAAAAGCCAAGGAATATCTGCAGTCTGTGTTTGATTGTTCACTGATTTTGAAATGATTTTCAAAGAATTACAGAAAAATGGACATTTTTCATCATTAGTTTTCATGCATAATTACCTAACTCTCACAAGGTACTTGCCTGCAACCTGTAGAAACAGCTATGACCATTGTAGGTATTCTCAAGGTAGCATAACTGTTGTACATATTTCATTGCTTGTGGTAAAATATTGCGCTATTCTTTCTGATGTATATTTGTGTCAGGCTCAGGACTGAGAGTAAATGTGAATATTTGCTAGAGGCTGATCTCAGAGCTCATATTCTCACTTATCCAGACAATCTCTAAAAGTCTCTTTGTGAGTCAGTAGTGAGAGCCTAGCATAGTGCCCATTAGGACAGTCTGTTACTCCTTACTGTATCTCATCACTGTAGAAAGATGCTAGAAAATCCATTCACTGAAACAGCTGTGTGCATCCAGAAAGGATTGCCACTAAGGGTCCTGGTAACCCAGTGGGTAGCATACTTAAGCTGACAGATTGAATTGCTTCTGAACACTGTCTCCATGAGGGTGGCATAAGAGTGCAGGGTTGGCATTGAGCAATAGAAGGTACAGATGCTGTTTGTGTGTAGCCTAGCTCTACAAGGAAGGAGGAATGCAGCATTTACCATAGCAGCTTGCCGCTTGGGTGAATACCTGGTTATGTTCCTTTTGAATTTTCCCTGTCTAGATTATCAAAGGGTCTCCTGATGCAGAGCCCCCTCCAGAAAGGATCCTTGCCTGCAGTATAATGCTGTTATCCCATGATCCAATGAAAGTAATCCTAGGACAGTCATTATTTTATTTGAGAGAATTTGAATTTTCAATAAAATTTGTTTTGTATGATATTTAGAAACTTAATTATTCTTTATTCTGTTCTAGATCACACTATTAGTACATTTGCTCCAATTTAAATTTCTTCAGAATAATTAGACACATGGTGTATGGTTAGGTTTTTTTTAAATTAAAAATAAACAAAACAATATAGTGCTTTTTAAAAACGTTTGTCATATTAAGGCTTAATCAGGAGATATCACTGTATTGATTTAGGCTGATGTTTGTGCAGGTGTAATTTCTCCTACTCATTTCTGTCTATAATTAAAATTGTTGCAACTTTTTCCATGATCATGATGTTTCTCCATGATGTAGTGTTAGTAAAGAATTGGGCTTCCTAATTACTGTAACTGCTAAGGAATCCCTCCCCACCTTGCCAGGTTTTGTTCTCCCACTCTTTGCAGTGACTGAAGAGATGTGTAGGTGAAAAGTCTTTCCTCAACAAGGAGGAAGTTCAGACATTTCCTGTTTCCTTCAGCAATCTGGATCTGTGGGCCAATGGTTTATGCTTCAATATTTTATATTTAAATTGTTCTAAAAGAAACAGTAATTATTTCATAGAACTCTGAGAAAAATCTGCAGAAAAAGAACAAAGTAGTAAGGCTTAAAACATGTTTGCATGTCTACTGCTTGCTCAAGATAAAATCTGACATTCAAACCATTTCTGTCATTTCGTCACTGATAGCTAATGTGTGTGTGTCTCAGCTATTCTACTGTATTTTAAGCAAATTAAATATGTGGAGACAGCGGAGTTTACAACTATACGACGGTGGGAAAAAGCAGTTTTAGAAGAGTAGAGGATCTAAAACCATTATGAGCTTTAGTTAGTGTTTTATGTAAACATTTTGAGAAGCCATTGTTCTGGACTATAGTCCTATTCTGGGCCACAACAGACCAGACTGGCAGTCAGAAGGCAGACACCCCTGCTGATGTTCTATGTCACCGATGCAGAATTATTTTCTGGCTTTCTGAGAAATAAGGAAGAGAGACAAAATTTCCCAAATAGGCAAGTTTCAATTGCTACGAATGACCTCAGATGGAGTCTCTGAAACCCGTTAGTCAGAGTAGCCTCATGTTAACCAACCGGTTACTGTGCTGTTTCTTTGGTTTTACAAAGAAAATAATAATGAAATTTCCAATTGGGTTTTGTCTTCCTTATTTCTTCTAAATTCTCTATCCTTCTTTAAAACCCATGCTTTTCTGTTCAGATCATTGGGAAGTTTATTCCCTCTTTTATTAGTTTCTTCTCTCTTCTCTTCTCTTCTCTTCTCTTCTCTTCTCTTCTCTTCTCTTCTCTTCTCTTCTCATCCCTCCTCTCCCTTCTATTCTTTTCTCCTCTCTTCTCTTCTATCCTATTACAAAATAGATAAAGATCTTTAAGCTACATTGTTGTATGTTTGCCTTTGACAATAGTCAAAAGTAAAGGATGCTGATTGGTAAAACCTTGGTCATGGAGCTTATATACAGGTCATGGACGAAGTTTAGTAGGGAACTAATGTTCAAACCCACTTTCATTGTGAAAATAAGTGTTCATATAAGTAATATTTAAGGAACCAAATTTTTCATGATCTTCACAAATAATGAAAATATATGCGTAAGTAAGGACATATTTATTATAATTCAGTACTAATAAAGATAATTACTTCAATAATATTCTAGGGTGGAAACAATTCACATGGCGTTTTTGTTTCTCTATCGTTGTTCGCTGTAAGAGTAATTTTGTTTTCATGATCATGTCCTCATATTGTATGCAATATGTAGATAGCCTATGATAATTGCATTGTCTTTTGGAGAGTTGTGTCCTTTTCTATTAAGTTTCTTATATTTATTCTCACACATTTAGGTTTTAATATGTTTCTTAAATGCATTGTTGAATGTTTGCAAGTGGTCCAGTTTCGTGGACATTTTGCATAATAAAATGATGTGGTGGCTGAGAATTTAACAGTTTTTCCATCATTTAGATCCACATGCCTATAAATCTGTGAGTTATCAAACCTGAACTCTGTTTATGGTTGTTTATATGGGAAGTATGTCTACCAACATCCCGTGTTAGTTTAGCCATGCTGTAGTTATTCCTGTATTCTCCCACAGTTGTATCTAGTGCAGAGTGGTGTATTGTCAAATCCAACTGTATCAATACAAAAATAGCTACCAGGTTGTTTGAACGTAGCTCTTATTTCTTACTGACTCAAGTTCTATCATCATATTGGGCATCTCTTTGTGGAAACCCTGATTTGCCTCTTAACCAAATCACTGGATAGACAAGAGATTTAAATTATGTGGAAAGACATAGGCATATTCCTGTATTCTCCCTGGAAATACACCAAGCTTTTGTCTTTTTTATTGGGTATTTTCTTTATTTACATTTCAAATGTTATCCCCTTTTTTGGTTGGTTCCCCACTCCAGTAAGCCCCCTATCCCATCCTTCATCCCCCGGCTTTTATGATGGTATTCCTCCACCCACCCACCAACCCACCCACTCCCACCTCCCTGCCCTCGATTCCCCACATTGGGGCATCTATTGACCCTTCATAGAACTAAGGACCTCTCCTCCCATAGATGTATGACAAGGTCATTCTCTGCTACATCTGCAGCTGGAGCCATGTGTACTCCCTTTTTGATGGCTTAGTCCCTGGGAGCTCTTGGGATGGGGGCTCTGATTGGTTGATACTGATTCTTCCTATGGAGTTGCAAACTCCTTCAACTCCTTCAGTCCTTTCTCTAACTCCTCTATTGGGGACCCCACACTCAGTCCAATGGTTGGCTTCGAGCATCCAAATCTGTATTTGTAAGGCTCTGATAGGATCTCTCAGGAGACAGCCATATCAGGCTCCTTTCAGTATTTACCAAGCTTTGATGACTGTTTAAAACACTGCTATATCTGTTTAAATTGCTAAACTTATTATCATACAAGTTGATTTTGTTTATTTAAACACATCATGGCAGTTTAATTATCTAATAACTACAGTATTCTATGTGAGAATGTTTTATTATCCTGAAGATGAAAAAAAGTCATGTTGCATTTTTCCTATTTTTAATTATACCAATTTTGCTTTTGATGTGCTTTATCAAAAGGCTTATAGTTATTCTTATTCTGAGGTTGACTTTAAGTTTAAAAGTACTTAAAAGTAGAGGTGAAAAACATCGGGTGTGACAGAAGAAAAGCAATAATATGTCAAATATCCTTCTGGTAAGACAATGGTTACTGCCCCAGCATGGGAGTCTGAAGTAAAAACATCCTATCCACTGAGACCAAACAAGATATCTCATCTTAAAGGTTTCCAAGGAAAGAGATGGTTTCTCTTGTGAGGAAGCAGGTATAGGTCACATATGTGACTGAGGCAGGGAACTGGGCATATGTGGCCTAGGCTGTGTGCTAGGTGTCACTCTCTGTGTAGGGGAAAGGGGATTAGTTAATATGTGACTCAGGAAATGTGTCCACACTCCCATGAGGCATTGGAGGGTTAAAGGGAGAAGAAACAGTGTGGCCATACTCTTTAGGTGTCTCAGAGAGGGGTGAGCTGTGCAGTGGAGAGCAGCCCAGATCCCCTGGAGGCTAGGGCTCCTTCTAAGACGTGGATCATTTAGAAATAAATAAATACTGATCACAGAAGTGCACAGCTGGTGCCCATTTTAGCTCTTTTAAAACAGTGTCTGGCCTTTAGTTGCTGGGTTATTGCAAGGCAATGGAAGGCAGCGAAGAGTCCCGAGAAAGCTTTTCATTGTGAAATTTGTCAGATGAGTGGCTTTGGTAGGTGACTATTAGGATTCTGACTAATCCACTACCATGTGAGAGTAAATTCAGAATTAGAGCACTGATACAGAGTTTTTGGCTAACTGGACTTTAGAGGTCCCACCTCAGGGAGCTCTCCTAGAGGAGTCCACTGCCTTCGACCGTGACTCTCACAGGGTACTGTACTGCAAACCCTAGCTCCGCTCAGAAGGATGATCAGGCAGGAGTGCTAAATTCTATCCTATTCTAATTTTCTTCTCTCTGATAGAGCATTCCTGTTTAGGTTTCAATTTTTATGTGTGTTTTACTGTGTCGTTATGTAAATGCTTTTTGACAGATTTGTTATTAAGTGAAGAAAGATGAGTAGGAATGCTGGTTTTAAAAGCTCATAGGAAACGTGCCACGAATGAGTGTCCTGAGTGCTGTTTTTCTTTTCACATTAAATGGAAATGAATAGAAATCTATCAAAAGAAATGGGTTATGTAAAAGGGACTAGAAGTTACTTCGGTTTTTTTCTAAGCACGTGCACCATTCCCTAGAAATAGGCTAAGAATGGTTCTCAGCAGATGAAGCACCGTGGTCCACAATAGGGTGATGTTTTATCCTCCGTAATAAAGGTGTAATGTAGTGTTTCCTTTTAAAAGCAGCATCAATGTATCTTTCAGTTGAGTGAGCATGTAGAAATTCTCACAGATCTATGCCATTCTTAAGCATGTTCTCCTTGACCTACTTGTTTATAGGAGAGAAAACTACTTTCTACTTTCATTGTAGTAAGCAAGGTTAGTTTGCACAGGTTTCTGTTTAAGCTGACCTGTGTGAATTTCAAGAAAAAGGTATAGCTTCAGTTAGAAAATACCAGGTAATACCTGTACATGGTCATTGTGCTCAATTAACAGCTAATCTGCCTAACAAGCAAGTACATACGTTAAAAGTATATATGGTAGGGAGCATCAGATTCTCCTCACTACTAAATCTCAGGAAGGAAGGGACCTGTGTTGAGGGTGTCTTGCAATGTTCTACTCTCTGTACTGTATTTCATAGAATAAACAGGCATCAAATACTGATGGATGAATGGCAATCACCATACTGGCTATAATAGGAGGTCAGGCAATTGACAATGATTCCAGGTTCCTGGCAATGATATAGCAGAGTGGGCATTAAAGCTTGCAAGTGTTATGCCACTTTGTGGCCCACCAACAGTAGGTCTGTTTTTACCTTGGAAGATGAAGTAGGAGAGAAGGTTGAGGAAGAGATGTGGCCCACCCAGGTCTCATTGTTCAACAGGATGAGAAGACAGAGGCCGTGTGTTGTATGTGAGTTTGTGTGCGCATTTTGCATGAGTGTGAATGATATTTCATGAAATATATTGATCTTAAATACTGATGTCACTCTGTTTCTGAAAGTATTGAGCAAGTTGGTAGAAAGGAACAGAAATTATTTTTACAATACAAACTTCCTCACTGAATTAGTAGAGGTCTCTGAATCAGCTGTGCCCACATCCTTACAAGCTCTTAGAAACACAGAATGTAAGGTTTGTTCTAGACTCAATGAATTTCCTGGCCCCCACAGAATTCTGTCTCTCCTCTCCTCTCCTCTCCTCTCCTCTCCTCTCCTCTCCTCTCCTCTCC
>NC_034591.1:79672591-79688192 GCF_900095145.1 Mus pahari
CTCCCCTCCCCTCCTCCCCTCCCCTCCCCTCCTCTTCTCTTTTGAGTGACTGATTTCTTCATTAAATGCATAAACAACAACAACAAAAAACCACTTCTTTTTTGCAGGTGTTAGTGTAAATTTTTCTTTGTAAATAGTAGGACACAAGTGTCAAAGAATTATTACCTATGGTTGGAGTTCATGAGCTGCTAGCTCAGTGACTGGTAGTATGTTGGCAGGCATCCACATGCAGGAAGGTCATCCTGAGGACTCCCAGTTACAAAGCTGCCAGCCAGGACACCTGTCTTTAAGGTGCACAGTCAGTGATCCTTCCAAGATAACCTTTGTAAAAGACATTCTGCGGACATTTTTTTTTTTTTAAAGCTGTAACATATAATGAAAAATAAAGGATAAAAGTTCCCTGATCTCCCCCAACTTCCTGTCTACAGGTTACTGTATAGAGTTGGCAGTGGGACTGGTAATGCCAAGCAGAAGCTTAATATACACAAAACAAAACAAAATATAATTTAGAATGACACTAATAAGAATACCTGGCAGATACGACTATGTTAAAAAGAGATCAGTTTGGGGGCAGCAGTTAAGAACACTTGTTGATCGCAGAGGCCCTGGGCTCATTCCCTAGCACCTGTATAGATGGCTGTACACAGCCTTCTACTAGTTCCAAAAATCCCAGTGAACTTTTCTGGCTTCCTTGAGTACCAGGCACCCACATGGTGCACATAGAAACACATAAGCAAAATATGTTCACAGATAAAATAAATGAATCTAATATAAGAACACATATATATATCACATATATATGAAAATCAGAAAATTGGCCTCAACAGATTAGCTTGTGGACACCTCTTAATTACTAATTGGTACAGGAGGGACTGACTTGTATAAGAGTAGCTGAGCAAGGCAGAGACACGTAACCAGGAAGCAGCTCCTGCTTCAGTTACTGCCTCCAGGTCTGCCTTAAGCTCTTTGATGATGAACTGTGACCTATAAGCCTGAGAAAACTCAAGTTGCTTTGGGTCAGAGTGGATTATTACAGTAGAGGAGTAGCCAGAGCAGTCTGTGTAGCACTTCCCTCAAATGCCTGCACAGTGGAGCTGACAGGAGCCTAATTCTCCTGTGAGGATCTTTTTCTGACTGGAGCCCCTGTGACTTGTTCTATTCAACAAAGGAATGTGTTTCGCATTTCATATTTATTACCTTCCTTTTAACTTTGAGGGGAATGTAGATAATGATTAAGGATATTTAATGTGGTTTTCTTTAAGGATATTTATTGTGGTTTTAGTTTTCCGTGACTTTAGCTATCATTCTTAGATCTTTTAATAACAAACATATCTAACAATAAAACAAAAATTGAATCTGATAGACGCCACCATTTTGAAGTGTATATCCTGCCTCAGAATAATGGCAATGTGGCTCATTTTCTGTGCTCTGTATCCACCTCTGGTCATCATGCTTGTGTTTTCCAGACAGTGGTGACATTGATGAATCACTTTAATTTACTTGGCAAGCGACAGCTTTTTGAGATTATCTGTAAGAGCCAGCTTGAGCTGTCCCTGAACATTTCAGGTATGTGCCTTGTCTGAAACACAGTAACTGACTGGATCCAATTTGGATAGATCCTTGAACCACAGGTGTAAAGACATATTTGGATTTTTATTTTTCCTTTATTTATTTCTGCTTTTTAATGGAGAAATAAATACCAATGAAAATATGCAAATTGAATTATTTGATAAAACTTCTTATGCTATAATTTGGCACTTTTTTTTATTTTAGGGTTATTTTAAAACTAAACTTACAAAGAATAGGAATTTTGATAAAAACAATGCTATATGCCAGGTTACAGAATCAAGGATTCTTTGATTTGCCAAGAGCAAATTATAGATCAATGGTTGATTTGAATAGTTTTGGCTTTAGGTAGAGGACGAAAAAAATAAGATATGTAAGCTTTCAACTCATTGTTTAATTCTCATGGAAATATATTCAATGTTATAAAACCTCAAAATAGACATGGAGGAGGGACAATCCCAAATAATGTGGTTGCTGTTCCTTGAGCTTATGGAAGGTCCATCCTTTTGGCATACCGTTCCTTGAGCTTATGGAAGGTCCATCCTTTCGGCATGCTCAGAGATAGTATTGTGGTAAGTTTGAGAAGATCACTGCCCATGGGCATGCGGTATTGTTACAGCATCTTTTGTATTCAGCCTGTTTATAAAGAACCTTGCTGATGATGCTGAGACCCCCAGCAGCCAGCTCTGTTCCCAGGCAGGCACTGTGTTAGGAAGTGCACTATACCTTGAAAGAAGCACTACCCTGCACAGGACACCGTCCCCTGTCATTTCAGGGTTGCAGGAATTTCACGGAGACTAACCTTTCACCTTCTAATTGCCGTTAAAATGTAAGGTGTACCTATTTCATTTAAAAAAATTCATAAAACTAAGACTATACCTAATACATATTGTTTAAATTTTCATGGGATAGCTGCTTACCATTTTCCTTACAATGGGCTCATATAGAGGAAAGATGGTTAAATGTTAAAGTCTTGATTATTTGAACTGAGCTAGTAAAGAGCAAAAATGAATAAGCAAAGGAAAACCATTGCCTGTGTTACATATAAAGCTCGACTGATCTTGTTAGAAACAAACATCTCACTGTCTCACATAGTAACATAGAAAGAAGTGAAAACAGCCAGGCAGGACAATTCCTCCCTGAAGAAAAGCTGCAGCAGAACCCAAATCAGGTTAGCAAGCATGCTGGGTCCAAGATGACTTCGTCTTTTGTTCCTGATTTAGTGGCAACTATGTTTCATTCTATAGATGGGAGCTTACCTTCATAATCTTATGTGATTAGTAATCAGCCCAAAGGAGAAGAGGAAGGAAGGTCCAGGAAATTCTTGCTGGGCTAGGTACCTTTAATAGAAAACAAAGAAACAATAAAAAAAAACGAATTTCTTATTGTACTGACTTCATTTTCTATCTTTATTTGAGCAAGCCAGAATTGTACATTAAATATATAAATTAAAATAGAAAACATTCTATATTCTATATATTAGAAAACATTATATATTACAAACTATAAGAAACTAAATTGCTTTCTTAAAAGAAGCTATCACCAGGTCAATTGAAATTTAATTGGACACTTTCACCACCACCATCCAATCCAAGCCCAGCCTGCAGATGGAATCAGAGCAGGTGATAAAAGGTGGGTCTGCTTTTGTGTGTAAGTTTTTTGTATTTATAAATTTATTTTAAAGTATTTCTTATAGTAATAAAAACATGAAAACATGGGCTATAATACACCACACAATAAGAGATGTTTGGTAGAAATTAGAGGGAAATAGTTATTATATTTATACAAGAAAATATAAATAAGTTTCTTATAAAGTAAATATATAAACTAAACCTCAGAAGTGGTTTGTTTTTTTGTATTTTTTGTTTTCTTTTTTTTTTTTTGCCTTGTAATATTCTGGTAATAGTTCAGGTGATTTCTCTCCTTGAGAACAGAGCTACTTTGGATCAACAGAGCAAGATTCTCAGGCTGATGGAGTAAAGTGTGTTTGGGTTTGCGGTGTTTTCATGGGTGGAAAAAGCCTTTGAGTAATCATTTTGAATTAACAGAGAAAAGCTTGGAAAAACTTTTGCAGTCTTTTTTCTCAAAGGAATCCATTCTTGCCAGTTTGTGTGTGTGTGTGTGTGTGTGTGTGTGTGTGTGTGTGTGTGTTTGCATATTTGCTAACATTGACTGCTGTATTCAAGTATCCTGGACAGGACTTGGCCACACACCTAGTTTACGGAAGCAAAGACACTCAGAATGTCTCTCCCCTCTATGTCTCTCTGTTACTGTTTCCCTCTGTCCCTGTCTTTCTTTGTCTCTCTGCCTCTATCTTTCTCTGTCTCTGTCTCTCTCTGTGTGCGTGTGTGTCTGTCTATCTATTTCTGTACATCTCCTTTCATTTTCTTTTTAAAAGCACACTCTAAACATTGTTTTTGAAACCTCAGCCTTGACTTTTGCTGTCCTGTTAAGCGAACCATTCCATGTGAAAGGTCTCTGAAGGGTTTTCTGCCTGGGAGAGGCTGGACTAGTTCTTATTTGCTGTAAACCCTTGAGGGACCAGGAAGTCCTGTGGCTGGGAGGAACAAGCCTGGAGCAAGAGTGGGGTCCAGACCCGGAATGCTCATTCTGAGACTGGCAGGAGTAGGATCACTCTCCCCTTGCCATGGGCCTGCAAGATCTGGGACATGTATCCCTGTGATCCTAGCCCTGGCCACAGCAGAGAAGGTCAAGTAGCCAGTAGGCAGGTTAGACTTCCTTCCTCCTTATAAAGTCATGTTCAGCAGCACCTGGAATTCCTCCTCGTACACATAAGGCATCCCCAGCGTCCTGGCCCCTCACCAATGTTGTATAGGCCTTAGACAACCTTTGTAAATAGACTCTGTACCTCTGACTCCTCCCCGCCCCTGTGCCCTCCCCACCACTCCCCCCCCCCCCATTAAAGTGAACCAGTGCTCTAAAGCTGTCCTGGGTTGTGTCTTCTTTGGTCACTCACTGATGACCAAGACTGTAGCCATCCATGCTAGGCTAAGTTTCCCTTCCTCTAGTCCAGGCATGTGTGCAATAGGCCTGGCTAACCCAAGGGGGAGAAGCAGACACAGGGCAAGAAGCAGACCTACTTTGTGTACATTCCCCCCCCCCCCCCCCCCGCAAGGCTGGAATTCATTCCTCAGGAAGTGCTTCTGCCCTGGGTCCTTTAAGTAGACGTTTCCTGACAGCTGCAAGGAGTTGTTCTCATTGTGGCTGCTTGCAGCCTCTTCCTGTCTAAACTCTAAGTTAAACAACTCCATCTTCCCTTTAATCTCTAACAAACATTTCCTTTTAATGTGTGGTGTATTATGCCCCATAGTTTTATGTTTTTCTTACCATTATAGATACTTGGGAAAATTAAATTATTAAGACAAAGGGCAAGGAAATCAAAAACCCCCAACCAAAAGCAAACCGGCCATTCATTCATTACCTGCTCTGGTTACACCTGGTTACACCTGCAGGCTGGGATTAGGTTAGACGTTAGTACTGAAAAGTGTTCGATTTCATTTAAATTGACCTAGTTGTAGCTTGTTTCAAGAACGAACGTAGTTGGCCCATTCTTTGGTCTCACTAATCTGAGTTTTCTTTAGGGGCAAGTTCCCTGCCATTGATTGAGCCAATGCTGATCAGGGGCAAGGGTGGTTAGGCTGAAAGCACAGGTCACAGGAATTGTATAAACTGTCCATGGCAGATAAAGTGGCTATAAAACGTCTTGGCCAAACAGTCTGAAGTAGGGAGAGAATGCTGTTAATGGCAGTGTCTGGATCACTTGTGCAAACTCTGTGTCACAGGCTTGTCTTAGTGATGGAATTAGTGTGATCACAAAGGCAATACTAACTAACTCCAGCTTTATTTAATGAGGTTTGGTGGTCAGGAGGATGAATGAGCATCTCTGGTAAGAATGCACAGGCTCCTGGAGACTCTGGTTCCAGGCAGATGCCAATGGATAGGCTGTTCCTCTGGCTTCCAGTTCCTACTTGGGCCCTCATTAGCATATTAAAAGACAGACCTGAACAAAAGCCTTGACATTTAAAATGGCCTTTGATCCTTTGCAATCTTATATGCCCTGTAATTAAATTTCCTTTCTTGTCTTTCACCTGATAATTAATGCCACCACATTTAAACTTTCTCATTGGTGTTCATAGGAGTCATGTTCCCGGTTCAGAGGGTGAGTCATTTCAACAGTACTGATTCTGTTCTAAACATGAGCTTGGGCTTGGCTAGATGTAGGTGCTATGAAAATTTGGTTTTGCACATGGTTTCCAAGTGTAAGTGTGAAATGAGAGGTAGAGTAACAGACTCCACTGCTAGCCATGCCTAGATTATATTGTTATTTTTGACTTATTTAATTTTCTAAGTGCTTTATTGAGTAAGTAGTCAAGAGTACTTACCACATTGTTTTCTTAAAAATTATTGTTCCTTTCAACCGGGCGGTGGTGGCGCACACCTTTAATCCCAGCACTTGGGAGGCAGAGGCAGGAGGATTTCTGAGTTTGAGGCCAGCTTGGTCTGGTCTACAAAGTCAGTTCCAGGACAGCCAGGGCTACACAGAGAAACTCTGTCTCCAAACAAAACAAAACAAAAAAACAAAAAACAAAACAAAACAAAACACCTTTTGCTGGGCAGTGGTGGCACACACCTTTAATCCCAGCACTTGGGAGGCAGAGGCAGGCAGATTTCTGAGTTCAAGGTCAGTCTGGTCTACAGAGTGAGTTCCAGGACATATATATATATCCTTTCTTTACTTTTGAAAGGATGGACCATCCAAAGACTGCCCCACCATAATCAGCCACCAAACACAGACACTATTGTATACACCAGCAAGATTGTGCTGAAAGGACCCTGATATTGCTGTCTCTTGTAAGGCTATGCCAGTGCCTGGAAAACACAGAAGTGGATGCTCACAGTCAGCTATTGGATGGAACACAGGGCCCCCAATGGAGGAGCTAGAGAAAGTACCCAAGGAGCTGTAGGGGTCTGCAACCCTATAGGTGCAACAACAATATGAACTAATCAGTACCCCCAGAGCTGGTGCCTTTAGATGCATATGTAGCAGAAGATGGCCTAATCGGCCATCATTGGGAAGAGAGGCCCCTTGGTCTTGCAAACTTTATATGGCCCATACAGGTGAACACCAGAGCCAAGAAGTGGGAGTGGGTGTGTAGGGGAGCGGGGGGGGGGGAGGGTATAGGGGACTTTCAGGATAGCATTTGAAATGTAAATGAAGTAAATACCTAATAAAAAATTGGAAAAAAAGAAAGTAAAAAAATATTTTTCCTGTTATCCACTTATATATCTCTTACTCATGTGTATTTTTCTTGTTATATCTTTCAACATTGGCACACTTCTGAAAAGATGCTCTTCATATTTACTTTTATGTAACATTTTTTATTGAGTTAATTGTAGGTGCATGTGCACATACTATGTCCAGATTCCGCGAATCCTTGCCCAGGTTCTCTACCTATCACACATTATTGCATTCAGGATATTGAAATGATTACCATGGTATATCAAATGTCCCAATTGTACTATTCTTTCATGTGTTCTAGGCATATGCTTTGTTCTATAATGTTGCTCACAAAATAGACTTGTGTCCTCACCATCGAAGAACAGATAATGTTGAACTTCCGCCCCATCTAGGTCTCCTCCTGGTTCCTTATGTGATTCCGCTCATCTCTCCTTTGTCTTATTCCCTCTATACCCGTGTTTTCACGGACCCCTTCATTTCTAAAATTATAGTTTATTTGTATGTGACCTTCGACTTTGTAGTCCTTATGTGTATTTTAAAAATAGATTTTTGAGTAAGAGGCAGAGAATATAGTGAAGACAACTTCACGAACACCAGTTCAAGATAAAGTAGTGCTTCTTTGTATTTTAGCGTATATGGAGATGAGTAGTCTTCATTATTTGTATTAATTTAATCAACCCAACCTAATTAAGTGGTTAAGATTATAGCGGAATACAAACAGGAAGTATATGTGCTAAAAATATGAATGGTTATGTGGACTTTTGGAGTATAACCTACATCTATCTATCTATCTATCTATCTATCTATCTATCTATCTATCTATCTATTTTTTCTCTGCCTTGGCTGTCCTTGACTCATTTTGTAGACCAGGTTGGCCAAGAACTCAGAGAGATCCACCTACTTCTGCCTCCTGAGTACTAGGATTAAAGGTGTGTGCCACCAAGCCCTGCTTGGATTGTAACATTTAAAGTGGAAAGCGCAGATGGAGAATTACAGAGCCTGTGCTCTCACCTTGATAGACCAACTAATTCAGCAATTTCAGAGAAATGACTTTTGGTCTACATGAAAATAAAAACAAAACAAAATGAATTTTACTGTTTTGTTGAGTACTGTCTGTGTTTTGAAGTACAAGTCAAGAAGGCACCATTGCCCACTGACACACGAAGCAGCCTGAGCAACTCCCCTAGAGGTTTATGGACCTGTCTAGGCCCCTTTAGTGCTGAAGAGAATTTCAGGATGAGCCATTTTATGAAGCACTGTGGGAGGCTTTATTGAGGATCTTTAACTAAGGCTTACTTATGAGGGCTAAGGGAAAAGTAGTTGCTCAAAAGAAACTAAAGTACACTGGGAACTTGGTGTGTGCTTCTCAAAGGGCCCATCTGTCTTAGTCATGTACAAGGGTTGGGCACGGTTTGAGGCTCATATCTTATTGCCTGGGACCTAAGGGGAACCAGATAGGATTGCAGTTCACAAGGTAGAAATCCAACCCACGGGGATACAGGAAGCTAGGATATGCTTCCTATACACAGTTTTATTTGAGACTCCAAGCAACATCTTCGAAAAGGATTGAGACTCTACGCAAGGTCACATATATTCAGGCCTTATGCCTGGGTCACTTCCATTTTAACATAAAATAGCTGTCCATGAAGGAATACTAACTCTTTGCCAGGAGCCTTAATAGAAAATGTTGTTAGCTATCTTGGAGTTCTGGATCTCTCAGCTGGTGCAAGACATCAGTCAGACTCCGGGTAACAGTTTCCTTTCCCTCTCATGTCCCCAGTTTCCTGTCTCTCTGTCATGCCTCACTTTGACACACGATTTAAACAAGCTTTCTGAGTTGATGTCCCAAACTGCAACATTTTGTTTATGTGGCTTTTCAGCTCATCTGTTCTAGAAGGAAGAAATAAACAAAACCAATATTCTTTATAGTTAGACCTTTATAAGATAACAGGGTTAGAGGATTCTGGTCTGTCTTTGTATCCCCAGGGTGTACCTAGAAATATCATGCTCTGACATGCCTCTTTACTGATGGTGAGCATGAGACTGGGGCATTATTTGTAATATTGCTCCTTATCTTACCACTGTTGCAAGGCAGTAATTCCTTCATTCATTGGTAAGGGAAAGGATGGATATTTTCCTCTTTTGAGTAGCTGCATCATTCACTTATTGCTGGTAGATTTTATGTCACACTGAGTGTAGAGCCCATTTGATGAAGTTGATCTTACAGGCAGAGTGCCAACATTTCTCAGAAGAAAGAAAAGATCCCCGAGGTTGACCTATTATGAGGGATCACTGTGGTTTGTGGTTTTCATACATTTTCTGTTGTACCTTTCTATTTTTAGTGCAGTGTGGGATTGCTTTAAAGACATATCCTAAAGGCAGTTCTTTGTATAGCATTTCCCAGGGTGTTGCATTGTACAGCGACAGTGGCTGAGCCTGGAGCTCTGGCTCTGCTGCAACTGAGTTGTGTGGTATGAACTCAATTAGATAATTTTTTCTTTATAATGTGCCCGTTTGCTATTTATGGTATATAATATACGCTAAATATATATTTCTTAGGCAGGGTCTTACCCTGTAACCCAGGCTGGCCAGGAACTCACTTTGTAGCCCTAGTCGTCCTTGAACTCTCTGTAACCCTCCTGCTTTCTGCCCCCTAGTTCTGGATTATAAACCTAAGCTGCTGTACCCAGCTACCATTCGCTACTCTTGCCTATTGTGACATGTTTTCCTTCCCTTTGTACCTATTGTTTTAAATATTATGAGGAAGTAATTTTAATAGCACACGCATGATATAATATGCCTTATCTTATTCTTGACATAAGTTTTGTTTTATACAGGAAAAACTGTTTGCCTTTTGGCTAGTTGTTTGTAATGGTTGGATTGCCAGAGACACTTGTAGATATTTATTGAGCAAGTGAGTGATTGTTAGCTCTTTAGTTACTATGCTTATAATGATGCAGAAGACAGATGCCACATCCAGCACTGCTGTGTCTGCAGAAGACCCATGGTAGCTCTTAGATCCTAACTTTCCCAGTGCCTCTCAGCATAGCCATAGACAACTGTGTTTTCTAATGGTGCCATAGGGCCATAGGCGTTTAGGCTTTGCCCTGTACACACCAGCGTCATACTGTGCTCCTTACACATGCAAATTCCTAACCACAAGTCAGGTTTGGGGGGCTCTTCCGAACTTGGTCCTCTGTACTCTGCTTTAACTCATCTAATAGATCATATGTATGAGCTAAATGACTCTCTCATGATACCCTAAAATTACAAGGGAAGAAAGAAACCATGTTCTAGTCTCTAAACTTGACTAAAGCTGAATCTAGAGAGCTGTTGTCACATCTGATTCTCACACAATCCTGAGTTATTATATT
Organism: Mus pahari; assembly: GCF_900095145.1. Taxonomy (NCBI): domain Eukaryota; kingdom Metazoa; phylum Chordata; class Mammalia; order Rodentia; family Muridae; genus Mus; species Mus pahari. The sequence goes on from NC_034591.1 coordinate 79,682,792, forward strand.
CCCTGTCTTGCTATTAGGAAACCAGAGGTTGACGGAGTCTAAGAAAGTAGACTCACATAATCCATCACATGTATCCAAGGAATAAAACTAGTTTTAGCTGCTACAGAGTGAGACTCTGAAGCTGTACAACCAGGTAATTGTGAGCATCCTCTTCTGATGTAGAGCCTGCTCACCAGGACATTGACAGGGCCTTGTCTTTGCCATCTCTTCCCCTTACTGCTGTCTCTCCTAAACTCTGTGAGATTGACACTTTTGATAAAAACATCTGTGACTTCAATGGTAGATAAGAATTAGTCACAAACACATAGCTGTTTCTGTCATCAACTATTAAGCTTTATTTTCCCCTTATTCTTGAATTCAGGAGAGAGATAAACTTGTGCTTTGACCTACATCATGAGAATGGACATACCGGTTCTTGTCCTTGGCTTTGAAATACTTGCCAGTTTCCACTTTCACTTTCCTGGTCCCCTGAACTGACCTGTAATGTGGCTCAGCACTTGGAGGTCACCTGGAGAGCCAGAAAGCAGCTTGGTTATCTGTTAGCCATGCCCATCTCAGCTCTGAAACCACGGATGAGAGTGGAAACTTTTTGGATTCCAACTTTGGGTAATGCTTCAGGAGAATGACCTAGGTTGTACCCTGTGCACAGTACAGGGTTTCTCATAATCTTGATAGATAAAAGATTAAAAATAGGTGCAGAAAGAAAGTTGAGAACAATTTTATTGAAGTTGGAAAGGGGATGGGAAACTCATGGGGCAGGTGAGCTGGAGACCTGGCTAGGAGGAGGAGATGATGGAAGCCCTACATTTGGAATTAGAAAAAGATGAACTCATCTTTGGATTCTGTGTATACCTGCATAGGGTGGGGAGGCTTCAGAGGGAGACAGAGACAAAGAGGAGGAGTGGAGGGAACAGAAAGTGAGAGGAAAGGAGGGGAGAGGAGGGAAAAGGAGGAGAGAGGAGAGGAGAGGAGGGGAGGGCATGTTTTTTTTTATTAAAATGAGTTTGTCACTGAGGAAAGGGTAGGTGGAGTCTGAAATTGACTATAAGGAGGAATCTACCTTCAGACCCCATAATGTATCTAGTGTCTTCAACAGAAATGCCGGCCACACAGACTCACCCTGGTTGTGGTTGTCAGTGAATAAGCAGTTGCTACTTCAAGTCTTCAAGTGTGGGGTTTTCTGTTAGGTAGGAATGTCTGTATATCTACTGACATCCAGTGTTGGCTTTGTCCTCATGATGTATGCCTGAGTTACCTGGACCTGAGGAAAGGTGAGAGTCTGGTACCTCTGTGTGGGATATGGAGTGTTAGAAGAAGAAAATTAATTTTAAGGTTTGAAGACCAACTTTGTAAGAGAAATATGGTTTTGAGAATTGAGAGCATTTGGGAAGTAGCGTATGGATAAATCCATCAAATTCCGAGAACATTTCCCTTTGAGCTAAGCTGAAGTATGCAGACTGTCACCCAGATCTTTTCCCACCCTGTGACTGAACATGGCATCCAGAGGCCTGGCCATTCCTGGCGGTGTTAGATGTGGCTGGATTGTCTTCTTCAGATTTCCATGAGTCCGAGGCCTGCACTGCTGTCCTGCCTAGGATGTGACCCCATTCTCTATGATGTCTTCCCTGCTGTATGGGCTGAGGGCTTCCCTGTACAGCTCTGCTTGCTCCCTGATTACTTTTTACAGTGTTACTGTCCCTTAAGTCATTCTTTCCTCCTATTCTGGCATCTGCTTCTTGCAGGACCCTAGCATTGTCCAGTTGAGAGAACTCACGTGACAGAAGGCCCTTTCCTGCTCTGCAGTAGTCATATCATGATCCACATCAGATCCACTCATTCCTCTTTTTGAGAAAATCAAATGAGATTCACAGCCTGAGATAGGTTTTGAGGTGGGGAAGGCACCTATTAAGTCACGAATTTCATTATTTAGAAAATCTGATTCATCTCTGAATTCATGTTATAGCTACTTCCTACTATTTGCTTCTATGTGTAGACATTTGACTTTTCTAAAATTAGTGCAAAGGTATAGAGATGCCACAGTGACCATTAAGAGACTATGTTTAAATTATGCTACTGGAAACTTATGCTTTCTGAGGAGGCAATGATAGCACTGGAGATGATTAAAGAGAAAGGCACTGAAAACTCTTACCTATAATGTGTATTATATTTTGGAAAATAAAAGTTAATCTGTTTTATTCATGTGTATCATAGTAGTTTGAGCAATGACCTCAGATCTTGGAGAATTAGCACCTAACAACAGGGTGCTGATAATCTACTTTCACATATGTATCCTATTGTTATGTATCTCTTTAATATATAGTCATTCTAGAAACAATTAAAATGTACTGAGATTTTCTTAATGATTTTGAATATTTACAATAGAGTTCATCATCTTTTTTTACTTTATGTGCTTCTAGGATTTTTAGTGAAAGTGAATGCTTTGAAGATTTCAACTTAGAATGTCAGAAAATAAGATGCAAGCCAATCTGTGATTTCCACACTTCCTGTGTTTACAGAGCAAGTAAAGTGAGAACAAAGCTATTTTCCCAAAGAGCATTTTAAAATCATCTTTTCTGAAACCTTATTAACTGCCATCCATCATAGTAATTCTTTATGTAAATGACCCCAGGAAGATAAGAATCCAACTAGCTGAGGGTCTTTGTTTACATTTTAGACATGAGATTTATGATAGTAGATAGGCTAGTTAATATGAGAAATACTGTGGTTCATCCTAAGAGTAAGAAGTGTTGAGTGGCAGTGTCTGGCTTTAGTCCAGCCATGGCTTATTTGTGAACTGCAAGCTCCCTGACTTCTGAATCCTGAACCCTTCTGCTTACCATGTCACTGTGCCTTTCTATCTGTCACCTTCCTATCTATCTCCTTTCTTTGCTGTGTGCTGTGGCTTCATTTGTCACCAGCTGTCTTCGTGGTCCAGACCCAGCCTGGGGGTGCTCAGGGACAGGGTACCAGTGCCAGGTAAGGGGATTCTTGCATTTCCAAGTGTATGATCACCAGCTACATCCTTCCTCAGTGCTAACAACACCTGCCCTGACCCTACAGTGTCACTGTTAACAATGCCCTGGCTCCCAGGATCCCAGGGTGAGTGACTCTGGAGCTGAGCAGCCACTTTTAGTTTCCTGTCCTGGTTTCCAGTGGCCCCTTTACCTTGGGACTTAGGTTTCAGGCCAGGGATCCTTGAGAGAAGACAACCAGAACCCTGTCTCATCCTTCTCATCTGGGGCACTGGCCTGGAACTAAAATGTGCCCCTCAGTTTTTCTCTTCTCCTCAGAAATTTCCTTTCCCTGAAGCTCTTTGTCCTGATGGGAAACTCCCACTAGCCCTAGAAACAGGAGTGTAAACACTTAAGTCAAAGAATAAATGTAATTAGTCCTAATGTAGAATCCATGCATCACTTAATATTTTGTTTGTAAGAACTAAATAATGAGCACTTAAATTTTATAATCATGAATATGTACAAATTTATAAGTGTCTATAGGAATCAAATAATAATAATTACTGGAGTCAAAATATACAGTTTAGCATCAAACAAGGCTGGCTTCAGTGTGGTTTTGTAAAACAAAAATAAATAAATACATAAATCACCAGAGTGCAAAAAGCCAAATCTTTCCTTGCAGCCCTATCAATCATTTACGAGCTTCTTATCAAATGGTTTAGAGGGCCAGGGTGACCCTGTTGGTCAGGGTGGTTTCCCATGTTCCTGCAAGTCCTTAGTCACTTGAAAGGCAGCTTATTGGCACGAGAGAAGCGAGAGAAGGGAGGAACAGCAAGAATACCCAGGGATCTCTACATATTAAGGACTTGTCAAATAAGGAATTATTCATTGAAAGCAAAAGCCTGTTTGAGATTTTTAACTGGGAAACCATGAGGAAAGAAAACTCTTAAGTCTGTTAAAGGAAGGCGTGTGGTTGAGACGCAGGCAAGTGTCTTCCTTCTGTAGGGAAGGCTGATTTTCTTTAAGTGAATGTAATTAATTTTCCTGTTTTGAGTACAAAGAAAAGATGTTTCCTCCCTATGACAACAATGGTAGTTGTGTGTTTTTATTTCATTTTTTAAATGAACAATATGGAAATTTGCAAGTAACATTAGACACATGTATTTTTAAATAACGTGACCTTCCTGACATCAAATATATGGATAGTTAGGGTACATTTGCACCCAAAACCTTGATTTGTGAAGCAAAAATTCATAAATATTCATAAAGTTATCCTAGCATGTTAGAAGCTGTGCATGTGTGAATGTGTATTTAATATGAATTTTTGATTTTTATCTTTGTTCACATTTGTAAAGTGCTTTATTGAATTTTATTTTATTTTATTATTCTCATTTTTTACAGTCAAGTCATAACTCCTCTCCCAGTCTACCTCCCATACTTACTCATCCCATTTCTCCTCCCCACCCCCACCCTATCTCTAAGAGGATATCTCCCTACAACCCCACCCCACCTGGCCTCTCCACTCCCTGGGGCCTCAAAGTCTCTCAAGGGTTAGGTACATCTCTCTCACTGAAGCCAGACCAGGCAGTCTTCTGCTGTATATGTGCTGGGGCCTCAGATGAGTTCAAGTACACTACCTAGTTGTTGGCTTAGTGTCTGAGAGGTCTCAGGGTTCCAGGTTAGTTGAGACTGCCTGCCTTCCTATGGGGTCAGTCTCCTCAGCTTCTTCCAGCCTTTCCCTAATTCAACCACAAGAGAAGGCAGTACAAAGATTAATATAATATATGTAGTCATCTTGAAATTTTGATTTGCCTTGCTTTTAGCTGTCAATGGGAGCCCATATCTCCTGTCCTTGTATGAAGATGCTAATGTTCTCAATGTGGTCAAACTGTAGAGAAAGAACATTTATGCTTTAGGCTTAGGAGCAGTTACTCACCAGCCATCCACATTCAGTGTTTTCATTCATTGGATGAAGAAAGGAAGTGTTTGTGCTCAGCTCTGCATCCCTGTCTCACACAGGTGTTTCTCTTTCACTACAGATTTTACAGTAAACTGAATTTGAAGGTAGGTGAACTGGAGGTTAAATTGCTTCTTGAACAGAAGAACTGCTTCATTATGTCGTTTAAAGACCATTTTTATCTTTACTGTACAAACAATAGAGAAATTTATTCCATGAGTTCTTGGAAAATTAAAACAAAATACAACAATAATTTGTAAAGTAAGCAAGAAAACCTTCAACCTTAAACCCTTTAGAATGAACGTCTTTGGAAATTAAAGCTCAGAGATTCCTAGAGTTAATTTCAGCATGATAATATACCACACAAAGGTTGTTTTTTTTTTTTGTTTTATTTTTAAATTATTTTATTAAATTGTGAACAGGGTCATTCAAATTGAAAATAATGACAGGTCCTTAATGGTGGTGAGTTCGATGAAAACCTAGACTGTAT
>NC_034591.1:79688207-79772495 GCF_900095145.1 Mus pahari
GCAAGCCAGTGGAAGCAAGCCAGTAAGTAACATCCCTCCATGGCTTCTGCATCAGCTCCTGCTTTCTGACCTGCTTGAGTTCCAGTCCTGCATCCTTTTGGTGATCAACAGCAGTATGGAAGTGTAAGCCAAATAAACCCTTTCCTCCCCAACTTGCTTCTTGGTCATGATGTTTGTGCAGGAATAGAAACCCTGACTAAGACACTGTAATAAGAAAACCCTGGTTCACAGAGCAGAAGCAGCTGAGAAGCTCCAACATTTCCTTCCTCAGGAGCAGGCTTCCTGTAGGGTATTTTCCAGAGCAATTTCTCGACTATTGTCTCAGTGAGCACTGCTAGTTGATATTCAAACGTTCTCTCCATCAGAATCATATGTCCTGCTCCCTAGAGTTACATTGATTGTGTACCAGATCCTTCAGGAATGGGGAGTTAGGGTGATGTGCTGGTAATGAGAACCTGAATTATTCCAGGTGTCAATAAGGCAAAGAAAATGCTGTCAAAATACATGGTTAATAAAAACATAATTCCTATAGCTAAAAGAGTCAATCTTCTCTTGAATTCATTGTGCTTTGTATGACTTGACTTGTTTATCTTGTCTAATAGGAGTATGCACATGGTGATATCCTGCTATGAACTCCAGGCATGACATGCCTGCCATCAGGTTATTCACCATCTCCACTGGCTGGCTAGCTGAATAAGGGTTTTCACACGTTTCCTGTAGATTACAGGAAGCTCTAATAAAGAAAAATGGAAGGAGCATTAGGATGTTGTTTTGCATTGTAAAAATGGGACTGAAGGGTCCTTTGGTACAAACAACCTTGGCTCACTGTGAAGTAATGTGACCACCAAAGTATTCCAGGAAATATGATGCCTAGAATTCAAGGGCTGTGACTGTCTTTTGCTCTTAATTCAATAGTCTTCCTATTGTGGATTATAGTGCCCTGGAAGCAAGCTCCCACCCCGCAATGAATACCCAGCAGACCTCTATCACAACTAAGAACAACAGGAATAGATAGTTTGGATAATATGGTGCTCATAATATTATAAATAATATTTAGTTTTAGATATGGTTTTGTGTGTGTAGTAGGAGTCTATAAAGTCTGAAAGCCTCTGACATCACCTTTTCACTTGTTATACTCAGTTTTCATGAAGAATGATAACATCTGTAGAATGTATGTTGGTGGAGGTTTTTGCACATTGGAAGGCTGGCTTTGACACTAATTAGGAATGAAGTGCACTGACATCTCTGTAAATAAAGGTGGTTTTGAAGGCTGCAACCAGAGATATTGATTATTCTTGGGACACTGATTCATGAGCTGCTTCTAAAACATCAACCTTCAGTGGAATCACCTTAAGGCAAAAAAGGGCTGCCACAGTTCGAAATGGAGCTGAGTTCACCAACTTAGGAACTTGGTACCTTTTGTGGACAAATTTTCCTTTTAAATAAATTGTTTATCTTTTCTTCTTGGCTGTAGCTTATAATAATCTCAAAGTGTGAATAGTAGCTGATTTGGTACCAGATTTAGAAGACCTTTATGACATCTGTTCTGGTGTAGAGATGAAAACCACACACTAGTGGAATCAGTATGTTAACAAATTACCTAGATGATTGATAAGCAAATTTATGTTAATCAAATAAACTATAGACAAATTAGCAAGTCTGATAAAAGTTTTCCTTTTCCTTTTTGAGACCACCTTCATATGCATACTAGTCTGACCTGGATCCCTTCTGTAAAACCCAGACTAGTTTCAACTTGCATTGCTCTCACCTCAGCCTCCTTATCTATGCCCAGCACAAAGTTATCAGGTTATGAGAATGAGTATATTAGACATATGAAAACTCAAGTGGTAGTTTAGGCTATAGGAGTATAGAAGAACACTTCAAAGGGCTGTAGAACATTTATAGAAGGCTCAATGCACCCCGTTGAACATCAGAGAAGTTCTAGTGTAGCCTTAGAATCTGGCAGTGGCCTATTGTCTCTGGGCAAGATAGTGACAAAGTGATTAGGAGCTCTAGGCAGAGTTTGAACATGCTAAAGCCTATGAAGGCCTACAGTTGGATTGGTAGTATTGCTGGCACAAGTGGGTAGGTTTTAGCCCTCTGGCACACTGGCACACTCAGAATTTTTGGCACTAGTGAGCATTTAAATGTGAAGAGAGTTTCAGAAATTATTTAATCAGGTTCTTGTTTCTTGACTTCCAATTAGAAACTCTGTATCAGAGCTTGCAGAATGTTCTCAGATTCCTGTGCTGCCAGACCTAAGGGAGAGAGTCCCTTATTCTTTAACAACCCTCTAGTAGCTTCTGCTGGATAAGGCCATTGAAAAGAAGAAGTGCATGCAGGCATCCTATTTGTTATTACAGCATGAATCTATTGATCTGTGCATTCAGAGATAGGACTCATTTCATAGTTCCTAAGTTGCTTCATTCCACAAGCTGGTTGTTGCTAATATTAGAAGTCAACTGAAGATTCTGAAGGCCCCAAACTTATCCAATTGATTGTACGCATCCAAATTTTAGTTCATGAGACTTGTCTGTTACGATTGGTCACATTATTATTGCTTGTAGTCACTGAACTTTTGGCTACTCCTAGTCTCTCATCACATCTCTCAACATGAACTTTATGTCCCAGGCACACAACTGTGCATGTGCATGCATGTGTGTGTGTGTGTGTGTGTATACATGTGTGTACACCTGCAATGAATCCTGGTGCCTCTCTGGAGGACAGAGGACAACCTATGGAGTCAGTTTTCCCCTTCCACATTTCTATGGGTTCTGGGGGTCTAACTCAGGTTGTCACAGCAAGTACAGCAAGTCTGGTACAGCAAGCACCAGTACCTGCAGTGCCATCTTGCTAGCCCTAAATATGATCTTTAATGTTGATCAATGTCAGTGGCAGGATCATAAATATATTAGAGTATTGATAGACTCCACTCTAATTAAAGCCATTCATATTTCTTATTAACGAGTGATAGGAAACTGCCCCCCCCCCAGCATCTGTGGTAGAAATAGCATATCATCTATTTGTAGAACTAAAGAGCGATATTGATTTTGGAGCAATGAGGAACACGCAAATGTGTCAATAACTGTTACTAGTCGGGCATTTTCCCCTCTGCCATCACTATCATTATCATGATATAGGTGAGAAACATTCAGTATTAATCACTATCTTCTGATAGTGTCTCACATGCCTACATCTGTGGACTGCTCTCACCGTATGTTAGCAAGTCAACTCTAATGCATAGTTAAGAGATGCGCAGGTATGTGAGCATCACAAATGTGGTTTATGGGCTGGCAAGATGGCTCAGTGGGTAAGAGCACTTACTGCTCTTCTGAAGGTCCTGAATTCAAATCCCATCAACTGCCTGGTGGCTCACAACCACCCATAATGAGATTGATGCCCTCTTCTGGTGTGTCTGAAGTCAGCTACAGTGTACTTATGTATAATAATAAATACATTTTTTTTAAAAAAATGTGGTTTATAAACTTATGTACTAATTAATACATGGTTAAAAGTGATTTCCTATTACCAAAGCCAGAGTGCATGATGAGTCTGTCTTGATATTTATGTTTCTTGTTGCTTTAACCTGTAAATTTTCATTATCAGGCATGCATTTTCCTAGTAGGCAGGACACAGATGACTTTTCTTTTAAATAGCTTATCCTTTGTTATGGTAGAGGTAAGCAAGCCTTTGACAGCAACACTGCACTTGCTTTGACAGTCTCCTTTGCTCTGTAGTCTGAGCTCAGGGTGCTTTCTTTTGGCTTTCTTTGAAAGGAGGGAGTGATTGCTGGTTTAGTAAACACAGTAAAAAAAATTCCAACTTGAACCATCTGACAGACAAATGGTTTACAAAAGCCTCGCCCCAAACAGTGAGCATCAGGGAGCAAATGCTAAATGCCCAGTTCTGCTCAACAGAAGAGAGTTGCTTCTTTAGAAACCCCTATGCTCAGTGTGTCTGAGCTGAACACTGGACAAGACAAACGTAGTACTAAGAGGATGCTGAGCAAGAATCTTCTAATGTAAAGGTGAACGCTCTCAGTAGAGGTATCAAGAGGTGTTAGTGAGGGGGTTGGAGGGATGGCTTAGCGGATAGATCAGAGGAGCACTGTGAACTCAGTAGACCCAAGTTCAGTTCCCAGCAACCACATACTGGCTCACCACCATCTGTAATGGGATTTATTGCCCTCTTCTGATGTGTCTCAAGACAGCAACAGTGTACTTACATACATGAAATAAATATATTATCTTTAAAAAGAAAGAGGTGTCAGTGAACTTGTATTTCTGTGACTAGAGCAAAGTATCCATCTTGCAGTGAGCCTGGGAGTAATGTCGGGTACTACCCACAACTTTAATCACTTTCTTATTTATAGATTTTGAATCAGAGATGACTTAATTTTTTATCACTTTACCAAGAAAAGTACAATCTGGACAAGAAGTGCAAAGCCCATTTTTAACAGAAATACATGTGACATCAGAGTATCAGCTTTCGGATTCTGTGACAAAAATACACCAGGCATTCAACATAAGACTTTGTTTCTAAGTTCAAAGGTTTAGGATAGCAATTCATGATCATGTAGGCCCATTATGTTCAGCTCACTGATGTGGAGGTTGGGGGCACATGTGAGCCCAAACCTGGCCCATCACTTCTGAAAACCATAAAGATCCCACAATCCCCTTTATAGGCATGGCACTAATATCAAATATCCCACTCAACTCATCTTCCTAAAGTTTCCAAGAGCTACAGGTCATGACACTGAGGGGATGGGGAACACACAGCTTTTTTCTGGGCCACATTCAGAGATCAAAGTAGAGCAGGCAAGGAAGGGCTAAGATAATGAAAAGGACCCAGAGGTGGCAGTGGTACAACCAGCCTTCATGAACAAGTGACCACAAAGTAAATCCTTTGCATGACTCTGTGGAAATTAGGCTGAAAAACAAGAAGATTCTGCCTTCGGGTAGGCAGACTACTGAGTGATATATTACATTTATTGAGTACCCAGTAGTTGCGTCAGTAATATATGCAAAATTTGTTTCTGAACTTACTGGTATAGCCATAATGTACATCCTGCAGAGCTTCATTAAGCTATTAAGTTCAGGTACCTATGGTCATTCAGCGTAAGATGAACAGTGACAAAGTATGCACTAGGCATGCCTGGGGCACTGCCCCTCACTACTACAATGAAGCTTCTAAAAATTACAAGTTGTTCTATATTTGGTCCTTCAGGTGTTAGAGAATTAGTGGGTTTAGTAATTCCATGAAAAATTTAAAGACAGAAATTCAGTATTAGATATCACCACTCAACTCTTATTATTATTTTCCTTAAAGCACATAAATTGTGAAAATACAACTCTGGCATAATAGAGCAGTGCGTGATTATTACTCTAAATGATCATTAGTGTCTTATAACCAGGAACATTCATTTGCTGTTGTATTTCCCATTAGTATTTTCATGTTTACCTCTTCGTTCATATGACAAAATTAAATGTTTATTACTATTATGTAGCACACTTATAGATTCTGATTTATCTATCATTACTACTTAGCAATTATAATGATGAAAATAATAATTATCACAGCAGTGAATTACCAAGTCCCCCTTTGTTTTCTACCATTTCATTATGCCAGAGAACATGTTGAGAATTTTCAGGAGTATTCATCTCGTCTCTAATTAGAGAGGAAGCATAAAAGTTGTAGCATCATTTTCTCCTAATGAGAGAGGCTGGCACACAGGTTACTTAATAAATACTATACTTTGAAATAGTGTTTTGTTAAATGAAACAAGAGTGCTGTGTGAGGAATGTATGTACTTTCTATAGTCTAATATGATACTACATAGGTTTAGTAGCTTAAACCAAGGCATATGGCCTCATCTGACAAATAACCCCAGATTAGAAAACCATCAGATTTTATTTACAATGGAGGAATGTGGAAATCAGCAGAAGTTTAAAATGTAGACACGTTCAGAAGCATGTGGGATTCTAGAAGCTTTGTGTACCCAGGGGAGAGGATGAACCTTGCTGTGAAGCAATATGGAGTAGCTCCCTTAAGCCATTTGCATCCTTAGCATAGGAAGTGAAGCAAGTCTTTACAAGGATGAACTGTAATAATGAATGAAAGACCCTGTGGATCAAGGTGCTCAACAATGAGTCCACTTGCGTTTTACATTTCTTACATGAGCATGTTGATTTTCAACATGCTTCTATGATTAAAGTAATGTATGTGTGTGTATACCTTTCTTTTAAACATATGAAGAAAGTAATTTCAGAGAAACCAGTGTCTTAAATTTTAAATCGTTAAAAACTGGTGAAATCAAATTTCAGCTTTTTATGTGTTCCTGAATTCCAATCCCTGATTCCTGTCACCTTGTCCTTGAACTTGACTGTAGTTTTTGTGCACTTGTTCCTGAAGTGTAATTATTTTTTACAAGGACAAAAAATAAATCTCTAAGCTCCCTACATGTTTTGGTAAAAATATGTAATAAGCCCAACTCAACAAGAATGGCTTTCATTTTGGCTTGTGTCTTCATTAAACATCAAATATTCTAAAAGTCTATATTCCTAAAATACTCTCTTGAGCCCCTGCTGGTACATCATGCTCGAGTCAATGGTACAGCTGTGCACAAGAGACGCAAAATCTTTGCTTCTTCTTGGGAAAGATGCCAGGAGCCACATGGAAGAACAAACAGTACAGCTATTAGATTGTGATCCAGAAAAGTAAGCCGCAGGAGTGGGATCCAGAATGACTGAACATCCTCTCTGGACTGGGGCGTCTGGGCAGCACTACCTCGGCCCATGAAATTTAAAACTGACATTTCTCCATTCAAAAGTTAGTCACATGATAACTGGCAGTGGGTGAAAGGATGAATGTTGTTCATTGAAATGTTAATTTCCAAAATATCACACATTTTTGTCATGAGAATCTGGATTTCTCTTCATGTGAAAGTGGAACTATTTGTAGGGAGGATGAAGGACAGTAGGATGGAGGGCTGCAAATATGAATATATTACACTGTTATATCTGTGAACGTGTCCTAGAGAAGCTCATTACTTTGTATGCAAACTAAAATATTTCTGGTCATTCTCTAAATTTCAATTTTGTGGGGCTCATTTTACAAAATCTGTTTGACATCCCTAGGGAGAACCTTGGATGGATAAAGATAAGTTGTTTGTCTGTTTGTTTGTTTTTCTTTTTTATTTTTAGAACTGAAAGTGTAATAAAAGAACAGGTGCCACAATAATGCAAAGTTGTGGCAACGTGAGTTGTCTGGGTTGGTGACTGTGTATTTTGTCACACTGACAAAATACCTCACGAAAGACTTAAAGGAAGAACTTACTTTGCTCACAGTTTTGCAAGTTTTGGTCTATGAGGTGGCTGGCCCTGCTGCTTTTAGACGGGTGTAGAAGCAGAAATGTGGCATGGGGCAGCTGCTCACCCAAGAGAACAACCAGGGAGAGCAAGAGACCAACCGAGAGGAACACAGGGCAAGGAAAAGCCCTCAGGACCAAGCGTGCAGCAAACTACTCCTTCAAGTAGACCTGTTCTTTGAAACTTGCTGTCATTCCCAATGGTGCCATCAGATTATGAATGTATTGGTGAAGTGACCTACTGATTAGTTTGAAGCCTTCAAAACTCATCTGTCTGAATAATCAACTGTTTGGAACCAAACCACTAGAAGGAAATCCGTTGGGTGGACGCTTACTATATTGCCATGCTGTAGGTGTTAAAAATCCTGTTTACTTGTTCCTGGTAGCTTCTGAACTCAGTTACTTGTGTGTATTGCCTAACTCTAATGTAAACTCTAACCTTCGTTAGCTTATCATTGTGTGCGGTGCCATTTCTATCAGCATTGGGGTAGTCTGCGGCTTTCTAAACTGAGACTGAGTGTTCTACACTAGACAGGGAGAGATGAGTGCAGCAGGAATGATGGAAGTGATGGACGGAACTTCTGTCAGTGATGTAATGCTTTCCTGCCAAGGTAATAGGTGTCTAACATATTGTAAACATGCATGTTCACACAGGCACAAATAATTAAAAACAAGCTTGACAGATGACCTAACTTCTGATTTTAGCCCACTAAAGCAAAATAAAGGCATATATATATATATATATATATATATATATATATATATATATATGTATATGTATATATGGTCTGTGTCTGGGTTAGAGACTAAGAGAATACAATGGATGTATACAGAATAGAAAATACTTTTCTGAGCTGACACTTTCTAATTATATGTAAATAAGTGACTACAAAATGGCAGTTAGTCAATGACATTATTCATTCCCTTAGCAAGCAATGGGCAGGGAAATCTTGAGATCCTGATCTAGTGCAGGAGTGAGGAAGGGCCCAGAGGGGGCAGATGTAGATGTGGATCATACTGGTCTCTGTGCAAATGATAATTTGTGACAATTTTGAAAAAATGGAGAAAGAAAATATATTTTTATGAAAAATAGTTAAGAAAATCTCTCCAGGGCTGGAGAGATGGCTCAGGGGTTAAGGGCACTAGCTGCTCTTCCAGAGGTCCAGAGTTCATTTCTCAGCAACCACTTGTTGGCTCACAACCATCTGTAATGGGATCTGATGTTCTCTTCTGGGTGTGTGTGAAGACAGAGCACTCATGTGTATATATATATATATATATATATATATATATATATATATATATATGAAATTTTTTCCATGAGAAATGGATTCTGTCTCATTTTCAAGTGATTGACATTTTAAACACTGTCATATTTTGGTTTAATGATATCATTTTTCATATAGTTAACATATGCTATAAAAATGGGATTTCAGCTTCAAATGTAACTGAGCTCATGTCATTTAAAGTTGGCATTGCCACTTCTCAGTGTTTTCCTTGAGTTTGGAAAGCATATTTTCTCTATTAAGAATGAGTATATATGACCATCCTCATATGGTGAAATGGTACTAGACAAACCTGTGACATTAAGAACACATTTGTTACATGGTGTATTGAATATTTATGGTTTAATAAATTCTGCAGTTATTTTTATGCATAGTCATTTTCATATATTTGAATACATATGATAATTTTTAAAAAATTTGTTATCACTCAGCTCTTATTAATGTCTTCTTGAAAAAAAAGAGCACATTTGGTCTAGTTTCTTAAACGGCTTTCTCCTATGTAGTGGAGTTTATAATGTACTACACATTTTCTAATTCTGACAATATACTTTTGATTTAAAAAAAATTTATGACAGAGTTAGTCGTGGTGGTGCAAGCGTGTAATCCTAGCACTGGAGAAGTGGAGTCAGAGTGGTCAGAAAGGCAAAGACATTATCACTGCATAGTGAGTATCAGGCCAGGCTAGTGTATCTCATACCTTCTTTCAACTCACAACAATAGAAAGGCAGAGATAACAAAATGTAACATGTATTTTACAAGTTCACATTTACTAAATAAATAAATGCTGGCAGATGCTCTGTGTTCCATTGGTTTTGATTAGTTGAACAGATGTATCCAGTCATTTCATTGGCGATTAAGTTTATAGGTTTCAAAGTTCTTCTACATGTCAACGTTCAAAGGGAAAGAAAGCACTGTCAGCTGGCCACCCATGGACTATGCAAGGAGCATAGACCATCAGCATCAATGCAAGGAGCATAGACGACCATCAGCATCAATGCAAGGAGCATAGACGACCATCAGCATCAATGCAAGGAGCATAGACCATCAGCATCAATGCAAGGAGCATAGACCATCAGCATCAGCCCCCCATGTCTCCTGCATGACTTTGATTCCTAGAACCTGAAACATAAAGGCCCTTAAGAGTATGCATTGACGGGGTGAAGGTGTGATACTTCCAGGGTAAAGGCAATCTGAGGGAGACAATCCATAGGTAAAATAACCTGTAGCTTAGGGGCAGTGCACTTATGGAACATGCATAGGCTTTTAGTTTGATCATCCACACTGCAAAAGAGTGACTTCCTCTGACACCATAAACACCAGTGTCCTCTCTTTGCCCTTTGGCTTTACTCTCGCCTTCTGCTTCCTAATTGGGGTCCATTTTGCTGGTCCAGAAATACAGGTTCTTCAGAATTATGGATTGGTTTGTTAGTAACTGAGTGGTTTGTAAGAGGAAACCTTCAGCATTTTGAGTTTTACATACTGACCAGTTTTAATGCAGAGTCTATATTTGTCTAAAATATTCATGCTTTTCAGACCCTCATTGTCTGCCCAAGAAATGAATTCAAAAGAACTATTTAGTTTTCTTTTACCATCGTCTGACTTTTCTGTAAATCTTTAAAAATTTTTAATTTTTTAAAAATTACTTTTTCTCCATTGATTCATAAACCATATACCTTAGTTGTATTTATAGAAAATGAAGGCATTGTTCTGTGGCAAATGCAGGGCATAGTTATTTATAATTCTTCATACTATAGCTAAATTTGGTACCCTTAATCATATAGCTCGCATGGGACATTTTAGTGGGATATTTGGTCTTTGTGATAATCAGACTTTACTGTCATGCACAATGGAATATAACCTCAGGAGATAGGTGCTGGCTACCTCTCTAGAGAAGGCAGCTTCAAATGCAAGACTCAGCGTTCCTAGTGCAGACATTGTTATGGAGTTATTCTTACAAGACAAAAAGGCCACCAACAGATTGGGAAAGGATTTTTACCAATCCTAAATCTGATAGAGGACTAATATCCAATATATACAAAGAACTCAAGAAACTGGACTCCAGAAATTCAAATAACCCCATTAAAAAATGGGGTACAGAGCTAAACAAAGAATTCTCAACTGAGGAATACCGAATGGCTGAGAAACACCTGAAAAAATGTTCAACATCCTTAGTCATCAGGGAAATGCAAATCAAAACAACCCTCTCACACCAGTCAGAATGGCTAAGATTAAAAATTCAGGTGACAGCAGATGCTGGTGAGGTTGTGGAGAAAGAGGAACACTCCTCCATTGCTGGTGGGATTGCAAGCTTGTACAACCACTCTGGAAATCAGTCTGGCGGTTCCTCAGAAAATTGGACAAAGTACTACCGGAGGACCCAGCAATACCTCTTCTGGGCATATACCCAGAAGATCTTCCAACTATTAATAAGGACACATGCTCCACTATGTTCATAGCAGCCTTATTTATAATAGCCAGAAGCTGGAAAGAACCCAGATGTCCCTCAATAGAGGAATAGATATAGAAACTGTGGTACATTTACACAATGGAGTACTACTCAGCTATTAAAAACAATTAATTTATGAAATTCTTGGGCAAATGTTATGAAGTTATTCTTAATGATCTCTGTTGTGGATTGTCCTGGTGCTATTTGTATTTTGATTCTAATTCTACTTCCCCAAGAGGGGCTGCCTCAGATGAGGAGTGAATCACATACTCAGGTGACTTCATGTGAACCTTCTCCCCATTTTAATTTGTAAAATAAAGGCTAGCGCAGGTGATTGGGCAGTGGAAGGGAAAGGTGGACTTAAAGTTTTAGAGAGAGAGGGAGAGAAAGGAGAAAGCGAGACAAGGAGAGGAAGGAGAGAGGAAGACAGAAGAAGAGGCTGTGGAAGGAAAATGGAGCAGAAGCACTTGGCCTAGAGAAACCGCAAGTTACAAGGAATTTCATAGATGGGGAATATAGTAGTGTAGTGGTAGATCTGCCCAATCTAAGTACGTAGCTTGTATTCATATTCAGTTGTGTTTTCCTTGCAAGGGCTTATTTGAGTTGGAAATTTATTGCAACAGATCTCTTTAATCATAATTCAATGATGAATACAACTTAGTGGGTTTAATATATTTATAGAACTGTGCAACACACAGTAAATTTTATAACAGTCATCACCCCAAAAGAAATATAATGCCTGTAAGCAAGTGCAAGTAGTAACCTCTACTTGCTCCTAGCTGTAGCAGTCAATAATCTACCTTCTGTTATAGATTTTTTAACCCTGAATATTTATCTTTGTAAAATTCTAATTTTCATAGTCTTCCGTGGCTTTCTCATTTTACTTAGTACAGCTCAAGCTTCATACATAATGGAGCACATTTAGATACATTATTCCCGACATTACTAAACAGTATCTCCGCAGACCACACTTATTTTTCCATTCATTCACTGACAGACATTTCTGTTATTTCCAACTGGGCTCTTGTCAATAATTCAGCAACGAAACTCCATAAGACATTGTTTATATGGATTTAGATTGTTATTTCTCATGGATATACAAATAGGGGCTAATTGATCTGTTTGATGGATTGCATGTTTGGCATTTTGCAGATCTATTAAAATGTTTTCGAACGTGCTTGCACCACCCAATGCCACTGAGGAGGATTCCTGGGTCCCCGCCCCTGGGGAACACTTGTCATTCTTATCCTCTTTCATTGCAGCTATCCTAGTGAATAGAAAGTATGCTTTCTCAGTGGGGTTTCATTTTGTTTGTTTCTGAAGCAGTGTCCCACTGTATGTAAGTTTCTGCCTGGGACTGATTACATAGCCTAGACTTGCCTCTAACCTGTAGCATTTCTCCTGTCTCTGCCCCTTGAGTGCTGGGAAAGTTGTTTGCCACCACAGTGCCCCTGCCATTGATTTTCAGTTCCTTATTCCTAAGAGTGTGTTAGAACTATTCACATAGCGCCTTTGGATAGACAGGTTCTTACTTTGAATTTTACAAAAAATGGGTTAATTTTCTTTTCATTATTGATTGGATCCAATTTCCTGCATTGTGGGAAACAAGCTCATTATCAGTTGTACAGTACACACTCGTGTTTTCTTCACCGTGGGCTGCTTTTGTAGCCCAGGTTTTTAGTTTGGTGAGCCTCACTAATGATTGTCTTATTTTTGTTGCTTGTGCCTTGGGTGGTGTTGGATCTATGAAGCCTTGTTTCTGTTTAACCTGGTACTGTTGATATTTACTCTCATGCTTTTGTCAGGCATCTTTTTCAGTTTTGGTACTCATTCCTAGTTTATGAACTATCTGAATTAGTTTCTGTGACTCCTGCAATAGTTAGTCCTAACATCCCTGTTTCCCATGTGATTATCCCATTATTTCAGAACTACTTGTGGGAAGAGTATGCATTCTTTTATTGAAGTTCCTTGTCATCCTCACGCTGCAGAGAATCACCTAAGGAAAGGGTAAGGGTGTAATCTGGACCATCTTGTTCCTCTGACTTACATATTCATTCTGATGCCATCGCTACACAGTCTTGATGGCTATGTTCTTGAAATATGTGTTGAAATTGGAAAGAATGTGTTCTCCAATTTCTGTTTTCTATTCTAGTTTGCTTTGGCTTCTCTGGTTCCAGTTATATTGAATAGAATATCAGCCTGTCGATTTCTACAAAATAAAGACAGATGGGATTTTGACACAGGAAATTTTCGGGATCAAGATTAATTTGGAGAACTTTGTCATTAAACAGTATTATCTAATCAGTGGCCGTGGGACATATTCCATTTTAGCCTTTTATTTCTTTCAAAAGTGTTTTTTGTTGGTTTGTTTTGTTTTTCTTTTTATTGGCTATTTTATTTATTTACACTTCAAGTTATCCCCCCTCCCAGTTTCCCCTCCACAAGCCCCCTGTCCCCTTCTCCCTTCCCATGCCTCTATCAGAGTTTTCCCCTACCCATCCACCTACATCTGCATCAGTGGCCTATTGTTCCCCTATCCTGAGTCATCAAGACTTCACAGAACCAAGAAGCTCACCTTCCAGTGATGCCAGACAAGGCCAGCCTCTGCTACATATGTAGCTGGAGCCACGAGTCCCCCCATGCGTACTCTTTGGTTGGTGGTTTAGTCCCTGGGAGCTTTGGGGGGTCTGGTTAGTTGATATTGTTGTTCTTCCTATGAGGTTGCAAATCCCTTCAGCTCCTACAGTTTTTTCCCTAACTTCCCCATTGGGGTCACCACACTCAGTCCAATGTTTGGCTGTGTACATCCCCATCTGTCTTGGTCAGGCTCTGGCAGAGCCTCTCAGGGGACAATTATACTGGGCTCCTGTCAGAATGCACTTCTTGGCAAAGTGTTTTTAAGTTCTCAGAATACATGTGTTGGGCCTTGTTCATTAAAATGTCAAATACTTTTGTTTTCTACTAACAAAATTGTCCATAGAGACTTGCCTCTTGGTTTCATTTTAATGTTATTTTCTACTGTTCAGAAATACAGCTAATGCTGGTGTGTATTTCAGCCTTGACAAAGTTATTAGTTTAATTAGTCACGTGTTTATGTGCATAACTTTCTGAACAGCAAGCTTTCCCCAAATGATCATTGTAAAATGAGACCACTGCTCAGGAGGTTAATGGAATTTGAGTGGGTGTGAAATACAAAGGGTTTTCACACTGTTTAGTATGCATTATTTGTTCTTTAGATGACAAAAATTCCTTTATTCTAGAGAGGGTAATTGTTTCTTGGTAAGGAGTATTAAATGGCATGGAATGTGAAAACTGATACGAGGTATGAAAACACCAAGGTGTGCCTTATCTGCACTCTGTGAGAAACATAGGTGGAACCTGAATGATGCTCTTTTAAAGAAACCATAGCTGCTGGATTTCAATATGAATGTATTTATCCGAATATTCCTGATGTGGTAATTAATGTTGTCACTGATATAGAAAAAAAAAATATGGCATGGACAACTTAACTGAGAAGGACATACTTTGTGTATTGTGTCAGAAGAGCTGAGTCTCCATGGTTGCTTGGCCCCATTCACTCAGGCATCATAGTAGTGGGAAGATATTCATGGAGAAATAGTCTTCATGTCAATCAAAAAGTCAGAGGCAGACAAGGAATAAGTACCAATAAGGCTCTAACCCAAGTCTCCTTTTATCTCGAGATAAGCCCCATCAACCTAAATTCCACCCACCTTCCAAGATAGCACCCCAGATAAGGATCAGCTATTCTAACAGTGAGCCAATGGGGGCATATTAGGTGTTTAAATCATATAGAAGAGCCATGACCAATGTAAAATGTAAACACTTATTCCCGTATCTAGAATCCTCAGTATCTAAACTGTGACTTTATTGTTTAAAATTTCAAAATCTAAACCTCTTGAGATTTGAGATAATTTCTTCTCTGTGAGTCCATGAAAAAAGAAAGAAAGAAATTCAAACTTCATATTTCCAATAAGTAATAGCTCACAGCACTTATTCCAGTTTTCAAAAGGGGGTGCAGGGGATTAGCAAGGAATTATGAGGCCAATCCCCATAGGTTAAACATTAAAGCCCATGGCTTCTCTTCTGCTGAGTATTATGAGGTGGGTTTCAGTGGACTTGTGTGGCCCTCTTCCTATGTTATGGTTTTTATATTCTACATGGATTCTTCCTGGAGAGGTGCTACCATTGTCTGCAGCCTTTCTTGATAAAATTCCATGTTCCTGCCACTTCCAAAGTTTTCAAGTTCCCATTAGGCTTCACCTTCAATCTCATGTCTTTCTCATTGCTAGGTTAGGGGTGCCTTAATAGAGAAATAATCCCTGATATGTATTGTCTGGCCTGCTGGGATTTTAAAAACTTAAACAAAGTCTGCTGTGACCTAGTGTCTTTTGAAATTTCTGTCTCTACACCCAGTATAACATGGATAGTACAGTGATCTTACCACTGACTAGGCATCCTTGAACTATGGTCGTATTGGCTTTGAACAATTAAGCATATGAACCTGGGAAAATACCCATTTTCACAGCCAGGTG
The DNA here is from genome assembly GCF_900095145.1 of Mus pahari. Classification (NCBI taxonomy): domain Eukaryota; kingdom Metazoa; phylum Chordata; class Mammalia; order Rodentia; family Muridae; genus Mus; species Mus pahari. Next base: position 79,703,859 of record NC_034591.1, read on the forward strand.
GGAGCAACACACCCAAATGGCTCTTTCTTCTCAATGGAAGCCCTTCAAATGAGTTTATAATTGTATAGCCCAGAACCTGGGATGGGTGTTTTCTGACCAGCTCCTGAAATGTTCTAAAAGCTTTCATCGTCCAGTGCACAGTATTTGAATTCCTTTTAATGGTACTAATCTCTTTAACAACTATATCCCTTTTGTCTATCTCTTTTAACAAGCTCCTTTGTGGTCAGAAAGATTTGAAAAACATGCATCTTGTGTCCTGAGTTTGCTCCGGCAATGTTACATTACAATGTTCCAGGATTTGTCTAACCACCATCTCCACACTTTTCCAAATTTTCAACATAAAGCTGGTTCTGAAAGCCTAAGACCAACATGTTCAGGTGTATTGACAGCAGTACCACTTCTCTGGAATTAATTCCCTTTTTCAGTCAGGTTTTCCAATTGTTTCGACAAAAACACTTTAGGAGAAGAAGGGTTTGCTTTGCTCACAGTTTTAGTGGGTTCAGTCCACAGCTGTGTGACCCTATATGCTCGGCAAGACCTCATGTCGATGGGTCTATATTGTTCAGTAAATGCTTCACAGCATGTTAAATAGGAATTGGTTCATGAAGTAGAACATGGGCAGAAATGACATGCCTGAGGGAAATCATTCCAGATGTTCTGTTTTCTCCATTTAGGCTCTACTTTCCAAAGGGTCTTTAATTTTCCAAGATAGTACCTCTAATTTCAGATCAAGCATCCCAATCATTTTTGTGTAGAGCACATTACAGATTCAAACATAGCATAGATCAAAGCAACTGGCATTGTTGTACAGCCCTGGAGTAAAGCTTATAGATGAAATGGGAAGGTTTGAGCTATACTACACTTTCAGTAATTTAAATTTATATACAAAAGCTTATTAAGATCAACGGATTTCTGTCTTTATTTTTGTTTTGTTTTGTTTTGTTGTAGTGTTATTGTTGTTGTTTTGCTTTGAGACAGGAATTCTCTGGGTAGCTTTGGCTGTCTTGGAACTCACTCTGTAAACCAGGCTGGTCTTGAACTTAGAGATCTTCCTGCCTCTGCTCCCCAAGTGCCAGGATTAAAGGTGTGTGCCATCATAGCCTGGTTCATGACTTTATTTTATAAATGAGAAATTTTCTAAGAGTTAGCTAAAACTCATTTCTTCTGCAGTGGTCTTGACTTTTATTTGTATTGATAGTTTTATGTATGCTTACCGATGACTTATCAATGCATTTATACTTTGCAAACATATGTTCCCTACCTAAAATCATTCTTTTTCCACCTGTAGTGATCCTCTAACACCAGTCTACTATGTTTTGTTTGTTTGTTTGTTTTTGTTTTTGCTTTGTTTTGTTTTTTCAAGATAGGATTTCTCTGCATAGCCATGGCTGTCCTGGAACTTACTCTGTAGACCAGGCTGGCCTTGAACTCAGAAATCTGCCTGCTTCTGCTTCCCAAGTGCTGGGATTAAAGGAGTGTGCCACCACTGCCCGGGCCATACTGTGGTATTTTATGTGAGCAAGTGTCCTCATTTTCTTTTATTCCTGGCAAATACTGATCAAAGGCAACTTATGAAAGGAAAAGACTTTCTTGCTTTATAAGTTACAGGCCATGAGGGAAACCTGGCAGGAACTTAAGTACAAGCCATGGAAAAATACTGTTCACTGACTTGTTTCCTTTAGTTTATTTAGCTATTCTTCTTATACCCTCCAGATCCATCTGGCCAAGGTTGGCACTGCCCACAGTATTCTTGGTCCTTCTACATCAATTAGTAAACAAGAAAATGCCCTACAGATTTACCTATAAGACAATCTGCTAGAGGCAATTGCTCAATTGAGGTTACCTCTTATAAGGTATGGCAAATTGTCAACTGAAGCTAACTGTGACAGCAAGTGATACACTTTTGATAAACACTGCCTTCTACTCTTTCTCAAAATCCTATAAGGGTTACAGTGTATTAATTTATAAGAAAATTATAACTGATATAGTGATAGAACTACTTGATTCAGCCTGACCACGATAAGATTACTGTCATCGAAGAAGTCAGTATAGAAGACACATTCACAATGAGAAACTGCTTGGTGAGCATGAAGTTTTAACAGCAGCGGTCTTAGAAATGGCTAATGATATCAAGCCATTTTGTGTCTGTCTCCTCATCTTCTCTGCTAACCAGCTAAGAAGTTTGAAGAAATCTGTAGAAACACAGTAGTATCAGCTAATTGCCTATTGCTTTGGAGGAGAAGAGCTGTTGATTTTGTATATGTGTGTGTGTGTGTGTGTGTGTGTGTGTGTGTGTGTGTGTGTGTGTGTGAGAGAGAGAGAGAGAGAGAGAGAGAGAGAGAGAGAGAGAGAGAGATTTTTTATGGAAAACCCCAGTGACCTCCTAGTTAATCTCTTGCTGAACCCCATACTTAGTTTTCTACATCTCTCGTTAGCAGAAACCAAGGACCAAGCCTAGAAGCACATGACCTCCAGTACTTTGTCCAAGCTCAGTCTACATCAAAGGCTACTTGAAATCAGAACATTTATCAAATATTAGCCCATCTATTCTTGCTATGATAGAATGCATTTAGCTGCATAGTTTATAAAGCACATAATATTATTTAGTTCAAGATTCTGGAATCTAGAATTCGAAGCTTAGTGGCTTTATTTGCTGATCATCATCCTAATGATGTTAACCTGATAGATGGAGAAAGGACAAAGGGTGTATGCAGAAATGGTGGAGGGACCAGGCTATGTTGGTGGGATCTGAAGCACTAATTCCAAGAACAAGAAATGCATTAATTTTCTTAATGATCCAATTACCTCCTAAGGCCTACCTTTATTTTCTCAATGACAACATCACATTTTAACATGAGTTTTGGTGGTAAATGAGCTTAACAGTGGTAAATATAAATATGGAAGTTTACAGAAACATTTACATATATAGTTCTAGTCTGATCCAGTCCTCTAAGAACCAAGAAAGCTGGTGGCATCAGTTTCATTCAGAGTCTAGATCACAACTCTAAAATAGTGGAGATGTAATGGGCTCACTGTAACTCAGGCAGGAAGAAATTCAGTGTGACACACTCACTGGGGAGGGTAAGGTTCTTTATTGGCATCCAAATTCAGATGCTAGTCTACATTCCTTTTTATCTTAACAAGTTTCCATGTGGATATTTTTTCTCTCTATTCATTTACAATGGAAGGACAAACTCCTAATGTATGATTATCGGACCAATAGATCAATTTTGCTGGTAATAGCAAGCTTCTGAAAACATTGATGAACAAGAAGTTTCTATGGAGAAACATAGTTTATTCTGGAGTCAAATCTAAGAAGTCAGGGTCTAGGAACACAGATTTAGGTTACTTCAAACTCCAGGTTCCAACATGGCAACAACTTAATGAAGTGTTTTTATAGTAACAGAACAAAGAAAGCCATAAATCAAGGCTCTTTTCAAATATAATAGTAGAAATATTATATAGGGTCTTATAGCAAAGTGGTGGAGAGAAGAACTGATACAGGCTTCAGACGCTATTTGATAACATTCTTAGCTCCAGGGTCCTTTGGAAACTAGCAGGCTGTTCATACATTCCAAAGGATTTTACATAAAGATATTAGGTCAGTTATGAAAGTTGGGGTTGACAAATGCTATTTGGGGAGTAAAAATGATCTGTCTGAGTCATGGTACCCCAGGTTCTCTCCATCACCGAGTCTGCTCTGTCAGTCGCCCCTGCAGAAAGTGCAGTGTAGGTGTGGGTTTTCAGGAACTTTACTTCACAGAAGCATTGGCTTAAAGAAGTTGTACTGATTTTAATGTTATTTGAGACCCTGGGATCTTAGTTAATGAGGCAAGGTAACTTCTTGTGAATTTCTAAGCTATAGATTCATTATTTCTATGTTGCTGTGCGAATCTTTTGCCCCTAGAGTAAGATGTGCTGGACCATTTGTTATATAAGTGATATTTAACATCTAGACCATACCTTAAATGTAAAACTCTGAATTGAGTTGGAACTGCTTTGTTCTGTGATAGTATCTCTTGAAATGAAAATAAGAGCAACTTATATTAATAATATTTAATTATAAAACCTTCATATTACTTTTAAATAAAGGGAAATTAAAATATGTATAATTAGAGCTTTTTAATAACTTATGGCATATTTATATTGATCTCATGTCTCAATTAATTGAAACTATGTAGTTCAATTATTTTACCATCTACTCATAATAGACAAAGCCTATAATCTTTAAATAAGAATTTTGAATTTTTATGTTTTTACTAGTAGATATATCATAGAATGTCTTAAAATATGTTCATGTCTTTTCAAAATTGGGTAAACAACTACATTTTAAGCATGGTATATTTTTCTCCAGTTTAATGTTTATCTAACAAAATTTCAATGCTATTGTCCATGATAATGATCCTGGGTAACTCAAGTGAGTGTAGATGCCAATGGCCTTAATCTGCTTCTAAAGAATCTACACTTCATACCTGTTTGAGCTCTTTTAATCTTATTTTTAAGATAGCAGCAAGTTCTACTGTTATAGATTTTGAGATGACTCCTGGAAGCCCACAGAGGGAAAAAAAAATCTCTCTTAATATGAGTCCTTAAGATTATGTGAGGGCATGGAGAAAGAAGTTGAGCTTCCTAAGAATTTCATTTGATGTTTGGTAATTAGTGTGTTGGGAAGATAATGAAAGTACTAGGGATATGGGGGGAAATGCCCTCTGTTAGTTTTTAAGCATGGGAATAAGAGTCATAAAAATATAACCACAGAAACAACAACAATAAGATTTTGACTTCATTCATTCATCCTTTAAATGAATTCTTTTTTAACGTTTATTACATCCAGATGTGTTTCCGAGTGCTTGGATGCAGTAAGACAAGATAAAGTTGCTGACTTATGCATGTTCACTGCACTGTTTACAATGGTTGAGCACATGATCAGGTGCAGCCTCAAATCATACCTTCTCGTGGAAGGCACAAAAAGAGTGGCAAGGGTTGGCAAGGAGCCAACCTTAGGGGTTCATTAAATTTAGAGAATGTACTCAGACTGGATTTAAGTGTGACGGAAATCAAGAACTTTTAATTAAAGGGTGGTTACATTGTTTCTAAGGAGTGAATGGAGCCAACTGCTCAGTGTTTAGAGTAGGCTGTGGACTGGCAGAGACTGGAGCCAAGCACAGTTACATGGTTTTGATGTGTCTCAGTGAGAGTGGCTGTCAAGAATAGGGCCAGATCTGAGAAGATCATTGAGAAGGAAATGGGAGTTTCGATGAATGTAAGTGCCTCTTTCTGTCACCACTGAAGGTGTGTGACTCCAGGAGGAAACGCTTCAGTTATATAGCTGGTTCTGGTATAGTTATTAGCAGTATTCATTTAAAAATGCATGAGATGAATTTGTTTAGAAAACTTAATGCCTTTACAGTAAAGTCATTAAAAGTCACAGACATCTCACTCTAAAGAGTGAAAGAAAACGAGGAAATTTGAATAAAATAAAGCAGTAATCTCTTCTAAGTGACAAGGATGATGAAGTCTGCACACATGCGTAACTCTGTGGTGGACGCTCCCTCTTTCTGCCCTGCCGCCCACCGTGCCCATCTGTAGATTTCCAATCTTACTTTAGTGACTCCTGCCATCTTCATATACCATATGATATCATGTTGGTCTCTATTGCTTTTTCGTTGTTTTTGGCCTTTCTCAAGCCGAAAGCCTGATTCTTGGCACCACAGAACCAGTCCCATATTAACTAAGAGAATAATTTTCATTGTCTACTGGTTTTAAAAGGTTATGCTAGTTCAGAATATTTTCATGATGGTATCATATATGGTAAGATAGGAACTAACAAGAACACCTGTGACACTGTTCCGCCTTCCTAATTACCAGGACACCCAGAAAGGCACTGGTGTGTTTTCAGACTCTCCTTGTTCCCACATGTTTTTAGCCTTAGGTTGGACCCTCATGCTTTTCCCTACAGGAGTGTTCTAGGTGACTGAGTTTAAGGAGGGCTAGAATATGCAGGTGAACTTCATCAGTATTTATGTATTTTTAATGCATACTCCCAATTGATATATGGATTCCAAATTTGTTACTTAATAGTTTTTCAAATTATTTTGTTGTATTATGCATAACCAGTTTGTTTCTGATTATCTAATTTTCTTTAAATATTATTAATTTTGCTTTTCTATAAACTATAAGAATATTTTAATCAATATTATAAATATAATAAAGAATAGTTATAGCTGGATGTGGTACTGCTGTCCTGTGACTTCAACTCTTGGGAAGCTAAGGCAGGAGGATTGCTACTAGTTCCTAGTAGCCTTCAGTACAGAGTGGATTCCAGGCCAGCCTGGAATACAGAGTGAGACCTTGACTCAAGGTTGTAACATGTACGGTACAGATCTAGCTCTTTGCCCACCTATAGCTTACAGTAATTCCCTGAGCTGATTGGCTGTTTAGCAGCCATGATGTTCACTTTATTTCACTTAATGCCTTAGTTAGATACTTAAACACACAAACTCGTGATTGTTGCAGTAAATATTTAATCTCATTTGGGAATTTCTACCCTACCTTTGATCATTCAGTTCCCAGATAAAAGACATACAACCTTCATATTTATAGTAAGCCGTTAAAATACTAGAGCTGCACAGACATCAAACCTCTATTCTATTTTGCCTACTTCTTTGCAAATAACCCTGAGATTTAACTTGCCATGTTTCTTCTGGGATGCTCTTAACTCCAACTGGCCAGACCTCATTACCATATTTTTATGACTCACCTATCCCATGCCACCCTCTCTCTCCAACTTCTCTCTCCCTGGTCTCTTGCCTCAGATCCCAAGTCCTGGAACCCAGTACTCCACCCGTATATCTTCTGTAGGCTGTAGGCATCGTTACTCACCTGTTAGGGATAACTTGGGGGCAAGGGCACATAGCATCACCTGGGCCTATGCGAGAAAAGAAGAACTATCCACAGAGAGCTGTAGACTTTTAGTACCCACTCTCTGAATTCCACTGGATCAAGGTAGACTTCTACTGAATACCACATGATGTTTTAAGATTAATTGGTATGTGGCTTGTGAGTGACAGTTAGCTATTAATAGCTTATTGGAAAATTAATCTTGATATTTTTCTGCCATAATAACCCAAGTAAAGAATCTACAACTTTTAAATTCATGCTCTGTAAGAGTATTTCATATGAGTCTAGGGATATTTGCCTAAGTAAATTTTTTTGTCAGAGAGGAGGATCATTATCCTCTGGGGTCTATTAAGAATTATTTATTGAATTACACACAATGCCAAAAAATTCAAAACCTGTTGGTAAGTGGAGCATCATAAAGCAGCTTATCTTTAAAAAATATTTTCTATATCTGGAACCTAAAGAATAAAGGAATTAAGACATTCTACTAAGTCTACTGGCAAAACCATGGTGATTAATCTTTTCATCTTAGAAAATATTTTCTTGAATAATCTTTTCATATAAAGGATATTTTCTTGAACAAATATGGAATTACACCATGATCCATCTTTCTGTCCTTCCCTCTGTTTCTTTCTCCCTCCCTCTCTCCCATTGATGACTAAATGCCCTTATAGGCTCTATTTACAAGGAGATGTGTATCAAACTTAGTTGATTGGGCTGGAATAAGACCATAAATAGAACTAACAGTTACATGCACTGTAATGAGCTAATGTCTGACTGTCCTTAAAGTGCAACAGTGAATTACCACAATGTCCTGCTGCCAAGGCAAAAAATTAGTCTTAGAAAACCCACATACTCCTGACAAGCAAGAATGTCTTCAAGCCATTAATCTAAGAATTTTACCACATTGGCTGAAGAAGGCTTGGAACCCTTCCAGCACAAGCTCAGAGTCACGTTTCAGCATGGATTGTTATCTTAGCCTTCCATCCGTGGCTTAAATCACACAATCACACTGCAGTGCCCAGCATTCACTCTTAGCTAAAGCCCCTGGCAATTAAATGCCAGAAGCATTGGAGTTCAAACTTCCATTAACGCATACCATGCTACATCCCAATTTGAAAAGTGTTTACAGCCTACCATTCCTTTTTGTTTTCTAAATATGTCCACTGCAGTGCTGGCATCAGCACTTTCTGCACATTCCATACCTTTCACTGGAACTGACTTGGTTTGTCACTCGTATCTTGCTCCGACCTCAGCAGCATTCCTTGTTCTTTAACACTGCAAGGAGAAATAGACACGAAGCTATAATCGAACCTAGTCAAGCTCTGCCTGAGTTTGGAGGGGGACATTCTTGCGACTGACTTTTATCTGGTATTCTTTATCTTGTCAAGAAGGATAAATCAAACATTGTTAAAGGCCTGTTTCTTTCATGTATTGATGCATCAACACTTTTTCTCCATTGACAGTTAATTCATTTTCTTCAACTCTAACTGAAAGATGTTTAGTTTATCCTGTTATCCTGTGCAGAAGGCCCACTTGCGTCACCATGGGGATGCCCAGATTGACTTGCCTCTTTGGCTGTGTTTCAAATCCCACACATGCGGATAGATTGAAATCACTGCATTTTTTTCTAACTGATTTTCATAAACAGACTCAGAGTGACTGAGTAAAGCATTTTTTTTTTTCAATAGTGCTGCGCTCAGATCAAGCATTGACATGCCTGCCTGCAGTGTTAGGGAACTAAGGACCATATGGCTTCTGGTTTATACCTCCTGAATCAGCGCAATTGCATCTGCATACCAATTAGACTTGTATATGTGTGTTTCCAATGCTTTTTAGCTGTCAATATTTTGTTATAAAAATTTCAGTTCACACTGGGAAATCATATAGTCAAGGAGCTTTGGGCACCCACCCTAAGTTTCCCTAGGACTTGCAGAGTTGATAAAAGTCAAAGACTTCTTAGGGAAGGCTCTTCTTCCAGAAGAGCCTGTGTGTGCTAGGAGAGATGTGTAGATGAGTTTAGGAGGTTGAGGCAGGAAAATCAAAGAAGAGAAAGGGTAGGTTTTTTGGCTATGTCATGGTGCTAAATATTTAAAAAGCCATATTTTATTTGTTCTCATTATCAGACTTTCTATATATAAATAAATAAAATAAGTAGCAAATTGTACATTCTGGATGGTTCTTTCTGAGTGCAGTTCTTTTTAAACAAATTAAGTATTTGTATAACAAAAAATGTACTGCAACTTTAATGAAAACACTTTAGCTATACTTGATTTATAGATTTATATTGTTTTATAAAATATTTTTATTTTAGAATAAAAGCACTGCTATAGCTACTGTAGGAAGCAGATTAAAATTCTATGTAGAGATTCACAGACATTATAGGCACACATATGATGTATAGGTGTGTATGTATTTAATTGTTATTTCAATAATGTAATTGAGAATATGAATGAATTTTAACTTGTCAGTGATTTTGAAGCATTTTAAGTGGACAAATAAATATGAAATTTAGGGTTGAGATTTATATGGATTGCAATGATTAACATTCCAGTGGTTTAGCTTAACTGAAATTACAGCATCACTAGAAGTCGGTTACAAACCTCTACATGTTGTAAATGGACAAGCCAGTATAATATGTCCTCATTGGCTTCTTGGCTATGACTTCGTAATGGAATTTCATAATTAATGGGGATATTTTGAGATCATTTATTTCAAGGGAGTCAGATTAAGGTCCATGACTTTGTTTATTTCACATTTAGGTTTTAACAAAGTTGTAAGAGTTTTCTATCCTACTGAAGTGTAAGTTTGCAGTGAGTACCCAAGGCTACATCCATTTGATATAAGGGAAGGATATTATTGTCCTGGTGCTGGTGACCTCGTCTTGTTTTCCCTGGATATCTTGTTTCTTTCCTGCCATTTAAACGAGCTGATTGTGTTTTGCTATCAAGTGACAACATGTGGTTCTTCTCATAGTATCTCTTAAGTAAACTCAGCGCATCATCTTTCTCAGAGGAAACCCATCACATTTGACTGACTGTGTTATGTGACTTTTAAAGCTCTCATCATTGATTTAGTTTAAGAACAGATTCCTAAATACTTTTGAATATGTGTGGTACTGCATACTACTAATCATTCTATTAGGTAAAGCATAAAGTTCATGTTGGGCCCACCTCATTTTTGGTTTACAATTATATTGTTTGGAAAGAGATAAAACAGACTATCATTTTACCCAAGTCAATAATTAGATTCAGTAAACTATTCTTTAGATAGTGTGTCTAACTTTTAAATCTCCCTAATGGATGCTTCCCTTATAAATATGACATCTATCAGTAAAAATGAACATAAATAAAAAGTAATTAGCATAAAATTTAAAGAAATATTTGATTTCTTATGCAAAGTGAAATTTTATAAGTTTAATTAATGTTAATGGGATTTTAATCTAGATATATTTGTAAGCATACACTTTTTGCAACTTACTTTTAATAAGGGTTCAACTTTTCCTCTGGAAGAAGAGAATAGAAGAGAAAAGTTATTAGGATGTATGGGGGGGGTGGATTTGTTCAGCATTAGTTCTTTAGGGTGAGCTTAATCTTCTTGGGCAGCACCAAATATGACTCAGGAGCTGCAGAGCATTCCTCTGCAGGCAGGCACCAGGCATGACCAGCAGAGCAGTCCTCTGCAGGCAGACACTAGGCACGAACCAGCCTTTCAGCATAGTCCAGTGCTTTCAGCAAGCAGACATTGTAGTGCAATCCTGAAGAAACCACCAAGCTCATCAACTGGCGAGGCTGTGGAAGCAGCGAGATGCTTCAGGAACCTCACGAGCAGTTCTTGGGCAAGTTTCTCTCAATGGTGGTATTTCCACAAGTTGAGCTCAACAGTGCTGTGTAAGATGAACCAATTCGTGCATGTCTATTGCTAAGGATAGAGAGGCGGAGCAAACCAATACAATGCTCAGTGCTTGTCTCCCACTGTCTGTGGGGTCATATTAATACTCCTTCAGCAAGGGTCCTTTCATGTGTTTGCTATATCAAAACATCCTTTCACCTGTTTCTGCTTCAGGAAAACAGTCTTACATGTGTCTGCTTTAGCAAAACATCCTTTTATCCGTGTGCCTCAGCAAAACATCATTGGACATAACTAACTTTCCACAGAAATGAGAAGTTTCCACTTCATATATGTCTTTAAATTTAGACATGTTTGGTTTTGCCTCAGAGAAATTTATATTCACATCATAAGCATTGCTAGTGGTTTCTCAGACACTGCTGCTGCTGGACAAGGAAAGGAGTGTGCTTTGAGAACCAGTGGTTTAGGCAGATCTTCATTAGTTAGGTCCCTTCCTTTAGAGGTGTTGTGTTTTGTGCTCTAATTACAAGTGAACACAGACACAAACAATAGAGAAAAGTATCTTTGGTCTTCTGCCTCAAACAGGACACCTGCTTTTCAATGGATGTTTACTAAATGCGATTAATTACTCAAAAAAAAAAATGCTCAAAACCATGTACCATTTTCTTTTTCTTCTCAGAACTATCCTTGAATTATATATTGTCGATACTATCCTATAACTTAAATTTAGTCTTCATTCTTATTACTTTGGTCATTTAGGTAATAAATTTATTGGGTGGAGGAAAAAGACTATATTTCCTTTTAATTTTCTGTATGCTTGGAACAGATCCTCACTCACTAAAACCTTGTAATATTTCCAAACATTCTATCTCATACGAATATTTTTGGAGACACCCAGTATCTCCCTTTATGACTTGATTTCTTGACCGCTATGGGGAAGTCTTCACATACTACATAGCCTTGGGTGAATTCATTGCTGTAGAATGGGAGAGACATATTTCTGGCCATTGCAACAACATGTGCTGCTCTTGTAATTACTAAACGGTACTCCAGTAGCATGGACGACTGTCTTGATTTTAGAACAGGTTCATTGATTACCAAGAAGACATTTATATATTGCAATTTGTTCCAGCATGTAAGAGAGCCAATACTGCTATTGGGCTGAAATCCAAAACACCACTTAGGGTTCTTCCATTAATAAAAATTCCAAAAACTGGGTCAGCCAAAGCAGACACTCAGTGTTATCAGTGTTATTATTTAGGAGTGCAGCATATTGGCCACTTTTTGGATAGTAGTGTAAAATTTCTACCTTAATAGTAAATGACTGGATGTTGGAGTCTCGGTATTTCTTTTCAGGAAATGAAATCTAGTTAGTGCTCTTATGGAAAGTTTATAAAACCCGAGAAATGGTGGAGAAGCTACATGGTTTAAGCACCCTATCTCAGTACTGCAGACACTTACAAAGTGCTGCACACCGCTTTCCACTGCTCGACACTGACCCTGCCGCATAGGAGACTAAAGAACACAGATGCGTGCAGTGAGGATGCAGTGGTGTGTTTCCCAATTAATACAGAGCTGTAATGAGTAACCGTTTAATTCATATTTTTCTTGAGTTCACCATTGCGAGGGTGATTTTTAACAGCACTTCTTTTTTTTCAAATTTTTTATTAGATATTTTCTTTATTTACATTTCAAATGCTATCCCCAAAGTTCCCTATACCCCCCCCACCCTGCTCCCCTACCCACCCACTCCCACTTCTTGGCCCTGGCATTCCCCTGTACTGGGGCATATAAAGTTTGCAAGACCAAGGGGCCTCTCTTCCCAATGATGGCCGANTAGGCCATCTTCTGCTACATATGCAGCTAGAGACACAAGCTCAGGGGGTACTGGTTAGTTAATATTGTTGTTCNNCCTANAGGGTTGCAGACCCCTTCAGCTCCTTGGGTACTTTCTCTAGCTTCTCCATTGGAAGCCCTGTGTTCCATTCACTAGCTGACTGTGAGCATCCACTTCTGTATTTGTCAGGCACTGGCATAGCCTCACACGAGACAGCTCTATCAGGGTCTTTTCAGCAAAATCTTGCTGGCATATGCAATAGTGTCTGGGTTTGGTGGATCCCCAGGTAGGGTAGTCTCTGGATGGTCCATCCTTTCGCCTTAGCTCCAAACTTTGTCTCTGTAACTCCTTCCATGGGTATTTTGTTCCCTATTCTAAGGAGGAATGAATTATCCACACATTGGTCTTCCTTCTTCTTGATTTTCCTGTGTTTTGCAAATTGTATCTTGAGTATTAAGTTTCTGGGCTAATATCCACTTATCAGTGAGTGCATATCAAGTGACTTCTTTTGTGATTGGGTTACCTCTCAGCTATTAAAAACAATGAATTTATGAAATTCTTGGGCAAATGGATGTATCTGGAGGATATCATCCTGAGTGAAGGAACCCAGTTAACAGCACTTTTTTTTTTTTTTTTTAACCAGCTACAGCAACAACAAACCAACAGCAACAAAATAACAAAACAATCCAACAAAGTAACCCTGGGGATTTTCTTAGGCTCTTCTCTGTGCTGGTCTTCCAGTTTTGACCCCAACATTCTTGTTGATGGTCTCCCCCAAATAAACCAAGCCCCTTATCTTTCCATGTGATTCTCTGAGCCAGACCCTGTTATCTTCTTTCAACAATAATGGCAATGGTTTGCCAGTGGCTTGGCTATTCCTCTATAAAGAGGTGGACTAATTTAGCTCTTGCAAGGCTTTTGCTGACCTCCTACCGTATTCTTGGTCTGTCACTTTCAGACTGCCTAGTCTGTTTGCTGTTCATTAAGCAGTTTTTTGGGCAGAGCATGTTTACCCAGAGATTTCGCACTTGCTTTTGCCTCTCGCAGGAGATGGCTTCCATTCCGCTCACGTTGCCTTCGCACTCAGCACCTCTCCCTGGATCTCATCCCTTCAGTTGTACAAAGCCCGTCACTGTCATGGGCCATCTCATCTGGCTGTTTCCTTTCTTGTGGGGTTCCTCCCTGGCTGCAGTAGGTTGACTAGACTTTCTTCCATTGCCTGTAAAAAAGTAGCCCCATTTTTAAAAAACCCTTTGCCAATACACTAAGCTGTTTGGGGAAATGTCACTCAGACGGAAGAGTAACAAACTGGATCCAAGCTTCCCCCTTGGCTGCACAGGTGAACTTCTGATTTTGCAGTTTACCAGGAGACAGCCTCTCTGCTCCAGCTGTCCCTCTGCCTCCTCCCGCTCTTCTTACCTTTTTTTCTACGACAGGCCATGGAGTGTTAGTAGTAACCGCTTATAGTGCTCCTTCTTATATGCATGAGACAAGATGAAAACAAGTCGGATTTGAGCTAGAAAGAAGCGGTATGGAGACACAAACGTGACATGTACATCTGTATGAACAGGTACTCCCCAAACTTGTAAAGTTCTGTGCATGCGTTTTCATGAATCAAAGCCAACCATGGAGTTGTTCCTGCTGATTCTCCAATCGTAAGAAGCAACACAATCCAAGAGCAGTGCTTACCATGCACACTGTGAAACATGGGCTTTGGTGAAAGTGGTGATTGATAAATTGAGGTACATGTTGAAAGAGTCTGTGATTCTTTTAAAATGATCCTGACAGCACTGGCTTGCCATGTCAACCCATGACGGAATGGAGGTTAACTCACTTGATAGCCACCCAAAAGCAGTGTTCACAACCCAAGCAAGGATGAGTGGGCTGAGCTTTAGGGATTTCATTTTTCCTTCCATCGCAGTATCGCTCACTTCCACTTTGACGCCTCTCACATTAGTGTTTTCCTGTGACTAGAGGGTGAGAGTCTGTTACATATCACATCATCCACTGTCTGCAGTGGTGACTACACAGAAGCACATCCGTGATTACACATGACTAGTGTAGCCACCACCAACTTAATGCTCTCCGTTGTATTTAATTATTTAAAAATTCTCTTTCTCAGAGTAAGTTCTATACCTCTAATTGCATGTTTAGTTTTTTGAGACTAGGTCTCACTCTGTGTCCCAGTTTGTTCTTGAATGCACATCTGTGCTCCTGTCTTAGCCTTCCGAATTCTGGAATTACAGCATAGAGAGCACGGCCGGCATAAATCCTATACTTGTTTTTAGATTAAAAGTCTTTTTTAGCATTTTAGCTCTTCCTAAACGTTCTAGATAAGAGTTACAGATTTCTTTTATTTACAAAGGTTTTGTTTTATCAGACACCATTTGTATAAACAAAAATTACTTTGAAAATAAAATTTTAACATAATACTTTACCATTTAAGTATTTTAGGATTTTTTTGATAATTAAATGCCCATTAAATTAGGTTATTTGGTTTGTTTGAATATTAGTTTTTTTTAAAAAACAAAAAACAAAAAACCCTTTCTTTTGTAAATCAAAAGACAGGCTTTTGTGCCCTCTGCTGATCACTATGTGCAACTGCAAGTGTTTTTGTTTTGTTTTGTTTTTTTCTGAACTAAACTTTAAGGCAAACACAGTGCCCCCCAGACACATTCATTTCTCCCACAACCGCACCCACAAAATAGGAGCAATAAATTGTAGCAATTTAAAAATAAAATGTTATTTTTAACTCAACCTTTAAAGGCTAATAATCTAACTAGATGCCAACTAACAATATATACCCAAAAGTGTAAGCGCCTCATCAATATCTAAGACAATGAAATAACTGTGTTTTTTATTTTTTCTCATACAATATAATCTGAATTCAGTTTTCCTTCCCTCTACTGCTCCCAGTTCCTCCCCATTTCCTCTCCCACCTGGATCTGCTCTCATTAAGTCTCTCATTAGAACAGAATAGTGTCTAAGAGATAATAAAACATTACAAAATAAAATATACCAAGATAAAACAGAACCAATCATATTGAAATTGGACAAGACAGGAAATCAGAAAAATAAGTCTCCCAGGAGAAGGTGCAAGAGTCGGCGCTTACTTGTTCTCACATTCAGTGGTCCCATAAAAGCAGAAAACTGAAGGCTGTGGTGTGTCTGCAGAGGACCTGGTGCAGAACCATGCAGAACCGTGTTGCAGCTTCAGTCTCTGGGAGTTCATAGCTTTTGTTCGTTGTTTTAGAGCCGAGGTCCCCAACCTTCCTAATGCTGCAATCCTTTGACCCTTCAGTACAGTTCCCCATGCTGTGGTGACCTCCAACCGTAAAACTCTTTTGGTTCTACTTCATAACTGTAATTTTGCTACTGTTATGGATCACAATGGAGATATCTGTGTTTTCTGATGGTTTTAAGCAACCTTGTGAAAGGTCATTCAACCCCTAAGTGAGTAGGGACCCACAGCTCGAGAACCACTGTTTTGGAGGATCTTGTTCTCCAGGTATCCTCCATCTCCTCTGGCTCCTACAGTCCTTCTGCCTCCTCTCCAGCAGGGCTCCCTGTGGAGGATTTAATGGCGACATCTCATTTAGGGCTGTGTATTCCAAGGTCTAGCTCTCACTAGAGAAAAATTCTAAGGGAGAACTGATGCCTTTTTCTGTTAGCTTACCTGATCCAGACCAAGCCCCAGCTTTTAATTTTATATATCAGCCCAGTTATTTTCTCCAGGTTTCCTTTTTATATTATCCTATGAGTCAGGGTCCCGTAATTTTTAGGAAACAGCAAGTACACATTTTCTTATAATATTGTAAAAGAGTTCAGAGATCTACCTGTCTCTGAAGCACAGATGAAAAACTAGCTGGATGGGACTCTATCCTGAAATTACCAATTTTACCACACCTGGGCCTAACCTTGCTCTGTCCCAGGCTGACCTTGAAGCTGGAATCTGCCTGCCTTTGTATCTTTCTGACAAGATGGCTCATTAATACAGTTGCCTCTCTTCCTTTAGATTCGTAAATCTCCTTACATAATTTATATTGTATCCTTATTTTTTGCATAGATGAGAAATTATATATATTTCTAACTCACATTTTTAGAGTACTTTTTCATAGCCTTAAGGGATGTCCTGAAGGTCCCAGCATTTACCATTTTCTGAGACATAGCCACACCTTCGCCTCCTGGACTCATGCTGTCTCAGATTATCATGGAGTCACTAACATTTACGGACAAGACATTCCTTACAGGAATGTGAAAATATGTACATTATTATACAAACAAGCCTTATGCCCATGACAGTCATCAACACTTGTGGAGGTCCACATGGGCTGGCTCTGTCCCAGGGACAGGAACCATGTCAGTTTGTCCCCACCAAGGCCATGCCAGACCTGGCACAGGTACACTGAAAGTACAATAGAAAATCATGGCCAGTTTATGTATATAAAATGTATGTGGAATAAAGGATAGGTTTTACCTTTAGTCTTTATGTGCCCTCTGTGACATTCTTTACATCTATGCATCTATTTCAAAATCCGAAATCATAAACATTATTGTCCCCAAGCATTTGGGTAAAGGATGGATGGCCTGTTTCTGTGAGAGATAAGTCAAATAATGTTTGCCATATTGCTCACATCATAATTTATTCAGTGACAATGGACAGTCAGACTAACCTAAGCCCCACTGGCACTTGAGTCTCTCGGCCTCTGACACACTTTCTGTGGTGATTGTGGTTAGGTTTGCATGTGAGGTCTAAAATAGCTGTGAACTGGTTGAGTTTAGATGAGGACTTGGGGAAGTCCCAAGTTGAAGAGTCACCCCTGCGCACAGCACCAGCGTGTTAGCTGTCCACGACGAGTTAGCACTGAGGTCTGCAGCAGCTTTGACTTTCAGTACTCCTCCTCACCTCTTTCCCCTCCTCCTCTCCCCTACCTTTTCTTTTCATGTTCCATATAACAGTTCTTTGAGACAACCGATCCTTTTATCACCATGGAGAGTTTTAGGCTCTGGGAGGAGTGAGGAAATTATTCATCATGCCAGATCACAGAGATTGCAAATACAGGCCTGACGTCACACACATTTAAATAATGTATAGAAAAACTATACATTGTTGAAACATTAATGTGCTCTTGTCTATATCTTAACCTTGCATACACATGCACATACATGTACACATACACACATGCACACACGCTATTTGTTGTTGGTTTCACAACTTACTATTCTCCGTGCAAATTCATTTTGATCTGTGTCTTCTATTTTTATTGTCTTAGAAGACAACCAAGAGTTATGATCATGTATGATGGTGGTATCAATCTTACTATTTCTAAATATGTATCTAAACATATCCTAGTAATTCAGATAAGAATCTTCTCTACTTCACAGAGCCTTACTTCGCAGAACTCTTGTTTTGAAGAGGTTGGTCCCTTTTTGTGGTAACTGTCTTATTATATTACTTTTGTTCTATTCTTTCTCCTTGACTATAGGATTGTTCTATGAAAGTCCAATTGGGGCAGTCTGACTTTACTTATATACCTATGCCTGTGGTAAAACCATATTAAGAAGCACCTGTATCTTATGCAAGCAATAATATTTATATTCTTATATTACTTTAGAATAAGATAATATATTCACAGTGGCTATTTACATATGAATTTAATACTTTATTAATTGTTTACTTTCAGTGATGTGATATCTGATCCTGTCATGCCTGGATGCATAATCTTGCTCCCATTCTGTGACTGAAGACCATTTGTAGTGCATCCCTTGGTGTCTTCCCTGATCCTACTGACAGAGTAGCCGTTGTCTGTGCAGTAGGAACAATTTATATGTTCAAAATACTTGCATTATTTTCCTTTTGCATAAGAGATTAAATGAATCATCTTTAATGTGCATTCACAGGAAAGTGACATGATAGTTCAAGTACAAGAATGTTGCCGGGTAAAGAGCTGGTACTGCCTAGAGCAGATGGCTTTCCAGCTAAGCCCTGGACACTCAGCCTGTACTGTAGACTCAGCATCATTAGAGTTGCCGGGAAACTTCCTCAAAGTACATGCCTTGAGATTGTTACATATGATTTATTTCTACTTGATTGAAAGTTGAAACTTGTTACTTATAAACAATTTGTTGTGTCTGTGAATTTTCTTTCCTGTGTTTTTCCAGCTAGAGTAGACTTTCTCTTGAGAGTGGTCATTTTGTCTTTTCTGTGGTAATTTTCTGAAAACTCTTCTGAAAACGAATAGGGCTGGGACAAGACTCAAATTTTGCTGCTTTCTTCACAAAAATCTTCAAATAATTATTTGATATTGTTTTAAAATCTAAATTAAAAATACAACTTAAGGGAAGGTTTGTTGTTTTTGTTGTTGTTGTTGTTGTTTGGTTTTTCGAGACAGGGTTTCTCTGTATAGCCCTGGCTGTCCTGGAACTCACTTTGTAGACCAGGCTGGCCTTGAGCTCAGAAATCCGCCTGCCTCTGCCTGCTGAGTGCTGGAATTCAAGGCAGGGGAAGTTTTTTAATAAAATGTGAAAGTATTCTTTGTAGTAGGTCATTTTTCAAAAGGACAAGTTGTTTATGATCCCAGATTTGGGTGAGTGACTGTTTCCCTATTGCCTATGTACTTCAGGTCGCATGTGTCCCTTGCTTTCATACTATATGTTTCAGGCCCCATACGTTTGCTGGAGTAAAGACCAACATCAAACACTAGAGTCTGAATATGCGCCCGATGAAAGAAAGGCCATGGATTTCTGATGTGGTAGTAGTTCATCACCAGGGAAGTGCCCATGAAATAATTTATTATTATTATTATTATTATTTAAGATTTATTTATTGTTATATGTAAGTACACTGTAGTTGTCTTCAGACACACCAGAAGAGGGCATCGGATCTCATTGCGGATGGTTGTGAGCCACCATGTGGTTGCTGGGATTTGAACTCAGGACCTTCGGAAGAGCAGTCAGTGCTCTTACCCACTGAGCCATTTCACCAGCCCCGAAATAATTTATTTTTAAAGACTTATTTATTTTTATTATCTTTTGCATCTGTGTTTGCATCTGTGTTTGTATCTGTGTTTGTTTCTCCGTATGCATACTACTTGCATGAAGGTGATGGAGGCCAGGAGAGTGTGTCAGAGACCTTAGAACGGGAGTTACAGGGTGCTCTGTACTGCCACATGGGTGTTGGGGAATGGACCCGGTTTCTTTGACAGAACAATCAGCTCTCTTGACTACCAAGTTTTCAACACAGCCTCGATGAAATGATCATTCCTAGTGTTCTTGTTCATGCTACTGATAATTCACAGAGCTTTCATTTGCAGTCACAGATTTCTTTATTGTCAATTGCATCTGCAGGAAGGGGTGTTTTTAATGTATGTAAAAAGTTCGTTTTATCTAAAGCAGATAATCCTTATGGTAGCTGAAGCCCCTAGGCAATGGCTTTCACTCTACATATTTATATAACATTAAATTGGAGAAAGATTGGATGGTAATTGAGAAAAGAGGAGCTGTGAGGTGTGTTAAAGCCTGACAATGTGGGTACAGTTCTGGGAACTCCCAGTAGGAGGAGGGAATGAACTCCCCAGGGCTCTTCTCTGACTTCCATGAATGATATGGCATGGGCATATCAGCACACAGCCCTGCCCCCAACACACACATGATACAATGCAATAATTGAGAAAGGAAGTTTCTCTCATTTCCAAGAGTATATGTAAGTTTTAGTAAGGATATTAGAAGGTTACATGTATAATTATAACAGCATAGTTAAGAGAAATGAAATTACTATGCCAGTCTTACAACACATCTCTTGCTTAATGAAAGTGGTGAGATGAGACCCTGTTTTAATCAATTTGTTCAATATTATAAATATGTCTCAGGTGTCTAATCACAATTTTTAGATAAATGACTTTTCATAATTCGGAAGACTTCTGTTACGCTTCAGATAAACTGTGGCACACTGTGATGTGTTTATGTGTGCTTAAAATATTGATGTGCTCAGAGCAAGCACATCTGCTTGAAAGTCCATCTGATACTAGGTACTAGAGTATTTGTTGTTTAATGGAATAACTATGCAAACAGATTCAGACTTGGCTGTTAGCAGGAAGAAGGTAAAAGTAGTATAGAGAGGGGCATGCAGCAGAGGGGTCGCTTTGGAGATTTAGACAGCAGCCGGGCCCCACTGAGTCTCAAGACTATGGGAAAACGAGTTACAAGTATTTTACCCTTCCAGTAGGAAACGAGGCTTCATGTAAAATAAAGTTTAATTAACCTCTTTATCTATGTATATGTATGTATGCATGCATGTATCTATCTATCTATCTATCTATCTATCTATCTATCTATCTATCTATCTAAAAGAAAGCTTTTAAATGGTAGATTGCTTACAGTTTCAATGAATAAGTCTGTGATTATCATGGCAATGAGTGTGGCACCAGTGCCACACCCCCTCCAACAAGACCATAATTAATCCTTTCCAAACAGTTACACCACATAGAGACCAAGCACGCAAATATAGGAGTGAGTTAGGGCCATGCTCATTCAAAGCCCCCAGAGATAGGCCTCTGATGGAGGGCACCAACTACACGACCACCTTGAAACTGATTACAGTTCTTATGCATGGCATAAGGAGTTCAAGAACCTTCTATTTCAATAGACTTTCTATCTACTCAAGGGCGGAGTTCCCCTTAACAAATCAAAACAAGACAGAGATCTCACCATTTGCAGTATTTAAGAGCATGAAAAATATGCTTAGTATAGAAACTTTCCTGAAAACATTTTCACATGTTAGTTTTTTGAATACTGCTAAAGAGACCTACAGCTGAACTACTCTTTCAGTTTGAGTGCTGATTCGAACAAGGAATGATAAGGAAAAGGTCAAGGAATATTTTGAAACACCTATATCAATGATGACAGTATTTTGGTAGTAATCATAACATACTTATTTAGCAAAACTGATCAGTTTCACTCTAGAGCTCATAATCTTCTTAGCCGTGATCTCCTTAGCCATGTGATTAACAGAAACAGATATGAGTCCCTCCCCCCATGTAGCAGGATGAAAATGCAATCAGAAAGTGTCTAGTTTCTCCCATAACATTCATGTTACTATGGAATGAGTGAGAATATGTTGCCTGGCTAGCTAGTATTGTATGCAGCATCTCGGGTCTACAACTGAATAAGAGCATTGATTGCTTTCCCCATTCCCAGTGAGGAAGCTTTCATGCCAGTTCCAGGGTCCTGCAACCAAAGTGTGCATTGTTTTCAGCAATAGGGTTTTATCATCTAGGTATGATGGATGACCAACAGCAGTGACAGTAGCCTGTGAACCATGATAATGTCATACATATGCAAAATAGTTTCATTCCGTTGTTAAGAAAGATAGAATCATGTGATTTGCAAGAAAATGGATGGAATTGAGCAATATTAAAACAAGTAGTAAAACCCAGTACTGGAAAGACCAATTCTGCATGTTCTCTGTCTTAGGTGGATTCTAGCATTGAAATTTTAGATTCACGTCTTTAAAATGGAGTGTCCACAAAAGGCAGGAAGCTAGAAAGGATCCATGTTATGGAGAAGGGGTCTTAGGGAGAAAGGCGGTAATAGAACATAAGTGAAGGCAGAAAGGGGAAGATTTGGCAGCGTTGATATGGGGTTGAGAGATGGACAAGAGGATAGGATGGGGAGTATTTAATAAAAACTAAGGACACATTAAAAAAAGACTAAGCCACAACTCTGTTAGTATTTTAACTTCATGTCTGTTGCTGTGATAAATATTTGGATGAATTAAAAAATACTTAGTGGAAAATGGTATTATTTTTAGTACACAGATCTAGGTTTCAGTCCATCAATCTTGGGAAGCCAAAGTACGAACTTGAAATAGCTACTTTCAGCCACACAGCAGTGGTAGAATGAATGCTTACATGACTTTGCTCCGCTCACTGGGGTTCCAGCTCCAACACCATAAGACAAAGCAATCAGATATGTAATAATTAAGTGAGACCTTTTATCCAGACAAGAGGCAACTATGCTATATGGGGCATAAAGCATTACCAGGGGAGGAGCATTGAGTGCGTATGCTGCTGTAAGGCTGAGCGTCTGAGGGACACTCTCTGCAGTGAAAGCATGCCATCAGCTCTCTGCTCCTCATGGCAGGGAATGCAGAGCATCCTGTATCCTTTACTGACCACGAGCCAGCCTCGGTAGAGAAGTTTTAGTCTGGTTTTGCTTCATTAGCTGGTGACATTAGCAGGTTACCCTTTCCTGTGCTATAAAATGCCTGCAGCATTACTACTAACTTGAATTTTTGCATCAAATTAGTGGACTATAGCAACCACTTTCCCACCCCATGCTCCACACTCTTGGCCACCAGCACCCAGGTGCTCCAACCTTAATAACCTTTGGGATTTCTGATTTGTTCATTATTGGTGCTCTCATGATTATGACCACAAGTCTTTCCTTCAGCTCGTAGTCTTTTCCCTCCCCTGACTAGTCTGCGCCTCGTCCCTATGTCCTGGGTGACTGAGTTTCTTTTATCAGCAGTCTGATTGTCCCTAAGCTTCCTGTGTTGCACACCATTTTCTCCAACTTTTTTTTTTTTAATGAGTGCATATTTTAGTGCCTGGCTTGCCACTGTCTCTGGTCTGTGTTTCTGTTAAGTTGTATATATTTAATTATAATGACTTTGTGTTTCCCAACTTAGCACCCTTTTTAGTAGATTAAATACTTGTAATAATCCTGAAATTTTTGAATTCATAGTAAGATTTTAATACACGTTTGTGAATTATTTTTCTATTTCCTTAAACCTTGAATTTCAGCATCCTATTATTTTAGTATAACCCAAATTTCATTCTTTGTTTTGAAAAGCTGCATTTCGTTTTACTGGGTCCTGGTCAAGATTGAATTTTACTGACTTGCTTTTTTTGTTTTAACTTTTTCAGGCTGCTAAATTGGCTACCACAGTGAAACTCTTGGGGTCCCAATGGGGGACTCAGGATCAAGACGATGTACTCTGGTCTCCCGGTTGCCAATATTCAGGAAAAGTATTAGCAGAAGACATGATTCTCTCCCTTCTTCACCCTCCTCCAGTAACACAGCTGGTGTGCACAGCTCCTCCCCTTCCAGCACTAATTCAAGCTCAGGGAGCACGGGGAAACGCAGGAGCATATTCCGTGCTCCCTCTATCAGCTTCCACCATAAGAAGGGGAGTGAACCTAAGCCAGAACCCACTGACCAGAACCTTAGTATTTCCAATGGTGCTCAACCCAGTCACGGCAATATGCAGAAACTAAGTTTGGAGGAACAAGTCAAAACCAGGGGAAGACACTCTGTGGGTTTTAGCAGTTCACGAAGTAAGAAGATAACAAGGTCTTTGACAGAAGATTTTGAAAGGGAAAAGGAGCCTTCAACTAATAAGAATGTCTTTATAAATTGTCTAAGTTCTGGCAGAAGTGAAGGAGATGATTCTGGATTCACAGAAGAACAAAGTCGCCGTTCTATTAAACACTCAACCAAGAAGTTACTCCCCAAATCCTTTTCATCTCACTATAAGTTTTGTAAGTCGGTTCCTCAGAGCCAAACCACATCATTGATACAGCAGCCTGAAATCTCGCTGGCAATTGCGCAATACCAAGAGCAGGAAGCCGCCTTAGGGAGACCTTCCCCATCTTGCTCTGTGGATGTAACAGAGCGCGCAGGAAGTTCCTTACAGTCGCCTCTGCTTTCTGCTGACCTGACCACAGCTCAGACCCCTTCAGAATTTTTGGCCTTGACTGAAGATTCTTTGTCTGAGGCAGATGCCTTTCCTAAAAGTGGAAGCACGGCATCACACTGCGACAACTTTGGCCACAATGATGCTACCTCTCAGCCCACTCCCAGTCTTACTGCTGTCACAAAGACAAAGATGGAATTTGTGGGGACTGTGCCCTGTATGATGATGTCTCCGGGGAGGTACAGGCTAGAAGGTCGGTGCAGCACTGAACTGCATTCTTCACCAGAGACCCCTGCTGGTAACCGGAGCGAAGTGTTACTACAAGGCACTGAGCCCTCTGTTAGGAATGGGAGTGATCCAGAGACCCATTTACCAGCAGATCATCAAAGAGGAGAGAGCCCCTTGGCACATGCTGGTGAACCAGTGCTGAGGACAAGCTCACCCAGGACACTGGGCTCCTGTGACCAGCACAAGGCATTGGCTGAACGCTTTAAAGGGGTCCACCCTGTTTCGGATTCAAGGGTTATCCCTTCTTCCTCTGGGGATCATCATGTTTTTAACAGAACATCTTATGGATATGAAGCGAGTGCTGCCAAAGGTATGCAGATTTTCCTCATGCAAAAATTATGTACATTAATCTTCATTTATTTGAACAATTATTTTTACTCCATATCTTGAGTGATAGGCATATTTCCTTTGTATTTATAATTTCTGTTTAATCTTTGCTTTGGTTTTAAACTTCCCTCAGCTATAATGAAAATGTAAGTTTGTGTTACCCATTTTCTTAGCTGTATTGTTTCTGCTGTTCTGACCTGAAAAGGAGGTGGAAGGAAAGAAACTCCACTTGGAACGTGACTGAGGAAGCATTGGGGCTTTCTAGCTAATGAAATAAAAGCATGCCAGTCAAAAATCTTCGGGAAGGAAATGTATGAAAATGAAATTCTGCCCCCTCTGTTAACAAAACTCTATTAGCTAGAATCATGTTTCAGTCCAAATAAATTCTATATGGCAATTCAGAGGGATTGCAGGCTATGAAAATAACTGGAGTTAGAAAGCCTGCCAAGGTTAAAGTCCACTTCAACACTAACTAGCTAGTAGTTTTAAATGCCTTCACTTTGACTGTAATATGAGTGTGTATATAGGACTGTATTTATGCATGTGAGTTTGTTTGAGTGTGTGTGTGTGTGTGTGTGTGTGAATTATTTCACTTTGGTTCCAGAAAATACTCAAGGCAATTGTTGACTATGTCCCCACTCTTTTGAATATTTTATGTGCTATAATTTACTATTTTCTCTGTCATTAGCATTGCTAATGTAGTAACTTTCTAAATGCTGAAAAAGATGCTGTGTATCCAGAGATAGTGTCTACTGTTTATAAACATTAATTAAAATGATCTCACCTGCTCCTATAGTTGTAAACTCTTTCTTGAGCAAGAGCACTGGGGCTCAGGGAGGACACACACCCTCAGTCATAGAGACAGAGGACCCCCGGGTTGGGTAGGACACACACCCTCAGTCATAGAGGCAGATGACCCAGGGGCTGGGTGGGAACCATTTGTCCCCCTGTTTTTCAGATTTTTGCAGATCTAAAAACAAGCTATTGTGTAGCACAGCAGGTGGCTGCTATCTTGATACAAAATTCAGATTCTTAATAGTTATGCTATATTCTATGAATGATCTAAAATATCAAAATATCAAATAAAATTAAAGATAAATCAAATGACATATCAAAAATCGCAAGTCCCTTCAGAACTCAACACATTTTTGTAGTCTAAATACACAAATTTGTTTTGAGCATATCTGATATAGCACTACATACTTTTGTTTGATACTTTTGAAACAAACTGCTACTTGGTAGCCCAGGCTAACTCTAACTGCTCAAGAAGTCAATGCTAGCCTGGAAACAACAGCACTGCTCCTGCCTCAGATGCCTGAGGGATAGATTTACTTCTGTGACTGCTGTGAGTCTTCAAAAGGGAGTAAATAAATTGTTACTATAAACTCAGAACTTTTTCCGAGGTAGAGACCTTTTAAATCATTCTAGGGTTTTTCATTATCTTAAAATGGTATATTGATTAAAAATTCCATTTAAGCATCGATATTCATTTTTCTTTATTTGTCTTGCAAAAGTTCTTGCCAGTAGCCTCAGTCCATACCGCGAAGGAAGATCTATAGAGCGGCGGCTGCGATCCTCGTCTGAAGGGACAGCCGGGAGCGGCAGAATGGTCTTAAAGCCAAAGGATGGGCATGTGGAAGCCAGCAGCTTGAGAAAGCACAGAACGGGGTCCTCCTCTTCCAAAATGAACAGTCTGGTGAGTCTGCGCAACTGTCTGCAGAAAATGAGAAACGCTCTGTGGGCTTGGCACGCTCACATCTCTTGCAGAATGAACACAGGGTAAATGGAAAACTGCTTTCCATACTCGATGTTGCCAATCAGAGAGGCTAAGTTTTTGCTTGAGGGTCTCATGGGGGTGGGGCAGATAACAGCTTGCCAGACAGCAGCCCTCCGTCGTTTTGGGGGAAGTAGTCTCATTTCTGTTTTAAAGCAAGCTCCTGGGATTAGAATGCTGAGTGTGAGGACACCTTAGAAGTCAGACTCCATGACTACCTTAGGGCCTTTAGTGGCTTCAATCCAGGTCTTATCTCTCAGGGTGAACAAGGTCCAGGAGCTGGCGGAGTCCCTGCAAAATTCCCATTTGAGACTTGAACATCTTGTTAGGACAAGTGCTGGGCTTGCTTGTAGGCCAAGGATTTGTGCTGGGGTGTGCAGGTTGCATTTTTGGACTGAGCTTATACACATGGGATGCATGTCAGCCATCTTACAGTATAAAGTGTAGCTATACACAGGAGTGGACTGTATATACCATGCAGCTGAAGAGGCCCCAGGTGGGTTTGTAATTTTAGGGGTCACGCTGCTCATTTTTGCACAATTGCATGTTTTTACATCAGTGTATTTAATCCCCATTATTGAACACTGCTACCTTAGCATTAGCTATCTCCCCACTGTATACCTATCTACTTACCGACCCATGGATATAGATTAAATGCTTCAAATAACCCTTGATAATGACTACTTAATGGTACCTTAGCTTCAAGTGAAAACACTATCATTCACAGCAGAACATTGTGTTGTAAGAAGCCTTAGATCCTAAAGTCACACAGGACTGTGCAGACACATTTGTACTTGGTGGAAGAGGTTTTGGTAATTGCTCAGAGAGGAAACCTTCCTTAATCTTGGGGAAAATAAGAAACCACAGAAAGACAAATGCTAAGGGGACTTCTGGTCCCATTGGTCCCAAACGACTATGTGTTTGCTTTTGAGCTCATGCACAAAGGAAGCTAAGTGCACGGATGTAGGAGGTCAGCACTGCTCATCCTTTTCTCTTGAGTATTAAAAGTACAGCACGCGTTTTGCAGTTGTTCTTAAAACAAGAATGCATGCTTAAGATGTTTTTAAGACATTGGTTCTCAACATTTCTAATGCTGAGACCCTTTGTACCCCTTAATAACATAGTTACTCATGTTGTATTGACTCTCAATCATAAAATTATCGCTTCTGCTACTTAATAACTGTAATTTCGCCACTGTCACAAATCATAATGTAAATATCAGTGTTTTCCGATGGTTTTAGGCAACCCCTTGTAAAAAGGTAATTAGACCCCCCTAAAGGCACTGTGACCCACAGGTTGACAATCACTGCTTTAAATAATTGTGGACTGAGGCTGATTGTTAGGAAACATTTTCCTCTGGGAAAATTGTATTGTTTCTTTATGGAGCAATAGTTATGTATATAGTTTTTCAATCTAACCCACTTAAGAGTTGGCGTTTGAATTATTTTATATCTGAAATTTTATTCTTCCCATGCTTATTCTAAATAATTTCCCCCATAATGCCAACGAACCTCTGTTTCTGATTCTTTTATTAGAGCTAGAACTTTAAAACAGGAGTTTTGATCTCTTCCATCTCTGCATTTCAACACATATCTCTGCAGTGCTAGAAAGTGGCCACTAGATAGCAGGCTAACACTGTTTTGTGGTGGGACACAGCAGTCTTTGAGCAGGAATTTGGGGAAGCTACGAAAAGACTTGGCTGGGTTTGCAGATGCTATTTGTTGAAATAAATACCAGCGCTTTTGAAGTTTTAGAGGTGACTTAACAGAAATTATAATTTCAGTTTTCTTTTACATTCTTTAATTTGCATATCATCCTCCCTTTACTGTTTTGTCGGTTAATTTAAAATGTGC
Source organism: Mus pahari (assembly GCF_900095145.1). Lineage (NCBI taxonomy): Eukaryota > Metazoa > Chordata > Mammalia > Rodentia > Muridae > Mus > Mus pahari. The sequence goes on from NC_034591.1 coordinate 79,732,382, forward strand.
TCCATACATCTTTTGCATACAGCAATCAAAGGAAGAAATTCTGTGACTTTTTAGGCAATTCTAGCATTAGTTAATACAGAGTGTGGTGGAGAAATGATTTCTGACTGTGCAGTTGTACAGTCACAGTTGTGGGACCCTATAGACTCATTCCCACTTTGGCATTTAATCTATTACCCAAATACTCAAATGTCCTTGCTGCAGCATTCCATGAGGCCTGCTGGTAATGCAAACCTGATCAGGAAGGCCACAGATTATGACTAACTCCACCAAAATCATTCACCTGGGATTTCTGGCTTTCAGGAGATGTCCAGGGTCACATCCACACTCCAGGGTCACAACAACACAACACACAAGAAACACAGGAGAAGGCCAGCCATTTCTGATTCTTCCTCTATACATTCGTTGGTAGCTTAGAATATGTGTTCTCAGTCACCTGCTGGTGGCAGATTGGAGCTCACCTGTTTAACCCCCTTAAGAAGACCTTTGTTTTGTTTTGCTTTGGGGAATGAGCCATTTTCATTTAGAAGCTGCCATTATTGATTTATAGTTCTTGTAGGATGTTCATGACTTAGCTCACTTTGTGTTAAATAGTGGGAAGATCAATTTGAGTAAGAGATCTGTAGAGCTTGAGTTGTCCTGGCTTATCATGCACTTCACAGAAGACTGTGTGTAGCTGTCTCTTCAGTCCCTTGGTGATTATTACTAAAGCATACAACTGCAGTATTAAACAATATGTATTAAAAACGCCCATTAACAGCAGTACGTATTTATGTTTTTTTTCCTATTATTAAAGAAACATCGGGGCAGTTGTAAAGATAAAAAGAACCTTGCCTCTGGTTCTATTGCACTAGTCCAGTTTTTGTTGTTAATAACAGAATGCCAGAGACTGTAAGTTGTAAAAGAGAGAGATAAACTTTGTGCATGGTCCTGGCCCAAGGTTGATTGACTTCTTTCGCTTGTCTGTGGCTTTCTTGATGCCAGACTCCAAATATGGGAAGAGACAGCAATTGTAAGAAAGAACTTTCCAAACCACATCTAAGACAGACCCATTGCCAAGGGGGAAAAAAAAAAAAACACCTTTTATCTGTTAATTAATTCATTCATGAGGGCAGAAGCCTAATTAGTCCCATCTCTCATTACCTTTAGTGTGCATATAATTTTACTGTGAGTCTTCTGGGGAGCACGAACTTTACATAATCAATAGGTCAGCACTGTGGGAGATCCTTAGTAACTTTCTGTCACAGAAATGGAGATACTAGAAGCCCAGCACGGTTTGATTTCCACTCTTCATGCTTTTCTGTTTAAAAATGATTTTTTCTTTTTTACATATTGAATTTTATGAGTATGAATGTTTTTCCTTCATGTATATATGTGTACCATATATGTGTCTGGTGTGTGTAGAGGCAAAAAGTTGGCATCAAATCTCCTGGAACTGCAGTTACAAATGGTTGTGATTTTCCATGTGGGTGCTGGGAACCAACCCAGGTCTTCTGAAGGGCAAGCAGTTCTCTTAGCCTCTGAGCCATCCCTTCAGCCCTATCATTTTATTTTAATTGGTCAAATTTGTTTCTTCCTCTCTCAAGATAAGAGCTGCAGTATATCTTGTACAGTTACCCCATTGGTTGGCACAGTCTCACATCCTGTGAGATTGAGGGTTGATTGATTCTGGATCTTTTAGCTGTTTCTGGCTATCTGAATAGATGCACATTTGGTAAATCAGAATTGATCCTGTTAAAAAAATAACATCAGTTTCTCAAGAGATAGTCACTGAAACCCAAAAGCTTAACATTTTCTCTAAACAGCTTAAAAGTTTATTTATTTATTGTATGTAAGTACACTGTAGCTGTCTTCAGACACTCCAGAGTGGGAGTCAGATCTTGTTATGGATGGTTGTGAGCCACCATGTGGTTGCTGGGATTTGAACTCATGACCTTCGGAAGAGCAGTTGGCGTTCTTAACCGCCGAGCCATCTCTCTAGCCCTAAAAGTTGATTTTTTAAAAATTATGTTTCTATTGAAACGTAAATTCAACAAATTAACTTTAATATGAAAGATTAAATTCCCACTTGTTAGTCCTATAAGCATATTGCTAGTAAACAACAGAACCAAAATAAAGAATCCTGAAATTTAGAGAAAAGCAAAATATTTAACATATTTCTATCTGTACATAATTTTACAAGTGATCAAATTATTCATGATTGCCTGGTAAATCACCTTACGTGTCATATGAGTCAGGAGCTGTGATTGACAGATGAATCGTGCATGAACAGTTTCAATGGCCCAGTTCAATGGTGTGTTTGGATTGTTGGTACACTGCTATTCTAACTCATTAGCTCAGGGACCCTTTCACTCTCAGGTCATTCTTTACTTTGGTCTCCTCTGTTGTAGTTTCTGATATTCTTGGCTTCTTACATCAATCCTGAAACAGGTGCCCAGTTTTTAGCCTTAAAAAAAAAAAAGATTTCTTATTGTATGTATTCTCAACATGAATGCCAGCAACCTCCACGCAGACAGTTAAAATATCTCCAGACATTGCCAAAATCTACAACAATGGCCCCTGGTTAAGATTGGGAGTCACAGACTATAGAAGTTTTCCTAACCTTTATACAGTGTTAACCTTAGCCCGAGTTCTGCTAATCTAACAATCAAGGATCCTATCCTGTACTTCCTGCTCTCTTTCAGCATGAACTCTCCAATATTTATGCACTCCCCATCCTTCTGGATTCCTTTGCTAGGTCATCTTTTCATTTATCTGACCCATCAAAAAGTCTAAGAATTAGGTGAAGTTGCCTGTGGCTTACACACTGTAAAAGGCTGGGAAGTGCTTAGGTGAAGCTGCCTGTGGCTTACACACTGTAAAAGGCTGGGAAGCGCTGCTTTGTCAGAGCCCTGATAGCAAATAGGCACTGGAAATCAATATACTAGATTTTACAAATAGAGCCTGGCTCAAAGAGCTTCAGTTAGTAACAGGTGGAAGTTGGAACTTAGAAATGACCTTGAACCAGGCGGTGGTGTACGCCTTAAACCCAGCACTTGAGAGGCAGAGGGAGGCAAATTTCTGAGCTCAAGGCCAGCCTGATCTACAGAGTGAGTTCCAGGACAGCCAGGGCTACAAAGAGAAACCCTGTCTCAAAAAACAACAACAACAGCAACAACAACAACAACAACAACAACAACAAAGAAATGACCTTGACCTTGCTTCCCTCCAGAGAACTAATGGCTTCTCAGACCTTCATCGGTCTGCATCATGATTGTAATATTCATGTTACACATAGCTGTTCAGGCCAGTTGTGACAACACCTCAATCTTCAATTATCCTCTCCCTCAACCCCTTACTCTGTGTGTCCAAAGTCACATGAGAGGCTCAGTAGTTACCCCCCCCCCAAAAAAAAATAGGGCCCACATTTCACTCAGTGCTATAGTGCAGAACAATACATTGTGCTGGTACTGCTGGCACCCACATTAGCCTTTTCATTTTTCCAGTTGATAGCAGCTAAAGTTAAGCTAAGGACAGATAGTGACAAAAGTTGCCGATTTTCCTCACGATGTGTTGACTGTTCAGGAAGGTGGTAGCACACACAGCCCTGGCTGCCTGCTCAGGTATTGCTATGGCCTCTCCATGGTAGTTCTGCTTTGCCTCCTCTGGTGCCCCCGGGACTACAGGCACCCCTCCTAGAGAAATTGCCACGAATGGGGTTGTAAAGCCCAACCATAGGAGGGAGGGTAATCTGCAAATGTCCTTACTCCTTCAAACAAACATTTAGTAGGTGAATGAACGCCACACATTGTCATGTGTCTGTATAGGTGGCCAGCATCACTTCCTAACTGTTCTTGATACTCTGTTGGTGAGCCTTTTATGTGTCTAATATAAGAATGTGCACTTTATGTCAGTTTGTAAAACTTTTCTGGAACAGAGACATATAAAATCTGAGGTGTGCCTTTTCCTAAAAAGACATTCTCAAAATAGATACATACTCCCGGCCCCCTAGAAATGGGATAATTATTTTTGTTAGTTAGGAAATACTTCAGTTCAAGAAAATGTGAGCAAGGTGTTTGGGAAAAGGACCCAATGTGGCATCTCACTGCATTCATTTCCAGACAATACTGCTTGTTTCTTAGATCCGATCATTGACCTTAGAATAAGAACAAGTGTTGTCTTTTAAACTACACTTTTGAAAAGATAAGCGTTTGACAGTTAAACTCATGGGTTAAGTGTGTATTTTTAGGATACCAAGTTAGTTACTCTAACTAACAGAAAAAAAAATCTTAAAAAGTTTTGAGAGTTCTCAAGAATTTTAGATTTTTCAAAATCAATGCACTAAAATACTTATAAAAATCATTTGAATCATACCTGTAAGATTTGAATATTGAATATTTGAATATTATTATGCTTTACAATTTAAAAATCTTCTTAAAGCTAACCAATTTTTGTTCGACTATTATTATTATTATTAAGTTGGTGAGAAAGCACTTAAGATAGCTATTGTGGACATTTGTAAAGGAATTTGAATTTTCCATTTGATTAGATAAAATCCAGGTTAAGAATTTTACCTTTGGGTGAATACTTACGAAACTACCTTTGGGTGAATACTTATGAAATTAAAACATGCATGAATCACTATTTTTTAAAACATTTTCGGTCAAATCTCAAGATTGTTACACTATCTGATGTCAAAACAAAAAGTATGCATTGGACAATATTTATTATGTTTTCCCTCCCCCCTTTCCTTGTAGAAATAGCTTTACACTCAGTGTCCTTATTATGACTGATGATCGCAGTTTCTAAACTGTGAAGGAAACCTTTGCAAAGCTCACTCTCTGCGCCGATCTTCCGACTTCTTTCTTCACTCTGCTGGGAGACTATCTCTGCCAGGAGGATATTAAGTTGACTGTTTAAACTTTATGAGATTTGAAGTGGAGGGTGACCAGCTGTCAGATAATTCATAGCAGGCATTGGGCTCTGGTAGAGAGACAAGACAGTCTGTCCCAGCATGTTGTTGCCCTCCGTAGATTTGTGTTCCAAAGAAGAGTGGCCACCTGAACACAGATTTAAATGAAAGGGTAATCAGCCACCTGGCGATGGTTCATGAATCACAGTGAGTTTCTCCTTCTCAGTCTACTATTTTTTTTTAATAATAATACTAAAAGTATATAGAAAGTATCTTAGCGTCAAGTGGCAGCCACAGCACACAGACACTAAAGTGTGCAGTTGACCCAGCAGTCCGTAGGAAGCTGCTGTGCCCGATGGAAGATGACTGAAGTGGAATGTTAAGCTTCGATTTAGAAAAGAGAAATGTGCCCTCAGTGCACATTCATCCCCAGAGCGCCTGTCTCTCTTGGAGGTCCTGCTCAACTAAAGGGTGTGGGGGTACCTGTGAATTTCATGAAGGAGAGACTATATATAGTTTATTGAAGAGAACTTGCTGGAAGCTTGCCAAGTCTGTTAATTTAAGCTCCTGTTTTCAGTATATATTTTTGCTTTATGTTTTTATTTTTTATTTACCCAACTAATTAAAAAATCTATACTGGCTTAATGACCATTCAATAAAATGTATATTTATTTCAGCTAAACAGAAGGATATTAGAGTAATATTGCAATGTTGGATGCAAAACTAATCAATGTTCTAAAGGTCAACAGTCTATCACAGACAATGCATTGCAGTGAAACAATTTACAAGTTACCATGTAATTTCATGACCTGAGACCTTATAGAAAATAGCAAAACCAAAGAATGCTCCAGCAATATTTGGAATCCTTTCAAACAGAAGCTAAGTATAAAATTGCCCTTGTGGAAGAGCCAGAGTTCTGTGTTGCAATTCAACTGTAACTCCATGGTCACCTCCACAGAACCTGTCTCGCTCTCTAGGAATCTGCAAGAGAGTTATGTAAGACAGGAGCATTGAAAGAGAGTGAGCTGTCACGACACACCCGAGAGCTAGGGAGAGTTAGGGAGAGAGAGTCATATGTCATAAGAATTTTGGTGGGAATTCAGGATGGTGTTAGGCAGTCATTTGCATAATAAGATTTGGAGTTCGTGATCATTATTCTTTTAGTTTTATTTTATTATTACTTCTAACAAGGATGTGTTTGTGTGTGCATGTACATGCATGTGCATGATTCAGTTATGTCCTTTGATTATTTTGGTGTCAGAGATCAAGCTTAGTTCTTCAGGTGTAAGGCCAAACATATGTCCACAAAGATCCATCTCCTTGGCCCACAGATTTAAATAGATTAAATGAATTTGCTATGTGCCTTGAAAGTACTATTAAAAAATGCCTTATAAAGGGAATGCCATATATTTAATATTTTATAATGTATGGCGTATTACTTTTTGTAAACATTAAAGAGAAGGAACTTTTTATGGTTCAGTTTGATTGAAATACTTTAAATTTAACCTAGTCTTTTAGTATTTAGCTAAAAGTTCACTGTTTATTCAGTCTTGCTTACTTCACTTCATCTCTAAAGACTGTGAAATGGTGCGTGTAAATGGAGTCTACCCAGTGAATTCTTGCAAAGTTATTGCAACTAATCAGGAGAGGACAAGTTTGTGAGAGGAAAGATGTTGGCAAAGGAATATGAAGTAGAAAATGTTACACTGTGTTTGTGAAGGAATATGAAGTGTAAAGTCTTACATTGTGTTTGTCCACTTTTGCTATTTTCTTTTGTTTGGCAGTTTTTATATCTGTCTTAGGTGGGAGTTCAGTTTAGTTGGTTAGTGATGAAGTCACACAAAGTAATTTATAAGCAACCAATTTTCTAGCCCAGTCAAAGTTTAATCTATAAAATACCACACTACTGCTGTTCCAGTTAGTATGGAAAGTATGTAGGCTAGTGGGGGAAGATCATAGCACCAGAGAATATCTGTTGCCTTCACAGAAGCGGTGGCTCCAGGGATGGAGCAGCTCTAAGCATCTGGTGGCTCTGAGGATGGGTGCCACTGTAAGCTTCAGTCAGCTTAGTTCTGCTACCTTTTCTGGTCTGTGCTAATTCTGCAATCAGCCATCTTCAAACTGAATTTCCTTTATTAAAGGCGACAGACATATAATAATAAGAGGCCAACAAAGTAATCTGCATGACTTGATTGTGTGATTCTCTCCTAATCAAAATAGGCCAAGAGTTATATATATTTATAGAAAATGGCTCATACCTCCATCTTCGTTAATAGAAAGTGCTCTACTTTCTACATCCTTTAAAAAAGTGGTTTCTGCCCGTGATGTTGAAGATGAAAATTATTAATAATGGATGGATCAGAAATACAAGCAGTTCTGAAAAGAGGTAGCAATTAGATTTAAGCTTGCAGGACCCTTTGATTTCAAGAGATCATAAGATCTTTCCAGCGATATCTAAGACCATATATTTTTTTTGTAATTTTCAATAATAAATATTTTATAAAATTTCTCTCCTTTATTTTTCATGTATGTGATTATGTAGATGTGTATGAGTGTATAAGGAGGTCAGAGGTTGATGTCAGGTGTCTTTTTCAATTGTTTGTCATTTTCTCTTTCCTCTTCCTCCTCCTCCTTCTTCTCCTCTTCCTCTTCCTCCTCCTCCTTTTCCTCCTCCTTCTCCTCCTCCCCCTCCTTCTCCTTCTCCTCTCCTCCTCTTCTTCTTCTGAGCCTGAAGACCACTTATTGTCTTTCAGCAAAGGGAAGAATACAGAATCAGCTTTTAAAAAACAAAACAAAACAAAACAAAACAAAACAAAACAAAACAAAACAAAACACACTAACCTTTGTCTATGCTAGTAACAAGAACATCAAGAAATCGTCAAAACACTCCCGTTCATGATAGCTTCAAAACTTCATCTAACAATAAACCTAATCAAGAAAGTGAAAGATGTTAAGTCCTTGAAGAAAGATATTGATGAAGACACTAGAATGTGGAAGGCACAGAATACCCTAAATAACCAAAACATTCTTGGAGAAAAGAAAAGAAAGTGCTGGAGGATTACTGTACTGGATTCCAAGCTGTTATAGAGCCATAGTAGTAAAAAGAGCACAACACCGGCATGTATGCCAACACAGGCAGCAAGGAACAAACTAGAAAATACTAACCCATGAAACCACAGCTACCTAACATACTACACAGATGCCAAAAAATACATGCCAGACTAAAGAGAGGATCGTTAACAAATGGTGCTGGGAAAATAGGACGTCCGCATAGAGAAGAGTGAAATGAGATCCATGTTTATAATTCTGCACCAAAATACACCTCCAATGGATCAAAAATATGTAGCCTATATTTTGAGTTGTGTATTTTAGATATTAGTCCTCTATTGGATGTCTAGGTAAGGACTTTTTTTCACTCTGGGGTTTTACTTGGATTTATTGATTATTTGTTTCCTTTGCTACACGGAAGCTTTTTACTTTTACTAGTTCTGATCGCTTGTTTTCATCTTGATTTCTCAGCAAAAAGAGTTCTGTTCAGAAAGTTCTGTCCTATACTGATATCTTACAGGTACTGCTTATATTTTCCTAGCACTTTAGCATTTCAACTTTCATAGTTGATCTCCATTTATGATTACACTATTATTCAGATTCTAAAGCCAGGATTCTGTGCATATGGCAGCAGCAATAGTGGACTTTTAGGATGATCCCATCTAGAATCAAAGGCGAACATACTATAGATGGCATGTTATGGACATTACATAGAACAAGGCAACAATCGAACCAGAAAATGAGGCAGAGTGAAAATAGAACAAGGAGTCAGAAAAACTGGATTTAACAGAATGATTACTGTCTTCAATTTCCAGGTCCCTGAACTGAAATCTGCCTTTTGTTTACTTTTTTGAAAGAAGATTTTTTTCTTTCTTATCTTTGATGCCCTAAGCACATACATATTTTATATTGTAGTTTCAAGTATTTCAACATTCCACTGTTCATCTGCAAGGAGACAGTCGGCTTACCATTTAGATCTTATAAATGGAGAACTGCCATGCCCTAGGTAAAGCAGCTTGGTTGCTTCCTATCTTAGGTTGGTTCCTCTGATTTATGCCTATATTTTCCTGGCTTTATTATATACCTTTCCTAGAAACATCTTTCATGCGTTCCTGGTAACTTTTGCCATGATTCTGAAAGTAGCCATTCAAGATGATAGGAGGTGATGGTTTCTACACTATTCCTGGCAACTCTACTTGTTGAGTTTTAATCCACTAGTATTGCAGAAAGACTGGAAACAAGATTAGCCTGTGTCCTCTCCAATGCTTTGGTTGCCTAGAGTGAAACCACAGAGCCATCCTTGTATGCAGAACTGTCCTTTCTGGTGATCTGAATTTTATCCCTATGAACGCTAGACAACTATTTACTTGATTTTAATATGAATTATTAGCAAATGTTTATCAGGGCTAATTAAGTAGAAAGCAGATAAAAAACTCAATGCTTTTTAAGATATTAGTTATTAAGATTAAATAGGAAATTAAATGTTGTGGTGTTTTTGTTGGGCAAATGGACAGCAGCTAAGCTCATTCCTGCGCATGTGAATGAATGCTGCACTGAAGAGACCCTGCAGCTCTGCAGTACTGCATCACATACTGGTGCCAGTGGACAGTCAGCTTGGGTAGCTTAGGTCTCAGGCATGCATAGACCTCCCTCCCAGAAGCTATGCCAGCAGCTAGTGTGTAAGCCACACCTTTTCCATCGTACCAACAAAGGCACTCACTCTATTGGCTGTCAAAGTTTATGTTGAACATCATCAATTCTAAACAGTGAGCCCTGGGAGTCCTGAGCCCTGTCTTACCAGAAGTCTACCTACCTGGAAAAGAGGTAGCCCTGCTTCCTCATGTGACATTAAGATATCACATGTGAACATTACAATAAAAACATTTCTGCAAGTACTACTGCTTGAGCCAGAAGGAGCAAAGCATAATGTCCACCCTGGGCTATTCAGCTATACCAGTGTCTGCATCTTCTTGTGGATCATACTGTGTCGGTTTGCAGGTGCAGGGAGCAGAACTGTATGAAACCACAAACTAGACTTTTGATGCTGTGAGAGCAAGGCTTCCACCGACCTTCCAGTTGTCTCTCAGCACGGAATTCATACTTGTTCTCATTGTGCATTCTGCATGCCTCCACACTGACAGGCATATAGGCTGCACTGGGAGGGGATTTGGGAAAGGACTGAGACTACCACACCAGGCATCAAAGGCTGAACACAGAAGTGAGGTAGCAGGAATTCACTGGTGATCTGACAGCACAGCAGCTGAGCAATGTTTTTCATTGTTCGATGTGGCAATCTGACAGGCATACACCTGCAGCTCTCAAGATTTCCTCTCAAAAAGTCCACAAATTACACACTTGCCTTCACAGTTTCTAAATGCAGAAATTAAAGGGCATGGCTATTAATTAATCATTACAAATATGCTAATATAGTGGGTTTTATCCATTTGTTCAAGACTCTTGACATTTCAAAATATTGAGATAAAAATAGCCTTTCTAAAAAAATTTAAGCCAGTAACTTTTATCATGTTTGTAATGGAAGCAAATATTTGAAAAATAATGTCTTTAAGTGACATTGATGAGTCTATTTAAATGTGAAATAAAGTAAATGTTATTTACTTCCCAGCTGAAAATAGTTGAGCTAGAGGATCATGCCCCAGTTTGGTAAATCTCTTTCTCCTCTGGTTTCATAGAAGCTTCCTGGTCTTGGCATTCTGTCTGATGAAATAGATTGCTTCGTGAAAAGCACTACAACTCATAGAGACAAGGAGCTGGTGTGGAGAGCTCTTTAGCATTTAGTTAATGGTGAGATCTGACACCGTATCGATGAATCTTTCATATTCTGAAGTAAAGAATGATGCTGACATTAGTGTTCTGCTCTTGGAAACCCCTTCCTCTTATTATTGTAAAGGCACATAGCATTTGCTTCCGATCTGGACCCTGGTCCATCTTCTCTTTCCCTCACATCGACTCTTCTCTGGCTCCTTTCTGTTCGTTCTCAGAGATGTTGTTCCTGATCTTCCTCCCATGAGACCTCTGCCTTTAACAGCACACCTTTTCTAGATTAACCTCAGATTTTCTTCCACAGCACTGCGTGTTTATGCCGTTATAGCTATGCATTTGTTGCCAATGAGACTTTGTTCATTTATTCTATACCTCTGAAATTGCTCACACTTTCAGAGGTATAGAATAAAGTCACAAAATATTAAGTAACTTGTACCCAAGACATAAAGGTTGTACTTGTTGAGATATGGTTTAAAATTCAGGAAACAGGATTCTAAATTTTATCCTGGTAGCAAGAACTATAAAGGGAGAAACACAGAATGTTCTCTTAATTTGTGCTGTGTGTGTGTGTGTGTATTTTACTCTGTGTGCATGGGTGTATATATACACTGTAAACCATGAAGTGGATATCTGAAGGTAATATAAGGTATCTCCCTCAGTCATTTTCTACTTCTGTTTTTGAGAAAAGGTCTCTCTCTGTATCTGAAACTTGCCAATTAGACTAGGCTTCTTGGTGAGCAAACCCCTGGACTCTTTCTGTCTTGATTCCTATGATACTGAGATAACAGGTGCCGGATGCTGCACCTGGCTTCTCTTGTGTGGGTGCTAGGGTTCTGAACCCAGGTCCTCATGCCTATGTGATGAACACGTTACTGTCTGAGTAATCTGCAACTTAGGTAGGGCTTCTATTGCTGTAAAGGGACACTGTGACCACAGCAGGTTTTATAGGGAAAAATATTTAATTGGGACTGGATTACAGTTCAGAGATGTAGTCTGTTATTGTCATGGTGGGAAGCATGACAGCACATAGGCAGACATGGTGCTGGAGAGCTCTACATGTGGCTCAACTGGCAACTAGAAAAGAGCTAGACACTGGGCTTGGCTTGGACATCTGAGACCTCAAAGCCCACCCTTCCCCCAAGTGACATACTTCCTCTCACAAAGACACACCTCTTAATAGAGATACTCTCTGTGGTCCTAAGGGGCCATTTTCACTCAAACCATCACTACTCTGACTTTGAGGTGTTTTATCATTTACTTTTATCAGTGACAACAAGAACTTGGAATGGCAATGGTTATTTATTATTGTGTATCTATATTAGCTGATAAACCATTATTTAGTTCATGTGTTTCCAGTATTAAGATCCTTTATATTCTTAGAGCATCTTTCACTTGGTTACTTATTACAAGTAAATTATCTGTAAGTTTGGCAGCTTGACTGCCATCTCATGTGACCTCTTACTAGATTTTATAAAACTTTATTCCTTTTCTTTAGTCTATTCTTCCCAGCTTATGACTCCATTTCTCAGTGTTGCTGTTAAATTGATATTATTTTCTTTCTCTCCATCAAGGACTTGATAAGAACAGCAGATGATAATGGAGCAAAAGTTAAATATCAAAATTTTAGATAAACATTATGTTTGCATGCTTTATAAGATGTCAGTTATATGAAAGGTAAAGAATTAAGTTGAATTTACAGGTAACAAAACTTTCAGAAAATGCTTATAGCCCATAAATTAAATTCACTTCTCATATAATTCAACATACTACATATTTATTTATATTTAAATTACATTTTACTCAATACTTCACTGCTTCTCTTATGAAAGACATATGTTGTATTAGTTTTTTACTGCTGTGTGAAAGACCATGACCAAAAGAAACTTGGGGAGGCAAGGGTTTAGGCAGGAACCTGGAGGCAGGAACTAACACAAAGGCCACAATGGAGGCTCACTGCTTACTGGCTTGCTACTGATGGCTTCCTTATACCCCATGGATCCCTCCCCCCCCAAGGGAAGCACCACCCACAGTGCTGTGAGCCTCTCTACATAACAATTAATTAAGAAATTCTTCACAGGCTAGTATGTAGGCTAGCCTAACAGGGCCATTTTATTGTTTCCCTTCTCTCAGATTGTGTTGATAAAAAACAGAACAAAGAAAAATCAAAAAACAACCAGGATAATTCCTAACCAAAACTAATCTTATTGCTGCTTCTTTTTACATTTTTCCCATTTGCTTTTAGAAATTGGCTTTTACATCAGTAACTTGTTAAAAACCAACTTTCATTTTCTTAAACCTTAGAAGAAACCCCAAACAGTGCTAGTTGCTTCTGTGAAACAATGATCCATTCTAATGCGACTAAAGGAGAACTTGGGTTCTCACCTGAGTGTAGCACTCAGTCACCAGTCACGGGATCCAGTTATTGTTGAGATGGATTGATTGCATTTGTAATACCTATTTTATTCAAAAACACTAGGAGAATTCTACTTAATGGCTTAATTATTTAAACTTCATTTCCATGTTTGTGGTCCTGGGTTAAAGCCAGTGCACTGCCTGTGTAAAGCTCATTCTTCACCACTGAGCTGCACCCTGCCCCTGAGAATGTTGTTTAAAGCTGCTTCAGGAAAAGAGCTGGACATTCTGAAAGATGACAGAAATCCAGCTCTTTTCACTTCTTTTCTTTGCTTTCTGTTGGCATCACATGAGCTGATCTGAGTCACGCTGTGGTACATGCATCCTTTATCAGCCCAGATATTAAGCACTTGAAGTAAAGTCATCTGTTGACTTTAGTGTGAGGACTCTGCTCCAAGGGATCCTAAAGGGAGAATTGTGTGCTGGAGAGGTGGCCTTGACCCCTTCACCAGCTCCTCCCTCAGCTTTAAACACACTGTATAATTTTAATAATGAATTATTCATGCTTTTACATAGTTCATTATATGATCCTTTTGTAGGAAAATGAGCTCCTTTGTGCAATGACTAAGCAGAAAATCCAATTACTGTCTTTGATCCTGTTTCTCAGACCAAAAGCTTGAACTTGGCATTGCATGGGCTCCTGGAAATGCTCGTTCTACTATTTCCAAGTTTTTCTCCTTCCTGCTCCTCCACCCTGCTTCTTTCTTCATGCATTAATCCTAAGTATGCAAGCAGATCAGCTCTCCCCTTCTCGGTCTTTCCACATCAGTTTTTGGTCCACCTGCAGCCTCCTGACTGCTCCTCTGCCTTTGCTATCAGTTCCTTCATTTGAACCACACTGGAGCGATCCTTTCAACATCCAAAGTAAATTAAGTTCTGTGCACTTGTACCACAATCCCAAGGCTCTTCCCACTCACCCACAGAACCAAAGGCCCCTAGCCCTGGATGCTTCTCAGGGTTCTGGGCTGTGTTTTCCCTCCCAGTTGTCTTACAGTGCTTGGCCCTTGCTGTTTCCAGCTTGCTGCCCTTCTAGACTCCTTCCCACCTCATCTAATGATTTCACACTAAGGTGTCTTGGCAGGATCACTTCAGCTGCCACATGCTACTCTCTTCCAGGTTTCTGCCAGTCTGACTAAGCTTATAGCATTTCTACTTTTTAATCCTCCTTGAGTCCTTATTGTTTTCCATTAAATTCTCCATAACACGTCTCACCATTTCACGTTTTTGTTTGTTTATGTGTGACTCAGTATTGAGATAAAAGAGCCTCAAGAGTATGGGTTGTAGTATATGGTTGTAGTATGGTTGTAGTAGTAGTAGTAGTAGTAGTTGTTGTTGTTGTTGTTGTTGTTGTTTAAATGATGATAACCTTCAAGGTCTAAAACAGAGTCCTGTGCAAAGAAGGGTGCAGCATGTAAAACACTGAAATTGAGATGAACCCTTGACAGTTTGTAGTAGCTCTTACATAATTCCTTTGCAATGATAAGTAAAATGTCCTACTATGTTGTTCCTTCAATACTTCAAATGGCTTCATTGAAACCATAAAAGGACCTGATCCACAAAGGCTGTGTACAACTCTCCAAGTCATATATTCACTTTCTGACCTCACTAAGAGAGACTGAGGGAAAGAGCTTTTTCCTCCTGAAATTATGTGTCCTGATGCCCATTGGGAGGCCGTGGACATATTTACTTACTCTAAAATGCTGACTTACGTTGATCCACAAACAACATTGCAAGGAGAGTGCAACTCCTTTGTTCTTTCATGTCAAATTGCCTGTGCAATGAGACTTCTGTTTTAAAAAGTCCTCAGAGAAAGCTACACTATTACTCAAATTGTTTCTGTCAAGTTGAATTTCATTCCTGAATTTGTGCTCATTTGAAACATTTAGAAAGGGGACATAGTTTATGGATTCAAAGAAAATTATAACTACAGCAGTTGTAAGGCGGTGGAGAGATTAGAAGCTGTTAATCAGCTGCAGTGCCAATTGCATAATTTGTAACTTTGGCCTCTCAGCAATTCAGTTAATTTAACATGACAACTTCATGCTTCACAAGTCCACCATGTCAAGCCATTTAATGGGTTTCTCTTTTCCATTTCTAACCATTCCCATATGATTCTCAGGAGTCTTGGAAATACTAATATTATTCAGAGTTCAGCTCCTGTTAATTTTGCATTTTGTTATAAATTCTGGATATTCATCCTCTTCAGAGTGTTACAGCCAGTCTAGCTTTAGTTAAAATAAGTGTTCAGTTCATGTTGGGTTTAGGTATTATCCTGAAAGGTTAAGCATCAGCCCTAATGACTATATGTGTTTCATAACAATAAAACTCTAAGCAGATTTAACATAGAATGTACATAAGACTTTTTAAAGGATTTTCAAGATGAGAATTAGTAGTGATGTTTGTTGTAAAGGCGGCTCCTCTACAGCGAGTGAGAAATGGAATGGTTCCAAATAGAATATAATTTTAAGGACTCTTGTCGTTATTGTAAGATTAATAATATCATAATCATTGGAAAGTCACTATTTAAATTATCAGCCGGAATATCTATGTATTCATATGTAAATTTTTAGTAAGCAGCATTTTATCCTGCTGGATTTTTGAAGGGAAACCAGAGGAGTGATACTTGATAAAGTGCTTATCTCTGTGAGTGTATGAGAGTTCATTATCTTCCTCTTGCATGAAAAATATGTCTTGGTTGTAATTATCTTTAACACTAGCCTGACAGGGCTTAGAAAATATATAAATCAGATTAGATGCTTAGTGTCACTGCCGTACATCTTGAGGACTGTGGAGTGTGTAAATCAACGGGTAACATTTTCTAGGATAATATTTTTTTGCTCAAATTATTAAGAAACCAAAAACATACTCATTGTTTCCAGGGAATCTAAGTGTTGTATCATTCATTATATTGGTCTTTAATAGCCCAAATGAGTCAAGAATAACTGACCTTTTATGGTACTTATCTGCCACAGTCATTTACATTCATACTTTATTGTACTTTAGGGTCAATGGATAAAGGCTTTAACTTGTTCCATTGTCATTAGTATGGTTAGATATTAAATGCATTTTCTTCACTCATCTGAGTCTGATTTATTATTAGAGCAAAAAACGATAAATGCTGTTTTTCTAGGAAATCAACTATTCCAATGAAAGTGTTAATTTGTGGGTGGTATCTGTGACTGAGAATTAATATTTGAGACAGTGCCTGGCAGGTGTCTTGCCGTACCTTCTGAAAGACAGCAATGAAGGTTCACAGCCACAGATTCAGTAATTAGGTGGCCACAGTTTCATTGATTAAGTGGCCATGGATTTGGTGAGTAGCCAGCAATGGATTTGGTGACTTGGTTGTATTGACCTTCTCATGAAGTGCCAGTGAAAGTGTCAAACATCTAAATCAGCTCCACTCCAGAAAGATTGATCAGAAAACCACTGAGAAAGCAACACACCTTGTTATTTTTCAGTGCAGACAGTATAAATATTTTACTTTGAGATCAAAGACTTGAAAGGAGGACATAAACCTGGAAGGTGCTTCTGATTTCTAGTCTGTAGATATATAATATTGAACCCAGAACAAGAGAGAGTGACAGCTTTGATTTCACTCAGATTTCCCTCTGTATGTTTATGAGATGCAACACACTTTCTGTTTCCATCAACACCTTGTCAGAATAGCCTCTGTACCACATGGAATCCTTTCAAACTTCGGATATCCCCATTCTGCTCTACCCTTGATCTCAGAAGGTTACCTCATCTCCTGTCTAAAAGGAAAAAGTCAGACTCATTCAAGCTGCTCCATAACACCTCACATGCTGATCTTAGTAGGATCTGGAATCACCTCGTTCATCCCCATCATCTCCTGGGCAACTCTAAGCACACCTCTGAGAGCTCTTCTAACCCTGTGTCTTTCTTGCTCTGCACAGTGTTTTCCTGAGAGCAGTGTGTCCATTTCTTTCACCATCCTCTAATTTTTCATCTTCTGGCACCTCTGGGAAACTGTTATGAAGGATGGACACAGTTTCTCTGATGGGATGCATCTTATTTTCCTTCTGAAAACATAATTTTGAGCTTTTCAACCATTAGATTTTTTCTCTTCTTACCTTCTTGCTCGTTTCATCTGTTTTCTGTTACTAATGACTTTTTCATAAGTATAGATGGTCCTCAAATCTTTATGCAGTGCAATCCCTTACATTTTGAACACATTTTTCCCCCCCTGGGACAATTCTATTCACTGCACTTCTTCATGGATGGGAACATTTTTATCTTCAATTCAACTTTGTCATGTGATGTGCATGGATGTCTCATTGCAGATGTTAAAATCAACCATGAACTTGTCTTACAAACTCTCTCTGCTTTCTGTATTGAGTCTTTATTATCATCTTTATTATTGAAGATATTTTCCCTATCAATTTAATTATCAAGAGTCCAATTAACATAGCCTCTTGGTTACAACATTCTTTTGTTGTTTTCTGTCCATCAAATTGTCCTAACTGTCGCCGAGGACCTCTTATATTAATTTTCTATATTTATATAATGCTAAGATTTTCTCAGTACTGCATAAATATGGAGTCTATATTATATTTTCCATTTCTCTTTAGTCAAGTACTATAAATTTTCCTTAAGATGCAATAAACATTTGAACAAATGCGTAATAGCATAACCAAATATGAATAAAGGAACAACTTCAAAAGAGAATGTGCAGGTTAATTTTGAGTTACTTTTGAGAATTTATGTATCGATGTTTCCTTTTCAGTTTGTGTGAAGTTGTACAAATTCAGTTTTCTCACAACATGCATTTGACCAACTACTCAAGCCATGCTTCCCTTGCCTGACAGTTTGCTGCTTTATGAAATATAAAAGAAGAAAAGTTATACGATTCCTTAGAAGCCTTTGCTACAAAACAGTGTTCCCTTGTCTGACTACATATTTCAACAAAGATAGGGTGATAGTGTTAATTTTAAGGTTGAAAACATCTGTAATAACCTGGTAGCCTTTGACCATGGCTGGGGGGGATACTCCTGATTGTGTCAGCTGGTGTGGCAAGGACTGCCCAGTGTTGGCTTCTCCATCCCCTGACTGGGATCTCAGACGGTGCAAGTGGAGTGAGGGAGCTGAGCAGCCTGTATTCCTTACTCTCTGCCTCCCAATTGTGGATGCCAAGTGACCAGCTGCTTCAGTTTCTTAATCCTTTTACTTCTCATCCACTAGGGGCCACACTGTCAAACTGCAGGCCAGAGCAAGCCCCTTTCCCTTAACTTTAAGATGTTGCCTATTCTGTAAAGGGAAACAGAAAAAGGACCTAAGGTAGACAGAGATGCTAGGGAGCATGCTTGCATGCAGGCTGATATGAAAAGAAGGTGCAGCAAAAATTCATGTGTAGAGAATTCATAGCAGAATCACGGGGGTTACTACTGGCTGTTCTTACTGAAAAGTTTCTGAGTGGAAGAAGTGAGAAGAGATTGAATTATTGTCCCCCAAAGTGAAGGTGCTGTGTAAAACTTGAAGTTTCAATATTTAGATTGAATTTTTTGAAAAAAATTCATCCTTTCTTGCTGTGAGTGCTAAGCACAGTCTTTAAGCAATGCTACTTTATAGATCCTGAAGCTAATCCTTCTCAGTGTGATTCTTTGTAGTAAAGATTTTAGATTTTTAGCTACTGTGACAATAAGAATATGAGAATTTTCTTATCTTGGAAAATATTCTTTTTTTTATTATTTTCTTTATTTATATTTCAAATGTTATCCCCTTTCCTAGTTTCCCCTCTGAAATTCCCCTATCCTCTCCCCTCTCCCCCTGTTCACCAATCCACCCACTCCTGCTTCCTGGCACTGATATTTCCCTATACTGGGGCACAGAACCATCACAGGACCAAGAACTTCTCCTCCCATTGATGACCAACCAGTCCATCCTCTGCTACATATGCAGCTAGAGCCATGAGTTCTACCATGTGTTTTCTTTGATTGGTGGTTTAGTTGCAGGGAGCTCTGGGGGTACTGGTTTGTTCATATTGTTGTTCCTACTATGGGGCTGCAAACTCCTTAAACTCCTTGGGTCCTTTTTCTAGCTCCTTCATTGGGTACCCTGTGCTCTGTCCAATGGATGGCTGTGAGCCTCCACTTCTGTATTTGTCAGGCACTGGCAGAGCCTCTCAGAAGACAGCTATATGAGGCTCCTGTCAGCAAGCTCTTGTTGTCATCCACAATAGTGTCTGGCTTTGATGGCTGTTTATGGGATGGATCCCCAGGTGGGGCAGTCTCTGGATGGTCATTCCTTCAGTCTCTGCTCTCAACTTTGTATCTGTAACTCCTTCCATTGGTGTTTTGTTCCCCCTTCTAAGGAGGATTGAAGTATCCACACTTTGGTCTTCCTTCTTCTTGAGTTTTATGTGTTTTGCAAATTGTATCTTGGGTACTCTGAGCTTTTGGACTAAAATCCACTCATCAGTGAGTGCATACATGTGTGTTCTTTTGTGATTGGGTTACCTCACTTAGGATGATATCCTCTAGATTCATCCATTTGTCTAAGAATTTCATAAGTTGATTGTTTTCAATAGCTGTGTAGTACTTCATTGTGCAAATGTACCACATTTTCTGTATCCATTCTTCTGTTGAAGGACATATAGGTTCTTTCCAGCTTCTGGCTTTGATAAATAAGAAATGCCCAGAAGTTACATTCCAGAAAACCAAATAACCCTATTAAAAATGGGGTTCCGAGCTAAACAAAGAATTCTCAAATGAGGAATACCAAATGGCTGAGAAGCACCTAAATAAAGTTCAACATCCTTAGTCATCAGGGAAATGCAAATCAAAACAACCCTGAGATTTCACCTCACACGAGTCAGAATGGCTAAGATCAAAAACTAAGGTGACAGCAGATGCTGGAGAGGATGTGAAGTGTACGTTTCTGCGTGTGCACAAACACTTTGGACTGGGTTCGTACTGAAGAGCTTAAACATCCTGAAAGAGGATAGGGCTGCAAAAGGAAAAATGAATGATGCCCTGTCGGTTCGCTGATCAGAGCATTTTCGTTTAATAATCAGACTTTCTTAAATACAAGGAAGGATTCCCAGCCTGCCCTTGAGTCCCCTTGAAACTGCCGCGCGGTCCGATCATGAGCGGAGATGAGTATATGGTAGGTGGGTCCGAGCGATTGTGGGAGGTCTGAGCGAGTGGGTGGAGACGACGTAGGTGGGTACAAGGATCCTAGGCGGTCTGACTACGCTGCATTCTGGGAGATCTGGGGAGGTCTTCTCAGTAGCAATTCTGTGTGCGTATAGGGGGTGCAATATAATGTTTAGAGGGAGAGTGGTTAGTGGAGGTGAGAGACCCCAACAGTGGAGAATGAACAACTTCTTCATTGCTGGTGGGATTACAAGCTGGTACATCCACTCTGGAAATCAATTTAACAGTTCCTCAGAAAATTGGACATAATACTACCGGAAAATCCAGAAATCCACTTGTGGGAAAATATTCTTAATACAAAGAGAACTGAAATAATTGGGGTTTTTTAATAGAGGTATAATTATCTTGATCATTTATTTAATGGCATAACGAATAAAACCCTGAACAGCAACATTATAGCTTAGACTAATTTATAGCCTTCTCTAAAATCTGCCTACATCTTTGTGGCCGTCATTCAAATCCTGCATCAGATATGGTAATTCTCTAAGAAACAGTAATATCTTCTTGAGCAAGCTCTTTATAGATAATCATTATACTTAGCATTAAAATTGCAATTGTAATTTTTTTGTTGTTGTTTTTTGGTTTTTTTAGTTTTTCATTCTAGGAAGTGATACAGATCATACCTGTCTTTGAAGTCTCACTCCTTATTATTCTGCTCCAACTTCCTGATGTCTAATACATTTCCTTTGGGATATCTTGCTTTTTTAACCACTGCTTCTGTGTTCATTATTCTTTCCATGGATGAAATACATTTTATATATTTAAATGAGGTTAAGGTACAATCCAGATAATTGGTGCCATTTCCAATTGTGACAGATTCTGCTATTGTAAGACTCTTTTTGGGCAGTGAGATGGCTCAGCGAGTACCATGCCTGACTGGGTTTGATATAGGGGACTCATATGATGGAAGGAGAGGATTTGATTGAGTTTTTTACTGACTTCTACATGTGTGTACTAAACAAATAGTTCAAATATACCAATTATGTTGGTTTGAATGAGAATGACCCCCTGAGGCTCATATATTTGAATGTTTGGTTTCCAGTTGGTGGACTGTTTAGGAAATGATTACAGGGTGTAACCTTATTGGAAAATGGATGCTGGATGGGTGGGCTTTGAGGTTTCAAAAGCCCATTCCAAGCCTAGTATTTCTTAGCCTGCTGCTAGTGGATCAGGATATAAGATATTAGCCATTCACCTAGTGCCATTTCCTGCCTTTCTTCTTCCACGTTTCCCATCAAAATGGTCATGAACTCACCCTCTGAAATTGTAACTAAGCCACTAGCTAAATGCTTTTGTTTATTAGCTGCCATAATTGTGGAGTCTCTTCACAGCAATAGAAAAGTAACTAAGACACCCACACATTAAGAAATCTCTCAATCTTCATCAGAGACATTTCTATTTATAGTATATGGTGATCAATATAGAGACTGGCAACTGGCCATGCCACAAATAAGAGACTACAGAGTCCCCAGACCTAAGTGGAACATATACATCACAACCTCTCCTTAAAGACTCAGGAATCATTGTAAATGAGGAAGTGGAAAGAATGTAAGAACCAGGGTTTTGTATACCTACGGGGTAACAGCGCCTTCTCAACTCAGCAGAGGCAACTAATTTGCACAGTGTCTAATTAACTGACTTCCAGTGTCTGTTATACCATGCACAAATCTTGTGCAAGCCCCACCCAGATCAAATCCCAGTATGGAGAGGGGTGCTGGTCACAAAATTGTACCCTGTCTGAGGAGATAATGAAAATTCTTAGTTTCTTGGAGATTAAGTGTCAGTTTTCTCTAAAAATGTAGCCCTTCAGAAGTTGACAATTCTCTAGTAGGTCACACATCCAGAAATGAGAGGGAGAAAAAAGGCACAGAGATTAGTGGGAATGAAGAATTAGGTGAAGGAAACTGAACATAATCAAAATTTGTTGCATTACATTCTCAAAAAACTAATAAAAATATTTTAAAAAATATTTCAAAAGGAACCATGTGCTGAATAACACAGAGACCTAAGAATGAACCAAAATAGACTGGATGAACAAATAAACAAGTAAATAAGAACAAATAAACAAATAAATAAAGTAAATGACTTCTTATGATATTCTGCTATATTCATTGACCAGGACATAGCAAAATTGTCATTAAAGATGCCTCATCCATCAACTTACAGGAGCAGATACAGAAAGCCACAACCACACATTAGGCGGAGCTCAGAATCTTGTGGAAGAGGTAGGGGAAAGGATTGCAGAATTCACAGTGGTCCAGGATTCAAGAAGAGCATGGCCCACAAAATTGGTTTATTATGACTCATACAGGTTCACAGAGACTGAAGTGGCAATCATGGATCCATTGTGGGCATGACCTAGGTCCTTTGCATATATGTTATGACTGTATAGCTTGGTGTTCTTATGAGACCCCTAGAAGTGGGAACACAGGTTGTTTCTAACTCTTTTCTCTGCTTTTGGGACCCCTTTCCTCCTACTGGGTTGCCTCATCCAGCCTTGATATGAGGATATGTGCTGATTCTTATTGTAACTTGTTATCCCATCCTTGCTGGCTATCTGCGGAGGTCTGCTGTTTCTGAAGGAAGTGAAGGAGCAGTGGATCTGAGAGACAGGGGGTCTGGTAAAGAGATTGGAAGGAGTGAAAGGAATTAAAACTGCAGGGCTGTGACATATGAGAGAATGACTAGGTAAGTAAATAAATAATAAAATAAAGTTAGTACAGAAAAAATAACATTGCAAAATTTGTACAGTAGGATCATATACATATTAATAGGAAGAGTATGTTCAAAGGTATGTATAAACTTGTGTATGTACCTCAAATTTAATTCAGAATTTATATAGTTTAGTGAGTTATATATTGGAAACATTATTATGTAGTTGTCACCAATTTTTATTTATAAAACATGAATTGTGAAAAATTTTAAGGATTTTAATACTTATAGTCTTTTGTTATTATATGATAGTTCAACAATTGCTGGGTTCTTAGTGAATTATAGATTACATGCACATAGCACTATCTGGATGTTTCCATTATCAAGTATTGATTAATTTTACTTTCCTAGATATCAGAAAAGCTTTGAATTACTTGATAAGGTCACCTCTGCAGCTCATGCAGCCATGTCTGCCTTCACTGCCATGCATTGCAAAGACCTGTCTATGATTAATGATAGGAGTATTATTTGTATGTGAGCTTGACTATTGATACTTCCAAGGCAGTTTGCTGTCAAGCTAGTTTAGAAGAATGAAGGTAGCCCATCCCCCTACAAGGCCTATGCCCTCCTCAGCCATGGATTTTAACTCTGGTTCAAGTGCCATGCATAAATTCTCTCTTGTAGAGCAGGCTTCTAATCTACTCGGAGAGTGCCTAGTTGCCTTTACAACAGTTGTGCCAGTCTTAGTTTATCAAATAGTTTGTAAGCATAGCTATTCTTATTCAAAAATTATATTGATCGATAAGATATAGAATATATAGAATTGACTGTCTGCAGCATGTAATTCGAGAGTCTGCATATATTCAACTTATCTCCTGCAGTTCAATCAGGTAAACCCTTTTAATTCACAGTTTACTGAGTACTGATTTATTTATTACTATGTATGACTCTCACAATATCTCTTTATTCTTCATCCTTTAATATTTTTTCACACTTTATAGGATAATTTCACTTTCTTCTTCTCACACCATTAATCTGTTTCTTGAAGGACTTCTGGTCGCCTCCATTCTTTTGTGTGAAGCACTCATCAGGCTACTGCATTAAGTATAACTGTGACTTCAATCACAGCAGTAGCTAATATTCAGTGAGTGCCACTGTGTTCTGGTCTTCTGCTCAGGGCTGTTTAAGCACCATTGTGTACTACATAAAAGTCATCTATGAGACACATCTCTCATTCATTGGAGGCAAATGAAGTGTGTTAGAGTTAAGTGATTTTTACCAGGTCCTGTCCATAGCACGAATTAAAACCCCATACCGTCTCAGTTCAGAGGATATAATCACTAACACCTGTACATTGTCTTCAAGTCACACACTTCTAGTCTTGCATCTTCCATTGCACATTTAGTCCCTGAAAGACAGGCATGATGCCATTTCAGTTCCTCAGTTAAAGCGCCTCTTTTCTGACCTGATACATGAACAATTGCTACTGAGGTTAGTGAGTCGGAGGATTTATGCTGGAGGGGTCAAACTAGGGGAGATCTGCAAGGAGGGATCTGAGGAATGCCTGAGGAGGAGATAAGACTGACATAGGCTTTTAAATTATGTATGGCCAGAGGTGGAGATGATGCTAACATACTTATTTGAGAAGATTAAAAGGGAATCATGGTGGTGAAATCATTGCAACTTGCCATTACTTAGTCAAAAATATGAAAAATTTCCCATTACAGTGAGGAGAGACCAATAGTACCATGATCTTGTCTGTTAGTTGATGCTCTTCCTTAGATGTGTGTCCGTATAACCAAAGAAAATAAAAATAAAAACCCACAAACTGATTGAAAATCAATGCACTGGTCAACACAAGGGAGAGGGAAAGAGACTAATGAAAATTAGTCAAATGGTTTAAGGAACAATAAAAAAAACTAAAGTCTGTTGCTAAAAAAAAAATTGTCTAGGGAGGGAGAAAAATGTCATTATTAGCTAATGGTATAAGCATTTACACACTCAATAAAGGGTCATTTGAAAATTAAAAAAAGGAAATTAATTTAATTAATATGACAATATACAGTATTAGCATACAGAAGTAAATTAATTGATTTCTATGCTCAATTAAGAGTTCTGAAATATTTATTATAAACAAAGCTTCACTGACAGTAGTGCTCCAAAGCAAGATTCTTAGAAATTTCTATAGAAAATGTAGAAGATGATTTTAAAGAATAATGTAAAACCTTTTAATATAAACAAAAATAGCTTAAAATGGACAGTAGTTATTGGTTAAAAAAAGAACCAGTTTCATTAAGATAAGTTTAAACTATATTTCACTGTGGTAAAATATTAAGTTTTAAGACAAATTC
Source organism: Mus pahari (assembly GCF_900095145.1). Lineage (NCBI taxonomy): Eukaryota > Metazoa > Chordata > Mammalia > Rodentia > Muridae > Mus > Mus pahari. Next base: position 79,757,689 of record NC_034591.1, read on the forward strand.
TAGCAAGTGATTTAGCACTTTAGGAGAAAATGGGCAAATCCCTTTTCAAAGGGAATTCTAGTAATGCGAACAAGCACTGCTGGACATTACATACTTAGCAGAGAGATGCAATTTCAATGGGATTAAAATGCAAAGCTCCAAACTTTGAAGTTTAGTAGGTACACATGTACAGTCAGTAACATAAAAACAAACAAACAAACAAACAAACCCCATGATGTTGAAAGGCAGCAAATCCAAGTATACTGAGAAATCCAACATAAGCTAAAGTTAATTATTGATTGGTGGGCAAAGGCACTAAATTAGTACACTGTATTGTATTCACTTGGAATCACCTACAAAAGACATTAAAAATTCTGGGGCTTTTTTTTCTAGGACAAAACAACAAAAATATAGCAGAATTCCACTTTTAATAATCAAAACTTTCTAAATGTGAAATTTCTTTCCCTCCTATCCATTTTGTGGAAACTAACCTCTCCGTGAGGAACATTAGTTATTGATTGCTGGCAGAGGACTCATATTCTTTATTGGTGTAGCCACTACCAAGTTGCCCGTTCTCTGGTAATAAGCCTCTCTCTGCCCATGCATGTGCAGCTAACCCTAAAATCTCAGTGGGTCTCAAACAAAACTTAAGAAAGCACATGGAAGTAGAAGGAAGATTTGATGGGAAGAAGATTGGGTCTCTCAGGGAGAAGTGAAGGAGGTAAGACGGGGCAGTAGAAGCTGACCAGGACCAAAGCACATCATAGGCATGTATGAATGGCCTGAGAAAGCAAGGACAAATAATATAAAATGCCTACCAAAGGCTATTCATACCAAGAAGAAAGATCTCTCTCTCTCTCTCTCTCTCTCTCTCTCTCTCTCTCTCTCTCTCTCTCTCTCTCTGTGTGTGTGTGTGTGTGCGTGCGTGTGTGTGTGTGCGTGCGTGCGTGTGTGTATGTGTGTGTGTGTGTGTGTGTAAGAAAAGCAAGGTGGCAGAAAAGATTAGCCCTGGAGAAAAATTTCTAGAAAGAGAGCAGAGGAAGGAGAGAAAATGGGAAGAAAGGAAGGAAGGAAGGAAGGAAGGAAGGAAGGAAGGAAGGAAGGAAGGAAGGAAGGGAGGGAGGAAGGAAGGAAGAACAAGGAAAGAAGGAAAGAAGGAAGATTTGGATGGGGAGCTTTTGAGTTGGGTACACATCCTGTCACATCACACACTCTGGCATTCCTGTTTCTTCATTTTGCTTCCCAGTGCACTACTGCACTCTTGATGATGATGTTTTGAAATCGACAAAGTGATTTCTGTTTGCACACACAGAGTGTTTAAAAGTTTTAAATCCCACAGTACCCAGAATTAATCTCCTTGTTTCCATAACTGCATTCTTTAAGATCTATCTCAGAAACTCCACGAAAGGTGGCAGAAGACTGAGCCTTAGTTTAGTTATCAAGGCACAGCCTATTATATGGTCTGGGATTTTCAAAAGAGATTTAATTCTGTATTTACTATAGAGAGTTATCGAGGAATGGAACATTGATGTGTAAAAGCAATTCAAGGCTAATAATTGATGCTTTGGGAAAGTGGACCACACATTTTCCATTCATTAAGTAGATACATTAAGTAGAATAAAGAGGCTAACAAATTGCCGAAAACAATCCAGGTAGCAGGTTCAAAATGAATTATTTAACAGTCAGCCTTTTAGCTATAGAGCTACCATAGATGTACAATTTACATTTGGTCATATTTCCTCATTTTTCTTCAATGCATAGCTACTTTTTAATCCTATACTTTTTAAAGAGTTCCTAAAAATCCAAATGTAAGATGTCTAAGGACATAGAGATTACTGTCCCTGTTTTCAGGTAAAAGTTAATAACTTGGTGAAGCTTGTGAACATCCTGCCAAGCTGACGCCAAGAGGAGAACCAGTGTGTTAATACACCAAAGCCATCTTTACAGTAGCCACAGCCGTAATATCGCCTTTGCACAGGTTGAATGTCGTTTGTGCTTTAGAGTTACATGTTTGCAAAATTATCGAAAGGAAAATCACCTTGGGTGTTGGCATTTGTTTATATGTTGGTATAACAGCTCTTGCGCAACTAATTGGAAAGATAAGGTTTGCTCAAACCTATGGCTTTCAAGAAGTTGTTGTGGTTTACTATAAATATAAATCATCCCTTACGATATGTACATACCATTTCCATGCTAGTCAGGCATGTGCTTCCTCCTGTGGTAAGCCAAAACAAATAGTGCACTATCTTAATTGGCTAACTACAGGTCATCATATTTGAATTTTATCTTATCATTGATTTATTTGATATCATGTGTTTGAAAAAGTATATAATTGCTAAGAATATTTGAGTAGTTATCCTGAAAAATATTCCTACTTGCATCAGGAAAATGAACACTGTTTATAGTTTACATAGGACAATTAATGCAACTTTTGATTAGTCATTTTATCATATATTATCTTAAAATTTCTGTTATTTTAAGTTTCATGCTTTATTTAACTATTTATTGATGGGTTTTATTTTAAATTTAAAATATGATCAATTATTAAAATAATTAATAAATAATAAAATAATATAATTACCAAATAATTTGCTGATTAACATTAGAAATTATTAGCCGGGTAGTGGTGGCACACACCTTTAATCCCAGCACTTGGGAGGCAGAGGCAGGTGGATTTCTGAGTTGGAGGCCAGCCTGGTCTACAGAGTGAGTTCCAGAACAGCCAGGGCTACACAGAGAAACCCTTTCTCGAAAAAAAAATCAGAAATTACTTATCTAAATTTGATTAGAATATTTAGTTATATTAATTTGATAATTTAAATTGATAAAATTAAAGGAATTAAGTTAATAAAATATCATGAAAATTTGAAATATACTTATACATTTATTTTGTTTAAAAGATTAATCTAACTCATGGCATAATGATTCGTAGTCACTGTCTGGGACACTGACTACCTATATTAAAGCATATGTTACATGGGTTTGGACTGTTATAGGAAAATGACTGTGCTTATTTATAATCATTTTAGATATGAAATCAATATATGTTATATTGAGACCATTATAATTGTAATTAGATGAGAAAATTATTCTAAAGCTAATTAAGTTCCATTTACAGTTTGTGTTTGCTTAAATATTAAGTCACTTATTTTTTCAATATAGCTTTTATATAAATCCACAAAACATTTAAACAGATTATCTTTTTAATAAGGCCTGGTAATTCTGTAGCATCTAAGTTGTTTGTAATCTTCTATAAATGATAAAAAGGTGATGATTTTATAATGCCATTTTATCAAGACTCTCCACATTTTAATGTTTTGAAAATTTTAGAGTTTAAGAAAAGAATGATATGTTTGTTCAAGTCTATCATACAGAAATACATAAAATACCCTTCTCTTCAAAAATATATTCTGAAAAATCAACTATATTATGAAATTAAATTTTAAATATTTAGTTAAAAAGAGGAAGCCTACACTTTAACTGAAGGGTACATACTTGAGATACTTAATATTCTTGATATTTCATCCAAATATATATATTTGGTTTCAGCATCTTGGAATTATATTGAAGCAAGATGTGAAATAGTTCTTAATCATCACCAAGTTGTTTTCTGAATTCTTTTGTGTACATTATTATAGTTTTCCTGTCAGTTAGATAAAATGCCTTTTGCATTGTTTGATGGTCATCTTTGGGTAGCCCACTTGATGGCAGTATTGCATTTGATAAACTCTACATTGGCGAGTGAATTTTATACTTGGTTTACTGCATAATAGTGTAAGCAAACCTTTCAATTAAAACAAATTATGAAAGATTTATTTTCTGTTATAAACTAAGTGGCTATAATTCAGAAATGTTTTGTGATGGCACCAAACTGGAACATAGTAAAACTGCTCACTCCATGTTGGCAAAGTGTAACTGTTGAGAGGTGAGGGAACCAGAGGTTTACAGAATTTTAAATTGTGATTGAAATATTTTAACTCTGAGTATTTTCAATTATAGGAAAAGGTTAGGTGGATCTTCACAATAAGGATGTTCATTACAGCGTTCCACATTTAGCATGGTCTATGACACAGAAAGACTTTTCTGAAAAGGAGCATACAAGTCTCTCCTCCTGTCTTATTGGTAGGCTCTGTGGGTCAGATCAGTCTCCAGCTGTGAGGAGTGGGGGATAGACACACTACCTGCCTCTCTACTTGGAAGCTTGTTAAAGTACCCCACACAGTGATAATTAAAATATTTTAATCAGAACGTGAATAAAGTTACTTTTGCCCATAGTGATCAAAATTGTACCCTAAATAGCAAAATAATCCAGAAAATTCCTCTAAGAGTATCTGAGGTCTTTAGAATCCACCTGATTTTTACAACCTTGTGATGTACCTCTCTTCTTAATTGTGGCTCAAAAATCCAGCTCCTTGTAAAATTAAATATTAAGAAGCAAGACTTAAGAACAAACAAACAAGCAAACAGCAACAATAAAGTGGATGATGGAATGACCCAAACCATCAAGAACCCTAACTTAAATTATCCTTTCCTTCAACCTCAGTTGCATCCCATATTCCTTGATATTGCTTAACTTTGAGTTTAGTGATTTTTTTTGTACAAAATGAAGAAACATGTCCCACATAGGCTCAGTGGTCCTGTCTGGTCAGGGGGTTGTGTTTTCCACCACTGCTGACCGTATCTATGATGTTATGTATAATTATGATGGCTTTGGCAAACCATTCAATCATATTTTCTTTATTTTAAACCTGAAATTGTTGACATTATCCAACACATGTAAAGAATTTAGCATCTGTTAAAAATAGTTCTTAATACATTTCACTCTTGTTTTTCCTTAGTAATCTAAGAAGCATTCTAATACTTAAGAATTATTTGCAGAGTCATATGAATAATACAAAATATCTTAAATATATTACATTAAAGTAAAAGATGAAGGTGATGTTTTCTGTTGATTTGTATTATATTATTTTTTAGAGACACAGTGCCTGAATTGCTATTTTGTTCAGAAAGATAAACTTGGGGTAGAAATAAATTCAAAGGCCTGTAAAACAACAAATGTACATTTAGCAAATTCTCTATAGGTTGGGTAAATAAATTATACAGAGGTTGTAAGTCATCACCATTCATGGGTCCTGTTTGGGGGGCAGAGTTGTCAATCACAATCATCAGCAAACACTGTTGGCTATTTATTAGGGTACTTAGTCCAGTTCATAGAATGCCGGAAGTTATACACAACCATTTCATATATAAAACATTCAGAACATGCTTAGGGCTATTACTGAATGTTCACCAAAGGAAAGATAAAATAATGCTGGTCTAATAGAACCATGTTTGGTGACTTCATTTGTTTAATTACCAAATGAATATCAAAAGGTGTGTATGTTTTTGTTTCTGTGACTAATAACTGAAATCAACAGGAGGATTTGGTCTCTCTCACGCTTTCAGAATTTCAATCCTTGTGTACTTGCTTACATTATTTTGGGGCCTTATGAGGCAAGATGTCATAGAAACACTCCAGTGACACACTTTCTTTAGGTAAGCCCAAGCTACTTAAATTCCTACATCCATCCCACATAGTACTAAGAGTGGTCATCATACTTTCTACACAGTATCCTGTCGGATGTTTGAAAAAAACCCACAAGTATTAAATTCAGAGCAATGTAATGGGCTTAAAGGCTGCTGAAAAAATATTGCAAGAGAAAGTAATGTAGCTTAGATTGAAAAGTAAAATTCAGGCAGAAGTATTATAGAGAAAAGATCACCCTGAAAAAGCATTATTCAATTATTATCGAATTCTCATTTCATTTGAATTAGGAAGTAATGGTAATTAAGTGATTTGGGATAAAGAACAAATAACAAAGACAAAGACTTCAAAAGTGGTAAACCCCTGAAAGTTATCACAAACATTTTTGGAAAGCACATTTACATTCTATAGAGCATTTGTTCTTTATTTCTTTATTTGCTAGAAAAAAGTAGTTTAAATAGTTAGCCCTTGACCTCGTGCTTTTTTTTTTCTGTTGCTATTATAAAAATACCTCACAAAAGAAACTTTTGAAGATAAAGTGTTTTATTTAAACTTACAGTTCTGCATCGCAGTTCCTCATAGCGGGCTAGACACAGAAACAGGCTGGGAGATGTGCCTCATGTGACATCCATAATCAAGTGGAGAGACTAATGCATGTGTGCATGCTTGTGCCCCGCTGCTGCCTGTCTCATTTTCATCCAGTCCAGAGTCCAATGTATGAAAGAGTACTGCTCACCTCATGATGAGTCTTCCCACTTCAACTAACCCAATTATGAAAACCTTTCACGGGCATGACCACCGAACAACTTAATCTGGACACATCCTCATTGAGATGCTCTTCCTAGTCGAGTCTAAGTGTGTCAAGTGGACAATTAAAACAAACCACACAATATGCAATCTGAGGACATTGAGAATATATTGAGGTGCAAATCAGCCTGTTGTGTGGTAGGAAAAAAAATCATACACTTAGATAATCAAGGTAGCCACACGTGCAGAATATTTATTCTTACAAGCCAGGGCATCTTCATCTTCTCTCCCAGTCCTTTGTCTGCTGAGGTTCAAAGGTCTGTTCTTTGAAAAGGATTCTTGGCAGCTGTTTTCCATCATTATTATATTTCTTCCTGCTAACAATTGATATAATAGTATGCATGATGACATGCAGAAGAGAGTGTGTTCCTTCAAAAATAACTACCCTTTTCCAGTCAGTATTCAATATTAGTAGTTGGCTGTGTTCACTTTGGTCTATTTTTATTACTATTTTTATTTGCTTTGGGATCATAGTTATAGAAAATATAACTGTGTAGATTGGTATAGTCTTGGTTCATTCTTTTCAGGGAAAGGTTTTAAAGGAACTGAGGGTTATTCGGAGACACTGAACCTTCAGTATGTTTAAAAAATATGAACCGTAGGTTTCCTTCATAACAGTATGTTTCATTTTGAAGGTTACTCTCCAAACAAACTGTGCAGAGTTTGTGACTGCAGTAGAAAGTAAGTTATTAAATTTGGTTATGCCTTCATTTGGCACTCCATAGAATTGATTCTTGGTTTCTTCATAGCCAATGGAGAAGTAACATATAAATATGTTTGAAGCATGTTGATTGACAAAGATCTGTTATGCAATCCTGTATAATATACTGTCATCATGTAAATGTTTCCTCATTTCCCCTAGTGTTATATAGCCAATGGATGCTGAGAGATAAGAATTTAGTTTTATTTATGTGTATGTTTGACTCCTGATTTGATGGAGCCATTTGTTGAAGACACTGTTTTTATTGAGGTATAATTTTGGTATCTTTGTTAAAATTCAGTCATCTGTAGTTATGTAGTCTCATAGCTGGGCCATCTATTTGATTCCATTGATCACCCACCTCTCCTGGTACCATAGTGATAGCCAAGAAATCAAGGTCTAGACCAATGTCAGAGATATTTCCCTCTAATGTTAGTTGTGCAGTATTATTATGTTTTCATTTTAATCTTCAGTACAGTTTGAGTTTATCTGTATAATGATTGAGTTGAAAAACTTTTGTCCACTTACAGATATACTACCTCCTAAGGAAGTATCATTTATTTATTTTCATTTCTATTTATTTCTTTTTATTTGTATGCTATGTGTATTGATGTTTTGCCTGCCTGAATGTTGGTGCACCACAGACATGAAGTGCCAGAGGAGGTGAGAAGAGGGTATTGGATACTCTGGAATTAGAGTTATAGACAGTTGTTAGCCATCATGTGGCTGCTGGGAACCTAACTCAGGTGTTCTGAAAGAACAGTAGTGCTTCTAACTGAGGAGTCATCTCTTCAACCCAGAGTGCCATGATACCCAGCCTCCTGCCAGCAGAGGTGGGGCAAAGACGACTCGTACACCAAGGCAGGGTTCAAGAGTAGCTCCACTTCCGCTTCCTCAGCACTTCAGCTTCAGCTTCAGCTTCCTTTATTCTCTGCTTTATTCTGGGGGATCGCCCAATTTATCCTCCTCCACCCTCTGCACTCTTCTCTCACCACTCTTCATCATCCAATCAGCATTCAGCATGCTCTGTACACGAGTCATGCACACAGACAGGGTGCTCGTTGATAGTCCAGTGACTCAATATCATGCTGTATGACGCTATGCGTCAGGCGGACAGCACATGATCATTCAGGTGCACATGATCAGGTTCTTGGTAAACAAGCAGGGATCACAGGGCTTGACAATGAGCCAGGGCGTCTTCTTGGCTGCCATGGGGCCGCACCCGCTTCCCACACAAGAGGGCCTCATTTTCCATGCAGATGCTTGACTTTTGTTTTGAAAATTAATTGATCATAGTTCTGCAGATTTATGTTGGTTTATATTTATTCCAGTAACATATGTATTTGTTTTTAGGCCAGTATCACAGTGTTTTGTTAACCATAGTTTTATTATATAATTGGGTGTCTGGTAGAGTAATCATTCTACCTATGTTTACTTTGTGCAAAATGTCATCTAAATTTTTTCTGACTTGTATCAATTTTGGAATTGAACTTTTCTATTTTTATGAAGGATGGCACTGAAAATTTGTGAGGATTGAATTGAATCTATATATTTATTCAGTTATCATGAGCTTGTTTACATTTCCCTATTTATGAATGTGGGACACCAATACATTTATGTGTATATTTAATTCTTTTAAACAAATGTATTACAGATTTCAGCATCCAGTATACTTCAGGCCATTTGTTTAGTTTATTCGTATAATTTCAAAATTGATATTCTAGAAGTTAAATGCTTGTGGCAAGATTCCATTTTCCTGATTTTTTTCCAGACTGTTTATTGGTGGTTATAGAAATATGGTTGATGTTTTGCATATTGCAACTTTTCTGAAATATGAGACCAACAGTTTTTGAATTGTCTTTCAAATTTTTTTTTTTTTTTTTGTAAATCCATGTTATCACAAATAGTCACAATTTCAATTGGCCTCTTTTATTTCAACATCTTTATTTTTGTTACCCAAATACTTTTGGTGGCCACGTTATTAAGAGTGATGAGAATGAGTACCATTGTTTTGTTCTTGATCGTAGAGGCAGAGCTTCTGCTCTTCACTGCTGAAAGTGTCTGTTGTGCACACATCATATGGGGTCTGTATGGTCTTGTGGAATGTTCTCTTTACTCTTAATTCATTGATAATTTTACCAGAATTGGAGAAATATTTTGTCCCTTTTTAGGCCTGTTGTGGTTTTGTTCTTTGCAAATGGTGACTTTTGTCATGGATTTGCATGTGGTGATTAACCCTTTTATTTCAGAGATATATCTTACTAGATAATGCAAGTGATCCTGTGATGAGCTGTTGGATACTGTTGCTAAGGATTTGTTCTGAATGTCATATCTGTACTCAGCAGTAATATTGAAATTAATCTGCATTTTCTCTTCTCTTTTTTATGCTCATCTGGCTTTGTGTCAGGGCAACACTGTTCTTTCTATTCAAAATGATGATTTCCTCTTTAGCTTTTTTTTTGGCGGCGTGGGGGAGGGAGGTAGTTACAGAGATCCTGGTCTGTCTTTCTACTCTCTCTCCTCTCTCTCTGTTTCTTTCTCTCTCACTTTCTTTCTTATGCTTGTAGAGTTCAACTGGGAAGCCGTGTAATAAGGGCAATACTTTGTCTTTGATGAGAGACATTTAGCTACAGATACAATCTCCTTGGTTTTACTGTTATATTTTAGTGTTCTGTGATTGAGTCTTTTAGGCTGTTGATTTTTAGGAATTTAATCATTTCTTTTACATTGTCCAAATTGTTAGCATTCATTTGTTCACTGTTTTATGATATTTTTGTGTTTCTCCATTTCTTAATGTCTCCTTAGTTTTATTTTTTGTGTATTTTTCATTTTTCATGATACTATCTTGCTTATCTTGATTTAAAAGAACAACAAAATTTAGATTTTCTCCCTTTTTAGATTTTGTAATCCTTGTTTTAGATTTTGTAATCCTTGTTTTCTAACTCTCAACATTTCTTCCTATAAACATTTGTTGATTTCTTTTCCTGATATACTTTTAAACTTTCAGTTTCTACAGTGTTAAATTTGAGAATGATATTACAATGAAAATTTTTCTACTTAATTTCATTAGACACAAACTGAAAGAACTTTACATTTCATTTTTTGTTGTTTTGTGTTAAATGTTCTTATGAATTTCATTCAGAACAAATCCTTAGCAACAGTGTCTAACAACTCATTATACCTTTACTTGCACTGTCAAGTTAGATGTAGCTCTGCAATGAAAGGTATATTCGCCACATGCAAATCCATGACACAATTCATCATTTACAAAGAAAAAGAAAACATAACTGGCAGAAAAAGAAAAGGGGTGACAAAATATTTGTTTTACATGTTCTTCTACATTTTAATTAAGTCTTCAATACATACATGAAATATTTGTCTTCTTGAGGTTTTAGTTACTAAAAATGATAAATGTTTCTAAGGAAGAATTTTGGTTACACGATTACAAACTAACACAGACAACTACAAACTAACACAGACAACTGCCCTCAAATCTGCCTTCAGATTATCTTGCACACTTGGAGTCAACTGATAGCACAGCACCCGACACTGCTAGGCACCATGCTCAGTCGACCTTCATCTTCTTGGGGAAATGCCAAGACTTACAAAGAGAAGCCATGCTCAATCATAGGCAGCAAAGGTATATTGTTTCATAGAATTTCCAAGGTCCTTCAAAATATGTTGATTCTTTTCAGCTATTGCTAGAAAATTAAATATAGATAGTTGCTTACTTTTTCAGATTGAACAATCAAACACTTAAGATTTTACTTATCTTGAATTATAGTTAAATGACAAGGCCTGGGGATTTAGCTCACTTGGTAGAGCACTTGGTCAGTGTTTGCCATGTTCAAAAATGTTCTCTCCTCAGCATTCCATGAAACTGGACATGATAACGCATGCTTGCAAATATATTTTGGAAATATACATTTCTTCATTTTAGGAGTAAAATTGCATGTTATTCATCTTTAGCTTGTTTTCAATATAGTTTGTGCAAGATTTAATTATAAGAATCCACAAGGTTTATAGACTCTTCTAATCCATTATGTGCATTATTCAGAGAAAGCCCATTTTAAAAGCTTTGTGTTTTTTTTTTGTTTTTTTGTTTTTTATTTTATAAAAGAGATTCAAAAGCTTTACCTTCTGCACTTGGCATTTTAACCATGGTTGCAAAAGATTCTGCACATTTAAAGTGCCTACTGTTTTTTATTGTTACTTTTCTTATATATTTTCTCTTCTCTTTGAAACATGTAAAACTGCAGGAGATGGAATATTTGATTTTCACCATGAATTATTCAGGTTTGTTTGTTGGCATTTGGTTCAGATGACAACCAATGTAATCTAAATGTTGCTTAGTGATTCAGTTTTTCTAACAATGCTCAGAAGACTACTTTTTCAACTTGGCTACAAAGCTTGATAAATTAGCAGGTAGAAGTTTTGCAAGAAACAAACTCAGACCTTACCTACCTATAAGTAACTAATTTAAATCTAATTTTCTAGTATCATATAATGTGCAAATGACTTAAGTTTTATATATTTTGTGGTTCTCCTGTACACTTTGTATGTGTATGCCAAGAACAAACGAATACAATCAATCTACTTAAAATATTCTTGCTCTAGTTATCCATTATTCTTCAAACAATTAATGTGCATAGTGTATTCTGAAATCAGTTATGAAGTATACAGATAACATACCCTTCAAGAACTAACTCTCTGGGTGTCTATTTCTTAGAATCTGTAATTATGCAAATAATCAAGATTCATTTATAAATATATCCATATGCCTTAACATATCACATATTTTGCACATTTGTTTTGAATTTAAATGTCAAGATAGCATCATTGTTGACAATATGATTTGAAGTTTATAATTACTCAAAACCAACAGTAACCACGTTGCTGGAGACTAGTAATTAGCTGAAGAAAAAGAAAGTCATGTAGGAAGTCAATGTAAAAGCTCCAGGAAACCTACTACCAAATGCAGGTGTTTTCATCTTTAGTTCCATAATTAAGTTTAATCTGAATCTGTTGGGGGTTTTATAAGCCATGTCATTCAGTGTGGATCATTGTGAATGAGCAAGCCTGGTTAAGTTAATAAATGCCAACCAGGGTTAGGATAATGCCAGGGCACATTTCAGATGAAACTTATAACATTGCCGAACATAGTTATAAGTAAGAGGAAAAGTTATAATTGTACACCACAAATGTCATTTGAAAAGATTTTTCTTCCCCAGAGCCCTGAATATTGTCTTTTTCATGATCAACTAGTCAATAATTATTCTAAATTCTAGGACAGATTTGTACTCTCACAATTCTATCTACCTTCTCAAAAAGTGGGACCTACTTTCTGTTATAAGAAAGCATTAAGTTTTCCTGAGGAAATGGATGCTTTAATGTTGCATACACAATTAACAATCTGATGCTTATATGATATTTTAGAATTTCTGTTGCTGCAATAAAGTACTAGGCACAAAAGGATCAGGGCTTATTTCAGCTTACTGATCCACATCACAGTCCGTTACTTGAGAGAAGTCATACTTAAGAAGGAGGCCTGAATTGAAGCAGAGGTCATGAAGGATTGCTGCTTATTGGATTTCTCTTCATGGCTTGTTCAGCCTGCTTTCTTATAGCATTCAGGATTGCAAGCCCTAGGGTGACACCTCCCATTGTGAGCCAGTCCCTCTCACCTCAAGTATCAATCAAGAAAATGAATCACAGACTTGAAAAGAGGGTAATCTGGTGGGGCATTTCTCAATTGCAGTTCCTTCTTCCAAAATGATTTAGCTTGTTTTAAGTTGATGGGGAAAGAGGATAACATTTGAAATGTAAATAAAATATCCAATAAAAGAAAAGAAAAAAATTTCACCTAAAACTAGCCAACATATATAACTACACATTTCTGTGTTCCAATTAGATAATTTATTCCATAAAAGTTTAGAAACCTTAGAAATTAATCTTTTTTACCTTCTTAGTAAGTTTTTATTGACTATTTTATTTATTTACAGGCCAAATACTGTCCCCCAGCCCAGTCTGCCCTCAGCAAACCTCCCATCACATCCCCCTCCCCTTTGCATCTAAGAAGGTACTGCCCCACCCACCCACCCACTCCTAGATCACCACTCTAGCATCCTCCTTCACTGGGGCAACAGGCCTCCAAAGAACCAAGCACCTCTCCTCCAACTTATGCCAGATGAGTCAATCCTCTGCTACATATGTAGAGAGAGCAAGCACTTCTTGGCATCAGCAATAGTGTCAGAGTATGGTCTCTGTGGATGGGATGGATCCCAAGGTGCTACAGTCTCTAGATGGCCTTTCCTTCAGTTTCTGCTCCATTTTTTCCCCTGTATTTCCTTTAGACAGGAAAACCTCCAGGTTAAAAACTTTCAGGTGGTTGGGTGGCTACATCCCTGAACTGGAGGCTATGTCCATCTACTGGAAGTGGTCTTTTCAGGTTCTATCTCTCGCTTTTGGGTAATGTCATCCCCACTGGGTCCTGGGAGCCTCTAGCATCCCTAGTGTCTGGGACTTTCTTGTGGTTCTCCCTGTTTTGTGCCCTCCACTGTTTCATATTTCTATTTATTATTCTGGCCCTCTGGACTTCTCTCCTGTCTCTTCCCAACCAGGATCCTCCCTTCCTCTACCTCCTATGACTGCAGTAATCATAATTGATTTAAAACCTGAGTAATAATGAAAAACATAATTGAGATGAAGGAAGCAGTGCTGTGAGAAGGATGGTACGAGATCCATCCTCATGAGAAACAGGGAAAGAGGATAATTCAAGTGGGATTCAAGTCTTCTGTGGAATGTTTGTTTGTTTGTTTGTTTGTTTTTTCAAGACAGGGTTTCTCTGTATAGCCCTGGCTGTCCTGGAACTCACTCTATAGACCAGGCTGTCCTCGAATTCAGAAACCTGTCTGCCTCTGTCTCCCAAGTGCTAAGATTAAAGACATGCGTCACCACTGCCCAGCACCTGTGGAGTGTTTAATAGATAATTTAAAAAGCTAGAATGATTGATGATATATTTATTGTATACTATAGCTTTGTTTTTAAACAGTGTGTCAAGAGTCTTGGAATCAGTTCTTCCCTTTAATGTAGCCTGTGATTTTTTAAGATAAGTGATATAATGAATGTGATACTTAAAAGCATTAATCTTTTTGTAGAAAGTGAAGCACACTGTAGAAGTTAGAAAATACAGGAGGCATAAGAGTTTTCTCATCAGCCAAGGCATGAGATGGTAGGGGTTTGGACTTTATTATGCCGCACTACTATGGAGGTAGGGGAATTTATATCCATCCACTGCATAAACCAGGTAAGCCATTAGCATGCTGGCTCCTTTACTTGAGAGAAAATGCATTGTCCCATGTGAAGTGTTTTTTAAGAGCAACTCCTTGGCCATGCTACCATATAGTTCCTCTTGCTATCTATCAACCTTCCAATTACCTGAAAAAAATAGGGACATGTTGCACAGTATCTTTTCATAAGTCCTAGTGACAGCTTGGATGCTTAGCCACTCAGAGACTAGGAACAGATTCCCAAGGAGGAGACAGTTAACATAGCTGAGCCCCCAAATTCTTATTCAGGATTTGCAGCAGTTTGAAGTATAATCCTGAAGGTGAGACAACGACTACCCAACAGAAACATTTTAATAATTGGTCTTGTCACCACATTAGTTCATTAGCTTTTCATTGGTCAAATGAGATTTTTAAAAGCCAAAACTTAAGAGATGCATTGATAATTAGACAGTAAATGCTATATACTAGGGTGTAGTTCTTTTTTTTTCCCAATTTTTATTAGGTATTT
>NC_034591.1:79774700-79859441 GCF_900095145.1 Mus pahari
GGGTGTTGTTTCCCTAGTTTCTTTCTCATCCTGTTTATCCTATGTGTAGAGAAAGGCCATTGATTTGTTTGGGTTAATTTTATATCCAGCTACTGCACTGAAGCTGTTTATCAGGTTTAGGAGTTCTCTGGTGGACTTTTTAGGGTCACTTATGTATACTATCATATCATCTGCAAATAATGATGCTTTGACTTCTTCCTTTCCAATTTGTATCCCCTTGATCTCCTTTTGTTGTCTAATTGCTCTGGCTAGGACTTCAAGTACTATATTGAATAATAGTAGCTTGTTACACTGCGTGGAAATGCTGTCCCCTTTGAGGACCGTGGAGTTGTCTCATCTGTTTGAACCCAAGGTAAACCTGAACTGATTAAAAAGAACCTGAACCTCTGGTCAGGAAAGGCTTTGGTGTCCTTGTTCCTGCTGTCACAGGCCAGTCACTATTGGATTGGAGCAGCTGTTGTGTTCCACTCACCAGTGATCCTAAGATCGTGTGGGCAGTTCTCTAGGGACTGTGGGGGTGTCCACCGCATCCATGCCCTAGGTGCTCCAGTGCTGGCGCAGACCAGAAGGAATTTGTGCCCCTGGTCAGGCCGGTTCTCTGCTGCCCTAGTGCTGTCTCAGGTCCTGTGCGTGATTGGGTCGAAGCAGAAGTTGTGTTCCACTCACCAGTGATCCTAAGATCACTTAGGCAGGCCCCTAGGGACCGTGGGGGTGTCCACCGCATCCGTGCCCTAGGTGCTCTGGTGCTGGTGCAGACCAGAAGGGGCTTGTGTCCCTGGTCAGGCTCGCGTGCGTGGGTTAGGGTGTAGTTCTTAAAGCAGTTGTTGTTGAAAAAGCCATATCACCCAAGTGCAGCAATCCTGTGGTCATTATAGAAAAGTGGTACAGTAATTATTAAAGGTCATTAAATGAACTAGATGATCTAATAGAAATCTCCTTATAGCACACAGAAAACCATGGTGTGCTAACTGCCTAGAAATAGTACAAGAATCTTAGATAGTGGTGCATACTTTATATATACATTATTTGGATTTATTTAATAATATTAGTATGTTGTTCAAACTAAGTTTCAGGTAGATTATTCTGTGAGGGTTATTTTTACCAGGAATTTAGTACCATAAAGTAATTCATTAACTATATAAAATATGAACATGTGCCAAATAATCAGTCAATAATGTACACAGTACAACATGTAACTATATAGAAATGATAGATGAATTGTGTGTAATCTGCTCATTAGAATCCAAATCATTCTAATGAAAACAATGATTTATTTATATGAGCAATAAGAAAACATAAAATAACATTTGTATCCAAGGGGAAATTAGTGACACTTCAAAAACTGCTCATTTGTTGAAGAAAAAATCTGAAAGATGGAACTAAGCCAAATAACCAGATTATACATGCTTTCTTTTGAAGAGGTTACATATTAATAAGGTTGTAATACTAGGACTTGTAGAAATGTATTTATGAATGAGAGAGTTCACAAGGTAGTGAGAACCACAGGATAAGACAGTATAAAATAACATAATACAATGTATATGAACTCAAAATTTATGAAATATAAGTGGAAATAGACAACAGAGAAACTGTTTATGTATAGAAAATGTCAAAGAAAACAGTTGCAAAAGGTTTACCTAGCTTGTTCTGTTTGTTAAGCAACATTTTCAGACCCTTATGCTATCATTTAAATGCAACAATGTTTTAGTTTTAGATAACTCTTTGAGTTTGCTGGTACTTAGCTGCCCTCTCCTTTGTATTCTACACATGGGTGGGCTGCAGAATTTTAGCTGTAATAGAACTAAAATCTGTACTTGACTTGGTAATGAGAATAAGAAACTAATTTTAAAACCAAGTTTCAATTTTCTTGCAGAATATTTTTTTTTTGCACCAAATGTCATCTACATAAGTATAGTTTCTACTGTGTAGAAAGAACAATTTGCTCCGAATGGGAAATGATCCAAAGCTAGGTCATTCAAGATGAGACTCTCACAGTAAATTATGCATCCCTTTGCCATCCTGCACTTACAGGACAGATGATGGGTAGATTAGAACTTGTAGGTACCACATGGAGTATGGTGGACTTTGAAAACTACAATTTGACCGAATCTCACTGAACACTGACAGCTTGGGATAATGTAATGTGTAACTATGATACCTCATGTCTGCTAAATATAACAAATTTGACTTAGCAGCTGAGACCTGTATAAGTAAATTACTTAAGAAATAATTTAGTAAAAATGCCAATTGGACGTTAATATTTAAAAAATAAGTTATTATTATTATCAAATGAGTACATTATAATTTTCAGAAGACATTTGCAGTTAAATTGACACCTGGATTCTTGTCCTGATGAATTTATAATAAGTAAGTCCTTCTAAGGAAGCATAATATATTGTATAATTTAAACTTCTAAGATTTTTCTCATAGAGCTCAGTGTTAAAATGTTTGTTTACCCAACTGAAGACTTTGGGTTTGATTCACTGCACTGAAAAGGGTGTATGTTTTTAGTTTCTGCCATGTGCTCATTCACAGGCATCATTCAAAATGTAAAAACATTTAAACACTTAATACTTAAGGAAATTACATACAAAGTATACTGAACATTTATAAATAAGGTAATAGGGGCTTGCCAAAAGATAGGAATATAAGCCTATTAAAATTTATTCTAGAAAACAATAAGATATAATTTAAGTCAAAAGAAAGGTTAGCAATCCTATAAAGGATAAAAAGAATTAAGATTTCTTCATTCCTATGAAACATGGGCAACCTGACAAGTTCAACATGAATTAGTAAATGTTGATATAAAGTCTGGTGTGAACTAGCAGCTCACCAGTGAAGACTTTGCTTGTACAATGGCTCAGAACTCACCTGTTCCCATTTTATTCACCTGTCATTTTAATGTAACCCCAGTGAAGTATACCACAGATTCATTTTTTTCTACATGGGATCATTTTAAAGAAGACTTGCAGTCATGGGAAAGTCAGTCTTCCTTATGAAGTGATAGCATAAGGCACATTTTGAAAGACTTTCTATATGTCTTTGAGAGCGGGGATGAAAATGCTTTCCAGAAGATTAATAGTGTTAGATATTTGAATATATGGAGAAGAGAATGGAAAGACGGCACTGAGTGACTCCTTGCTTGATGACTGAATTCGTGATGGAAATCTGTGAAATAAAGCTGTGGCCATTTAGCTTCTATGAAAACAAAGGAGCCCTGAGACATGGTATAAGGAATGGGGGACAGACTTATAACAAAATGGGGGACAGACAGAGTTATAACAAAAGCACCAATGTTATAATATCCACTTTTCATGCCTAAGCAAATATTTATCAAGGAGGAAGGATATTTTAGAGGACAAACGTTTGATGTCGCTGAACTGTGCAAACCATGTAATGGATTCTTCTTCCTTCATCGAAATCAAAATAAAGTAAATAAAAAGTCTAATACCAATTTTGATATCTTTTAATATGCAGTATTTAAAATACATAATCAATGTTATTACTAATGTTTTCTACATTAAAAATTACATTAGAGATTAATTTTTGGTATTTTCCTATTTATTATTCATGGACAGTCACATTTAGCTTCAATTGAGATTACTTTTATACATACAATCCATTAAATTATTTAACTCCAAAGCTATTCTACTGTTTAGTAGAATCCCTTCAGAAATATACTTTGATCATTGTTGCTGATAACATTTTAACTAATTTCAGATTTTCATTAACCTAGATCTAGCTTTGCAATGAAGGTTGTCATTGCCTCATACCCACACATCATGACTGACAGCTGTTCTCAGAATTCTGGTTCTAGATGAGTAGTGCTCAGGGAGCACAGCTGCTGTAATGACCAATCAGTCGATTCAAGTTGTGATGCATGGTGCTCCCTCTATATGGTCTGAAAGAGAATGCAGTGCAACCAGGAAATGAGGTGAGGAGAAACCAACTGCAGTGCCGAGTTTAGTTGTTAACAAGGCATTTGCCTGGCCTAGATACAGACACTGATGATACATGAATATTGACCAAACCCGTATAGCTCTCTTCTACAAAGATAAGGAGGAAAGAACCTAACTTGGTAAATGTGACATCTGCAAATAAGGCCTTTGGGTATGAGTAACTATGTGTGAGAGAAAACCACACTGACCACCTTTGTGGACTAGATCTTCAGGGTACCCCTCTTGCCAAAATTAACAGGGTGATTTCCCAAAACTGGGTATATGTCACATTACAGTGATCCTAAACTTTGTTTCCGACTAACAAACATTCCATGATGTTGGCCACATGTCTATCTCCTGCACCATTTGTCCTCACTGAGCTTAAACCATCTGGCTCCCCTCTCTGCCTATTTACTTATACACTTACTTTAAATAATCTGCACCTGCTATTGCTATGTTTAGATGGTGTTCCTACCAATAGTGTCATAACTCTTTTTTTCTTATTCTTTACCGATCCCACATGACAGCTTTACCGAGACCACCCATCTCAGAGAAACATTGTATGAATTCACTGCTTCCTAGAAGAAGCATTATTGATTTTTTCATAACAATAATAGTTACAGTTGCTGAAACCATCTTACTTGTTTGTCTCTTTATTATGTAAGCATTTTCTCTTGTTTGTTGCTTGGATCTTCACAGGAGGTAAGCCTTCAGTATGTGCTGCTTAGTAGGGGATAAACTTAACTTTTATTACTAGAATTAGTATTCAATATGGGAGATTTGGAACAACACATAGAGGATAACCAGAAATGCTTTCTGTCAGAAGTTATATGTATTTTGGTTATTTTAACATCATACTGTCTTTGACTGGGAAAAGATGGATAGTGATATTGGATCTTAGGTTGAGAAGGAGATTCTTGACTGGTTTAGAGTGGGATTGACACATCAGAGCCCCTGGATGATGCGATAAAAACCAATTTTGAAGTTGAAATCATCTGTATAGGCAGAGCCAGTCACACCATGCAATGTAGTCTCAGCAAAATTGACTATTGAAGAAGCATGAATGTGAAATTTTTTTTCTTGGTGGTACTGTCTTGTATTTTAATCAGTGCAATGCCATATGGCAATGCATCTTGATAACAATGGAAACCTCATTGAAATCTACCCTAATTTTGCCCTGGGCATTTCTTCTTTTGACAGTATCTCTACCTGTACCATTTATCTATAATAAGCCACAGACACAATTCTTCTTGATTTCCTTTCTTTTGTGAGTCTATCTAGAGTCTGACAGTGCCTGAGAATGGTTCTGAGAGCTCAACAAAGTTGTTGGTATTGTGAAAGCTATCAAAAATACGACACTCTTTGTGACTCAGCTCTGCAGGTCATCTAACTCTGGCTAACCTATAATAACAGGAAACTCCTAGCCATTTAAAAGCTTTTTATGAGGTAGACTTGGGTTGACTGTAAAGCATTAGGAATTTAAAGGTTTATTTTTATTTTTATTTTTATTTTTATTTTACAGAACTGACTTAGTGGCTGGGTCAGTACTACATACTACATTTATAAAACCTAATACTTGACACGTGGATTGACAGAATAAGTGTCACTTTAGAAATATTTTATTCTTATTATAGAAATAACAAGATAAACTGTAAGTATAAGTCAGTAAGCTATGCACTAATCTGCTTTGTTCACCTTCCAGTATTCCTTGTGTGAAGATTATCCCGGACCCACTCTTGGACCTTAGTACAGAGAGCTGTTTACACTTACGTATTTCCATCGCCTATGGTGACGCCTGTCTGTATCCATAATGATGGATTTGTTTTATAGTTAATGTTGTGCTTTGACAATGTCATGTTTTTTGGCAAAGATGCATGTGATGTTCTCTTTGGCAGACCCCAATTCAGCTAATGGAATTTAAAAAAGATGGAAAATTTGAACAGTTTTAGCATGAGAAATAGTGAAAATTAAGTGAAGGTAAAGCTTTAGAAGAAAAATCAATGATTACCTCAGAAGTTTGAAGGCAACGTAAATGGAATAAGTGCAGCAATTAAGAATACTTCATAATCTTTATTATATGAGTACTTTTCCTAAATAGTATTTTGTTAAAATATCTTACAGTTTTAAAATTTTATAACTCTAAAAAGTAAATGAATGATTTTGATTTAATAAGTTTTTCATGGAATACTTCAGCTATAATAATTAAATAAAGTATTATTTTCATATTTATTGTAAATTAACTATATTATGTTAATGAGACTCTTTTTACACAATGGTCATACTGTAGAGATTCTGAAAACACAAGTACAGCCTTCTCAGATTTAGAACTGAGGAAGAAAGTCATGTGCTTACCCGGACTTCTTCAAAAGCAACATGGAGTTGTACCTGTGGGAACTGATCTATTTAGCGGTGTCCAGTGAGTGCTCTTCTGTTTCTATGGATCCTGCAATACTAAATTCCAGGGAAGATTTTTTTTTAAAATCAAAGTTTTTAACTTTTCTGTTATTATGATAAAGCAATTCCCACATCTGTTTTAGTGATGGGAAAAGTCTTACAATAGATCAGTGTAGATGTGATTTTTATATTTAACTTACAGGTTTTTAGGACAAGGGAATCCATTCATTAGAAAGGCAAAAAATTATGAATAATATTTTCTGTAATGAATTAATATATCTCTTTAAAGTTTCTTAGGAAACATAGATTGAGATTATATTATAGACTTTTAATAAAGGAGTTTAGCACTATAGCATTTTTTTTCCACATACCTTTGGTATGTGTGTGTGTCATGTGTGTATGTGCATGTGTGTGTGCATGTCTGTGTGTGTGTGTGTGTGTGTGTGTGTGTGTGTATGTGTAGAATAATCCAAATTAATACTTTATGAGAATATCTAGTAAGGAGCTATAAGTGACTAATGATTAACTAGAATGGTAATTGGCAAAAGGTTTATAAGGTCACAGTGTAGCTGCTAGTTATGTCCATGTTGTACTGAGAATATTTGCTTCTCCTAATTTTGTTTGTTTTTTTTGTTGTTGTTTGTTTTTGTTTTTCGAGACAGGGTTTCTCTGTATAGCCCTGGCTGTCCTGGAACTCACTCTGTAGACCGGGCTGGCCTCAAACTCAGAAATCTGCCAGCCTCTGCCTCCCAAATGCTGGGATTAAAGGCATGCGCCACCACACCTGGCTTCTCCTAATTTCTAAGTAGGTGCAATGTTTAGAAGAAACAATTTTGTCCAATGCTCAAAAGCCTACTTACTTTTTATACATTGTTACATATAAAATAAAAGTAGCATGGTCAGAGTTTAATTTGAAAGGTTGAGAAATTTAGATAGGGGTTTAAAATTATCTAAAATTAACACTTTTACTAGCCAGTGTTTTTGCATTTTACCCCCCCCCTTTTTTTTGGCCATTTTATGTGTATGGATGTTTTGCCTGCATGTATGTCAGGCAGCATGTATGTGCCATCCCTACAAATGCTGGAAGGGGGAGTTGGATCCTCTGAAACTTTTGTGTTACAGTATATTGAGAGCTAAAGTGTGTGTGTGTGTGTGTGTGTGTGTGTGTGTGTGTGTGTATGTGTGTGCTGGGAGCCACATCAAGTTCCTGTGTAAGAGAACAGAGAACCAAGTGCTCTTAACCAGAGAGCCACCTCTCTAGTTCCTGTACTTCAGCACTTAAATCTTGGGACTCTTTACTTTAAATCAGAAAATAAGGAAAAATTTATAATTCATGGACTCTTAATTTTATTTACCTCACTATTCTACACCTACTTACAAAAATACACACTAAACAACTATATTCTTTGTACACATTTACATGACAGCACATTATTTTAATGGATAATGTATTGCTTTCTTTCACATTGTGAAATGTATATATCGTTTTCAGATTTGAAGAGGGAAAGCTTCCAAGTACTGATAGAATCAATGTAGTTAAATCATTGTAGGTGATTTATATCTTATATCCGTTAAGGTCTAGACTAGTATGACATATATTGCTTTTTTGATATTTTAAGTCAGACTTGATACCTTATGATTTGATAGCCTCTTAATGCAACTCTTTTCTTTTCACAGAAATACTATTGTGTAGTGGTATGTATTAGTTTCTCTAGTGTTTAGCAGGATCATAATTTTTGTCTTTGTCACAAGGTAGAGTTAACAAGACTAACACAGCATGTTAGAAGTCTTTGTGGAATGGATGAATCCAAACACTGCAACCATAGCATGTGCTTCAAGTTTGTAGCTTCCTAAATTCAATGTAATTGTTTTAGCCAATAGGACATAGGCTCTGGAGATAAGATTTACATTTGTCACAAACAAGTGCTAATGCCCATTTTACTTGTTTTATTAGATATAGTTATTTCTTTGCTAGAATGCAGTTATCTGCAAGGCGTCTGAGGAAAGAAGTCATTTCTGCTAGACCGTTACATCCCTAGAGCTTAGAAAGCGAGTATTTGATTTACTGCCTTAGAAATTGTAACGGTTTCTGATATCAAAAGATTTGTGAAATTATAAGAGTAATTAGTATTACATATTTTGAAATGTTTCGTTAGAATATTCTTAGACATACTTGCATTTGGATTTATTAGTGTCCAATTTATTAGTGTCTTTTGAATTATTTTGTAATTTGCTCTTCAGGGAAATAACCAGGGTTTCTCAATTTTCCCCATAAATCTTGAATAGCAGAGAGTTACAATATGCTTTAAATCAAAATTTAATGGTGTTTAAATAATACTTTGTCTTGTATAAGCAGGATTTTTCCAATTTTTAAATAACCAACAATTGCATATCAATTTACTCTAAGTGATTTTTATTTTTAATGAGATTGTATTACATGCTACATTTAACTAAAAGAAGCGACATAGATTTATGTGTGTATTGTGATGCTGTAATATGTATGGGCTCTGGAGAATATTTGGCCAAGCTGATTAACATCTGCTATCTCATGTGTTCCTGTAGTGAAGATATTTTACATTCAGCAGTTTTGAAGTACATTTTATGATTAAGTAAATAACTAAGCACTGGCTTACAAAACTTATTTCTTCTAAGTGATATTTAGAACCTGGCCAACATTAGCTTATCTAAAATATTTCTTTAGTCTCTGGTAACCACACATTTCTTCTCTGTCTTGATGACTGTTAGGCATTTGATTCTGTGTATGAGTGAGACTCTATGGTTTTGAACCTGGTTTATTTTACCCAATGAAAAGTCTTCATTTTCAATCTATATTGAAACAAAGGATTTTCTTCCTATTCACATCATTTTTACTTATTATAGATTGAGAATTTCACATTTAACATATAATATATAACAAATATATAACATATAACCTATAACCTATAGCTTATAACCTATAATGTGTCTTGATCATATATATGTATTTGGTTTTTTGAGACAGGGTTTCTCTATAGCCCTGGCTGTCCTGGAACTCACTTTGTAGACCAGGCTGGCCTCAAACTCAGAAATTTGCCTGCCTCTGCCTCCCAAGTGCTGGGATTAAAGGCATGTGCCACCACCGCCCCATATTTTTCCACTAGTCTTTCTTAAACTCCTCCCACATCCCCTACCATTTTCTTCACTGAATTTCATCTGCTTATATTAAAACACACACACACACACACACACACACACACACACACACACACACAGAGAGAGAGAGAGAGAGAGAGAGAGAGATACACACATATTGAGTTCACTAACTGCTGCTTGTATCTACATAGGTTGAGCACCACCTACTGTAGCATGAGTAATCTTTGGGAGGCTGCTCATCTGTAGAAAATGTTTACTTGCCCTGTGTTGACAGCTATCAATTGCCAATAGCTTCTCAGGTAGGGGTGGGGTTTCCTGAGTTACATCTGTCCATGTAGGAAATTTAGCTGAAATTAATCTTGTACAGGACTTGAACATTTAGTCACAGCACTGTGAATTCATGACTAATGATGCTGTTATGTCCACCAAATGATGTTTTGTTATAAAAATTTACTCCCTCTGACTCTTACAATATTTCTGCCCTGCCCCCTTTTTACAGTGAACCCTGAGCTGAGCGGGGAGGATGTATGATACAGATGTTCCATTTAGAGCTGAGCCATCTACAGTATCTGGTTCTATAAATGCTGGTCATTTGTAGGTGTCTGTAATAACTTCCATCTAGTGCATAAAAAAGGTTCTCTGATGAGGGATGAGAGATACATTAATATGGGGCTATAAAGAACTCCCTATTACTTAGGGGGTAATTTAGTGTTATGACAGTTTAGCCAAATAGTAGTATTAGGTTCTCCTCCCATATGTGCTATGCCCGACGCAGTCACAGGTTTGGGACTAAAGTAATTGTACTAGGCATGAGTTCTGTCTTGAAACGCAGGCCCTAAATCTAGGCATAACGTGATTGGTTACTCCTATAATAATTATGCCACTGTGACACCAGTATGCATCTCCCAATAGGCCAGTCATTGTTATAACTTGCAGAATTCTTATTAAAAAACATTTCTTCCTCAGTAGTGAAAGTAGCACCAGCATTATGAAAGTTAAATAATAAAAATGAAACCTTCATATTGCTAATGTCATGATTACTCCATTCCTTTCAGTCAAGTATGTGGCCCTACCACCAAAGTCTGCACATTATTAAGAGCAATGACAATAGCCTGTAATATTTTGGGAAGGTTTGAAGGATTCAACTGATCAAAAACTTAGAAGAAGGTAACCCATACTTCTGAGTGAGTTTTATCTTTGTTCTTCTATGCTGGCTATGAAATGTGTTGCTTCCATGTCGCCATGGCGCTATTTTAAACTCCTTCTGAGTCTTAAAATTACAAAAAAAAAAAAAAAAAAGAAAAAGAAAAAAACAGTTCATGTATGTTTTGCCTGCATATATGCCATATGCATCTCTGGTATCCACAGTCTCGAAGATGGTGTTGGATGCCCTGGAGTTGGAAATGGTAGCGCGTCACAATATATGAGAGCTGAGAACCCAACCCCTGTCCTCTGCAAGAGCAGCAAGTTCTCTTAACTACCGAGCCATCTCTCCAACCCCATTTTAACTAGTTTCATATTTGTACATATATAAATATTTTAGAAAGCTTCTACATTAGTAGGATTCTAGTTGCAAGTTTCAAATGTCTTTATTGCCAGTCATCCTTCCTTGTTGTAAGTTTCAAATGTCTTTATTGCCAGTCATCCTTCCTTGTTCCTGACCCTCTACCCTGCTCTCCTTTTCCCGCTCCATGTCAAGTTTCCTGCTTCGTTATTCCCATTCATCTCTTGATACCATCTTTGTCTTATTTCCTGTTCCTTGTAATCTGCTGCTGGTCATGACCCATCCACAACATATATGCATGTTTCAATTTCAACAAACCTATCTAACGTTTGTTATCTAGAGTCCAAGTATGAGAGAAACATACAGCAGTTTTCTTTCCAAGTCAAAATTTTCTCATTCAGAATGATCATTTCCATCTCTACCCATTACATGTGAATTTGATAATTTTATTTTTTCTTTTTTTAAAAAATAATGTTTTTGCTTATTCACATTACATCCTGCTCATTGCACCTCTCCCGGTCAACTCCTCCCACAATCCTTTCCCCATCCATCTACCCCCTTCACTTCTGAGTGGGTTGGGCTCCTCCTCCATATCCCCCCACCTCTACCCTGGCACTTCAAGTCTCTGTGAGGCTAGGTACTACTTCCTCTCATACTGAAGTATAAGGCAGCCCAGCAAGAAGAACATATCCCACGTATAGGTAACAGCTTTGGGGGTAGACCTTGCTCCAGTTCAGGACCCACATGAAGACCAAGCTGCTCATCTGATAAATATGTGCAAGAAGGTTTAGGCTCAGTCCATGTACATTCTTTTGGTTGGTGGAGCAGAGACAGAGAGAATGGCCAACCAGTAACCAGCTCAACTAGAGACCCATCCTACGGGCAAGCGCCAATGCCTAACACTATTAATGATACACCTTTATGCTTGCAAGTTGTCCTTTGAGAGGCTCTATCCAGCAGTTGACTCAAACAGATAGAGATACCCATGGGCAAACAGTGGATGGAGCTTGGGGACTCTTATGGAAAAATAGGAAGGATTGAGGGCCCAAACAGGTTAGGAACTCAACAGGAAGACCAACATAGTCAATAATTTCAGTTTTTAAGACCAAGTAACATTTTACTGTGTATATGCATTAGATTTTCATGATCCACTTACCAGTAGATGGACATCTAGGCCGTTTCTACTTTCTAATTATTGTTAATAAATCAACAGTGCACATGATATGCCACTATTATTTCTTTAATAGGATATATAATTGTATGGGTATATGCCCAGAGGTGGTATCGCTAAATCATATGGTAAATCTGTCTAGCTTTTCTAGAAACAACTGTATTGATTTTAATAGTGGCTGCATCAGTTTGCACTCTTATAGTAGTGAGCATTACTCTTTTCCTATGTCAAGCCAGCATTCACTGTCATCAGTTTTTTTGGTTAGTTGTTGATTTTTCCTTTTTTAATATTAACCATTTTGAGCCTGTAAGGAAGACATCTCAAAGTTGTTTTCATTTTTTATTTCTTTGATGGCTAATGTTGAAGATTTAAAATGTATTTCACAGACATTGGTATTTCTTCTTTTGAAAGTTGTTTAATTCTGTACTCTAATTTTAATTATGTTATTTTCTTTGATTTTCATCATTTAGTTCTTTATTATGGATACTAACCCTATTCAAGATATATAGCTAGGAGAGAGAGAGAGAGAGAGAGAGAGAGAGAGAGAGAGAGAGAGAGAGAGAGAGAGAGAGAGAGAGAGAGAGAGAGAGAGAGAGAGAGAGAGAGAGAGTTTCTTTCTTAAACCAGTACAATTCCAAACAAGGGATACAGTAGATATAACCCAACATAATAAAGCCAATATTTTGGAAGTCCATAGCCAACATCATGTTAAATAGAAGAAAAACTTGAAGCCTTGTCACTAAAATAAGGAAAAGGCAAGGTCATCTTCTGTCTCCATCCTTATTCAATATGAGTCTTGAAGTTTTCACAGACCAATAAGACAAGCAAAAGGGGAGAAAAGGAAGAAGTCAAATATCCTTGCAGATGAAATGTAAAAGACTACAAAGACAGTATTACAGTCCCCCTCAGCTGATGAACACATCCAGTAAAGTAACAGGATAGAAAATTAATACATAAAAAGTCAATAGCCTTCCTAAATACCAAGGACCTACACACTGAGCAAGAAATTGGGAAAGCAATCTCATATATTCCAGCCCCCAAATATCTTAGAATAAATCTAACTGAGATGAAAGTGTTGTAGAGTGAAAAGAAAGAAATTACAGAAGATACCCAGAAGATGGAATGGCTTAGCATGCTCATGAATTAATTGGCATAATATTGTGAACGTGTCTACTAAAGCAGAAGCAATGCACCAATTAAATGAGCCCCATCAAAATTATAACACAATTCTTCACACAAACTAAAAATAATCTTCAAATTTATTTGGAAAGACAAAAGACCCAGGTTGGCTAAACTAATTCTGAATGACAAAAATCACTGCTTGAGGTATTATAATCCCAAATTTCAACATGTACTGTAGAGTCAAATAATCAAAGTAGTATAGTACTGGCATAAGACACACATTAATCAGCAGAATAGACTTGAGGGTATACACACAAACTCACATTTCTACAGTCGCACAGGATTTGACAAAGAAACTGACTGTATACAACCGAGAAAAGACAACATCTTCAACAGATGGTACTTGTCACACTTCGTAGATACATGTGAGAGAAGGAGACTCCATCCTTATCTCTCATTCTATACAAAACTCAACGCCAAATAGATAAGCACTTTAACATAAGAGGTGATAACATGAATTTGTTTGGGGAGAAAGCGCAGAATATGCTTGAGTTTATTCACACAGGAAAGGATTTTCTGGAGAGGTCTCTGATAGCACAGGCATTATGACCAACAATTGATAAATAGGACTTTATGAAACTGAAAGTTTCTGTGCAGGATACCAACATCCTGTGACAGTTTTAAACAATACTGTATTGACTAAACATCTAACACAGATCAAGATGTTTTCCCTGAACTTGGTTTCATGGGTTTACCAGCCATCGGTATTTCCTCTCATTTTTTTTTCTAGCTGTTGCACTTTCTAGATGTCAAAGTTTTAATTTTCCTGGCATTTGAGAAATATTTATGTCTGTATTTAGCATTTTTCAGTACTAAATAACTATTCTCTATTAATAACTGAAAGAAAGCATTCATAAATCTGCAGGTGTTAGTTTTTGATGAGTTTTTATTTAGTTATTTGTACTTATTGTATATTCAGAAAAATTATAAATGCAAAATTGTGACCATTACTTAAGACTTTTCATTTTATGATTGAACTCTACTTATCCGGTGCCCTCATGCCTTTTTAAAGATGTTCAATCCTGCCTTTTAATTTTGTGCAATACTACATGCCCTCATATAAAATGATTCTTTTTATGTTGCAGTTCCTAGCGATACACAATAATGTTCCTGTTATTAAGATGTCTAGAGCTCTGTATCAACATTATTAAATATTCATGGTTTCTCATTATTTCCTCTTTATATTGCATTTACACCTACTAGGAGATGAGGGACTGTTGCTGCTTAGTCATCACTTATCTGTTATGGTTCATTCTCATTTTGCTTTTGTTTTATCAGAAGCCTGAAGCACATCATTGAGCACTTTTTGTTTGAGTTCCATTCATTAACATTAATTGACTGCTGTATTTCTTTCCTGTCACCTGTGTGTGACTATCATGTTCCTACACAGAATGGCTTGAGATCCTTCTTCCATGAATGTCTAGAAAGATCCAGAACTTAATTATGGTAGCAAGTGTATCCTATTGAAAAAAATATTCTCTTTTACACCTATTCAGCAGGATCAGGTATGGAAGGAGACAGGAGAGAAGCCCATAGGGCCATGAGAATGAATGGAAATATGCAGCTGTGGGGTGTGGGGAGCTTTTCCTCTAGAAAGTCCCCCCAAACCTGGAATGTGAGAGGTTCTAAGGAGTCAGTGGGGATGACTTTAGCCGAAATGCCCAACAGTGGAGAGATGAAACCCGAAGAGACCATCTCCAGTAGATAGGGCCCCCATTGGAGGGGTGCAGCCACTAACCTACCTTGGAAATTTTTGACCTAGAATTGATTCTTTCTAAAAGAAATGCATGGACAAAAATTGAGCAGAGATGGAAGGAAAGGCCATCCAGTGACTGGCCCAACTTGAGATCCATCTCCTGGGTGGGCACCAAACCCAGACACTGTTACTGATGCCACGTTGTGCTTGCAGACAGGAGCCTAGCATGGCTGTCCTCTGAGAGGCTTTATTTGCTGCCTGAGACAGATGCAGATACCTACAGCCAATCATTGGACTGTGGTCAGGAACTCCTATGGAAGAGTTAGGGGAAGGATTGAAGGAGATTAATGGGATTGCAACACCATAGGAAGATGAACAGTATCAAATGACTGGGACTCCTAGAATCTCCCAGAGACTAAGCCACAAACCAAAGAGCATACATGTTCTGGTCCATGGCCCCAGCACATATGTAGCAGAGGACTGCCTTGTTTGGCCTCAGTGGGAGAGGATGTGCTTAATCTTTTAGAGACTTGATGCCCTAGGAAAGGGGGATGGGGGGCTGAAGAACATGAGAGTGTGTGAGTGGGAGAGCTGGTGGGTAAGCACCTTCTCAGAGGCAATGACTAGGGGTGATGGGTGTAGAACTTTTTGGAGGCAGAACTGGGAAGAGGCTAAACATTTGGATTGTAAATAAAAAGATAGAAAATAAAAAATAAATAAAAAAGATTCAAAATCATCAGTGTCTTTGAGCCTTGAGAACTGCAGGGAACTGGAATCAGGAAGCTCATTCCTTAATAGGTGTTTTGTCAGAAGTACTCTTGGGTGGTCTTGTCTATGTAAAGACTTGTATAAAAACCCCATGCAGTCACTGCATGGATTGTATTTTTTGTCTTAACAATATTGATGACCAGGCCAATCCCATCCTTTTTTCTTTTCTTTTCTTTTTCTGAATCTACATTTAAATTATTAGATATGGCAAGAGAAGTGATGCTAAGATGCTATTCTGATGCCATTCATAGCTTTTTAAAAAATTAGATATTTTCTTCATTTACATTTCAAATGTTATCCCCTTTCCTAGTTTTCTCTCTGAAAGTCCCCTATACCCTCACCGCCCTGCTCCCCAACCCACCCACTCCCACTTCCTGGCCCTGGCATTCCCCTGTACTGGGGCATATAATCTTTGCTAGACCAAGGGCTTTTCCTCCATCCATTTTTCATCTTTGAGAAGGGCTCTGGTCTCTGAGGTAATTGAAAGAGTGATCTACAAAGAGCACTGTGTTGGCATATGCCAGAAACTGCAAACATGGTATTTTAGTGGAGGATTTCCTACCAGAAGGGAAGGGTGCAGTACAAACCATGTCCTAGAAGCTTAAAACACAAGAAGTGTTCTTTCTTGAATTATTTAAAAGTTCGTCATATATTAGAAATAAATTCCTTTCACTCTTTTCAAAATATTTTGGCTATTTATTTGACTAGGTTCCTATAGAAAAATACCTCAGATGTATAATTGGTAATTATTCTTCCCATTATGTATGCTATCACTTTGTTTGGGTGGAAGTAGCCATCGCTGGGCATGAATATGGATCTGTTTGTGTTGTTCAGCATTCAGATATCCAGCTTGACAAGCACCATATGTTTCTCAAGTGTGTATTTTTGGCTTCTATGTAAAAATTGGTTATTTATAAGCATAAGGAATTATGTCTGGGTCTTCAATTCAATTTCTCGGCTCAATGTGTCTGCTTTTGTACTGATACCATACTGTTTTCATTTTATCACTCAGTAATATAACTTGAAATTACCAATTTAATCCAACTATAAACACTTCAAACAATAAGAGCAACCTTCCAGCAAGATATGCTGATGTAGTGACACAAATGTTATGGGACTAATCAATCACTATTAAAAATTGATTTGAGGTCTTCTTCATGAGACAGAACCTATTTAAGGCACTGATAATGTGACCAAGAACTAGAAATAGTAGAAGAAAATAAAACTAAGGGTTATGGGCATCTATGTTTATGGAATTTTACATACTTTTAAAATATGTAAGCATTGATTATTTTATGGCAGTTAAAATGGGTGGGCTTTATTTTGTTTTGTTTTGTTTTGTTTTGTTTTATGTGAAGACAAGCATTTTTATTCTCATGCTGGAGACTTGTTTCGTATTTTTCCCTATCTTTGCTTCATATGTATATCTGTTCAATTGAAAACTGTATGTTATTTGTTGTCAATGTGGGAATAACTAAGGGAAGCAAGCAATAGGAAGAGTTTAAAAGTTTAGAAAATTCTTAAAGTATTTCATTGGACTGGTAGACTTAAGTCACAGGAGTCCGTCTCTGATTTCCTTCATCAGTGTCTTGCCTCATGGCTCCTGCACCTGCCTCTTTTCTTAACTCCTTTATGATTTCTCTCACTGATCAGTTTTACTTTCCTTTCAGGATGTCTTAAATCATCTGGGATCCTGTGAACTGGATGAAGATGATCTAATGCTTGATTTAGAATTTTTAGAGGAACAGAATCTTCAACCTCCAGGTAAGGATTAAATAAATGCCCACACTACATGATCATAAAGACAATCAACTAGCTTTAAGTGCAGCTTTTCACAATAATCTAGATACTGAATAGAGTTGTGGGGAGTTATTTCTAGGTCTTCAATTCTGTTCCGTTGATTCACCTGTCTGTCTCTGTACCAATGCCATGCAGTTTGTTATTACCATTGCTCTGTAGTATAGCTTGAGATCAGGGATGTTGATTCTCCCAGCAGTTCTTTTATGGTTGAGAATTATTTTTGGTATCCCAGGTTTTTCATTATTCCAGATGGAGTTGAGAATTATTCTTTCTGTCAATGATAAGAATTGAGTTGGAATTTTGATGGGAGATTACATTGAATCCATAGATTGCTTTTGGTAAAAAAAAAAAAAAAAGCAATATTCAGCAAGCCAACTGCCAATATCAAATTAAATGGAGAGAAACTTGAAGCAATGTCACTAAAATAAGGGACTAGACAAGGCTGCCCACACTTTCCCTATTTAACGTGGTGCTTGAAGTTGTAGCTTGAACAATTAAACAACAAAAGGTGGTCAAATAGATATTAATTAGAAAGGATGAAGTCAAATATCACTATTTGATGATGATATGATAGTATACATAAGCAACCACAATAATTCTACCGGAGAACTCCTACAGCCGATAAACAACTTCATCAAAGTGACTGAATATGAAATAAACTCAAACAAATAAGTACCCTTTCTCTACACTAAGGATAAATGGGAGGAGAAAGATATTAAGGAAACGACACCCTTCACAACAGTAACAAATAATATAAAGTATCTTGGCATAACTCTAACCAAATAAGTGATCTGTATAGCAAGAATTTCAAGTCTTTGAAGAAAGAAATTGGAGAAGATCTCAGGAGATGGAAAAATCTCCCCTGCTCATGGATTGGTAGAATTAATATTGTAAAAACCGCTATCTTGCCAAATTATTTTAAACAAATAAATGCTCCAATTAAAATGTCAATATTTTATGTTTGAAGGGGAATTAATGGCTGCCATCCTGTTTTACATTGTTTACTTTCAAATAAATGAAAGTATTATGGTCTAGATTTGGTATTCTGAATTTTCGTTATAACAACCCTAACAACATAGATTAATGCTGATACTGTAAGGTCGATTTGAATGCTCATAGTAAATAGCAACCAAAGACTCTCAAATACACATTTACAGTTATGTGAGCATAAAATTCATATCACATAAATCAGGAGAGCATGCATCATTTGTAATAGTTTGAATTCATATTAAGTGTTATCACTCTAAATAAAAAATACTTCATTTAATGTACTTTATATTACCTAATTATATTCATACTTGTGTATTTAAATTAAAAAAGATTGTAGGATTTTTTTTAGTGAAAATTATTACATTGTTACTTTTGTATTAAAGCTCAATAGTGTTAAGGTATGCTTTAAAATCTTGATTCTCCTGGATGAGCTAGGAAAAGGTGACATCATTTTTCCTACATCTAACTTGTGTGATGTATATCCCCTGTATTAATTCTCAGTCATATCTTGAGATATTTGTTTCATGCTAAATTTTTATACCCACTTAATATATTGTTAATTTAAAAATCAGACCATAATGATGTTTATATTTTCTTGTACCCTAGTTTAGTTTGCCACTGTATATCAACTTGGGATTAAATATTTTGAGAACATTCTCTCTGCAGTTGGTTTGACAGCCATCTATTTATTATGATGATAACTTCTAAAGTTTGTCTTTAATGTATAGTTGCCCTAACAGTTAGACATTGGGGAATACTGTAAAAAGTATTCCTCTTGAAAGGAGCCTTTTAAAGGAGAATTAGTCAATATCTAGCAAACACGTGTGTTGCTATGGTTAGACATATAATATTGCATAATATATTTTCCATATAACATAATATAGTACTATTCACCTCCAATATCCAAACTTGTAAAACTGCCCAACTATAAAATAATAATGTATACTTATTAAATACTCATTTACATGTCTACAGTAATAAAATATTGGAAACACTTCAAATGTCTCTCAATAAGACTGTTATCGAATATTCAGCAGAACAACAAGCAAAACTAAAAGCAATGAAGAAAGTATTCATTTTTACTATTGTAGGATTACAGGGCAAACTATTGTGAGAGAATGATACAGAGACAGATTAGATGTGTAACTAAATCCTAGATCAATCCTTAGCATTGACACACATATAACATGGGGAGTCTGTCCCTCTTGTTGCGTGGCTGTGGGAAATTCAGTGCCATCCC
Source organism: Mus pahari (assembly GCF_900095145.1). Taxonomy (NCBI): domain Eukaryota; kingdom Metazoa; phylum Chordata; class Mammalia; order Rodentia; family Muridae; genus Mus; species Mus pahari. The sequence goes on from NC_034591.1 coordinate 79,794,516, forward strand.
TGAATATTCATATTCTCTTTCTTCCCTTTCACCTTACCCCACAGATGCTTATGCCTAGGAGATAATGAGAGGAATTTCTCTTTATACTTTTTAAAATTTGTGTGGTGATGTAAATCTCATAATTTTAAACATATTCTGACTTTTCATAACGAGATAGCATATCAATAAATGTTACTAATGTGGGGCTCCTTAAAGTTAGCTTAATAATGAATTTTGTAACAAGTTTTGGGATGAGAAGAAAATCAGCAGCAACCGTAAGGTGTTTCTTCTCTAAAGGGGTGTTGAAAAAAGGACAGTATATAGGATCATGTAAATTCAGAAAATTAGGTTTACATTTATAATTCATCATTTTTAGCTTTTATTTCGTGCTTCTATGCTATTCACTCTAAGGGAGTCAATCTGTACTGTGCAGAAGCTCGTGGGAAGCAGTTGACTGGTTAGGTAGGTTGAGCAGCAACACTGACCAAATGGATAGGGGAGGGTGACAGAGCACACCTGGAATGTCACCTTCTAGAAGCTATTCCTGGAAATAGCATTGGTCCCATTTTCATTTTGGATCTTGTGTTACTACCAAGGGGTGTTTATAATCATGAAGATTTAATAGCTAGAAACCTGGTAATGGTAGTCCATTGAGGCTTACTATGGCGTTGGGTTAGAAAAATGGTAAAACTTTGACCAATTATATGATGAACAAATTCTAGAAATAAGATTCTGATTGTGATAAATGCAGAATTACATATATACACACCAAACATCACATTGTGCATTTATAATATAATATAATATAATCTTTTCTCAGGATGTCATATTACTTTATAATTACATGCTCTAAAATAAAAATGAAAATAGGTTGTGGAAACAATTCATCAAAACTGGAACATTAATCATGGCATGAGTTCATTGCTGAAGAACTATGCTATGTGTAAAATGCCAATGAAAATAACATTGATCTAAAGAGTGAACAGTAGAAACCTGACTGAAAACAAAACATTGTCTGAGGATAAAAGGGATCTATGGTGATGAAGAAGGTACTGAACATATTCTTTATCATGTTTTTTGGTATTGATTTCATGTCACACTGTATATAAAACTGTATAATCAAAAAGATATTGTTTAATATAAAGCAGTCTTAATGAGTTTGTTTAAAATATAAGTAAGTTAGTAGGAAGGAAACCGAAGGCTAATAGTGTCCAAACTTTATCGAAGCCACATCAAAAAAAGTGTAAAAACTTTCAAAGAAAATTACATCTTTATTACGCATCCCAAATAAACAGAAATTTATCATAAAAATAATGGGGATTATAATTTCATAAGTAAAAATATAACACACACATTTCCCTTTTAAAAATCTGTATATACAGTTTAGATAAAGTTTTGCTACAAATATTGATAATACTTTCCCTAGAAGTCATTGATTATTGAACAAATATCTCAGTGCTAGGCAAGAGAAACAACCCTTCTATTTATGGGCCAGTGGGAGGGAAGGAGTTTCAAGAGATTCCCAAAGCAATGTAGGCCATTGCTATTGCCTTGCCTTCCCTCTAGAACCTGAAGATAATACTTTTTTGCTGAGGAAACCTAACAGTTTGGACATAGAACTTGGAGAGATCAAACTGGGACAGACCTGTAAGCCTCATTCCTGTGTAGTAGGTCTCATAGTACCAGAAGGTACCATGTAAGCTGCCAAGGGACAAAAGTGATTAATAATCCTACTCAGCGGTTAAATCTGTGGAACATAACAACAAAGACCAGCATAGTGGCACTTAATCCTTTGGAAGTAACCAACAACTATGTAATTGGACTTAAGGCCACTTGTTAGGAGGGAGGTCACATCTATTATTATAAACTTAGCCCACTATTTATGGCTGAATGATCCTAGACTCCAAAGGAGAAAATATCACTATCATATTCCTAAATCAAATAGCATCTAACAGCATTATAAATACATATCCTCATATTCAAAAATAAAGTTCTTATAAAGATAAGTCTTTTGTGACAGATAGGAACTTGTTATAGAGATCTACAACTGCTTAAAATGCAGGGCATAAATGACTCTGAGTTGCCTGGCTCCAACTGGCACATGTACAACACAACCAAAACTAAGGCTCAAGGAAAATCATGGAAAAGGAGGCAGAAAAACTGTACATTCCAGAGGAACAGGATGCCTGATATAATGGTGTCTTCTGGATGTGACAGGGAAGCCGAACTCATGAAATCTGAGCAGTGTAGCTGTCTAAACAAAACTGCATAATGATCACACCAGTTGACATGCCAATGTGAATAGGAAAATTTTCACAAGAACCCATCTCTAGATAGCTATAGGCAATAATGGTTGCTGAGGGAAGAACAATTGGATTTCACTAGCAATAAGCCTTGGATAGGTCATCCAATGCCGAATAGTATATATGAGAAATACTAAATGAACTTCAATAAGTTATGTCTGTCTATCTGTCTGTCTGTCTATCTATCTATCTATCTATCTATCTATCTATCTATCTTATAATACAAATTATAGAAAATGTAATGAGTATGAGAATGGAATGAGAAAGAATGGAAGAGAGTGAGGATCAGAAGAGACAGAATTTGGAATGGTTTGAAATGATTTAGGCACAATGTGTATACTCATTTATGTTATTTGCAAGTGTGTGTGTGTGTGTGTGTGTGTGTGTGTGTGTGTGAGAGAGAGAGAGAGAGAGAGAGAGAGTATTGACACTTTGAAATCAGACAGATTCTAGTGAGTCAGGATTTCTGAACCTTATTCTCCATCTGTAACACGTTGTGATTACATTCATCTCAAAATATCAGCCTGAGTAATCAAGGCATGTTTGAACGCAAAGTGTACTGCTTTTCTGAATATATAGGCTAGAGCGGGAACCCAGTACAGTTTGATTTTGCCCCATGGAACTTAGATAATCTATTGTAAATAATTTTTCTTACCACTGGATGCTTTTCAGGGGTACTGAGTTTTGAATAATTCATCATTATTATAGGTTATTTCAGAATAAGCTATCTAATTTAAACATTTTTTATTTTTATAATATATTAAGTGATGAGTTGGTTGTATTAAATATTGACAAATTAAGACATGTTATTTTAAAACCCTCACATTTCTTTATTTTAAACAATCTAATTAAATTCTGAAAACTTTTTTCTCTAGATATTCGTTAATTGCCCAAAATGCTATACAACCTACTTAGGATAGAAACATATCTGAGAAAAAATGTATTTTTCTTTTAAATACCTTAAACACTAGAAACAAATCTCATCAATGTTTGATAAAGAACATAGGCTGTTGCTTGCATTACCATTGGTTTTGACTTTACCACTTAAAGATGGGATACTTAAGTAAAATAAATTTAAACTATTCAATGTTCTTTGATAAAAATAATGCAATAGTCAGGTGGGTATTGGAGTTTATTACTCTTGTTATTTATTTTGGGTTTGCTTCTGAAGTACACAGAACATTGGTTTTGGTGTATGTCCACAAACAAATGGAGGTAATTGCCCACCATTATCAATTAGAAATTAATTAGGTAGTTGCTAAATATTTTGAGTTTGAAGAGAATCATTATAAGAATTCTTCTGTGGGTTAGGAATTCCTCCTGTGACTATTAATTATGAAGGTAATTTGTTATTAATTTTTAATGGGTAAAGTACAGCAGAGTTGAGATGAAGCCCTGGTGGCTTTGCTAGTATGAATGGCAATGCAGAAACAATTGCAACATTAACTCAGGGATACTGTAAAAATCAGCTCTAAGTTTGTATGAGCTGTGAGGTACCTAGATCAAAAGAAATGGGCATACGGTGTCTTCAACTAGATTGTGTTAAACTCAGAAACTTGTACCACTTAATTTTGGAGATATAGTTTGACACCTAATAAATGTATGTACAAAGTTATGCTACTTGGGCTGATAGTGGTCCCCACAAGAGCCATAGACTACTTAACAAAAACTTATCAGATGTGAGAAACCTGTTTGAATTGTTAGTTATGGTAGTCCAAGTTTTCCCCATCAATTGCTGTTGCCCTTGGATGAGTCTCAGATGTTGAAGATTAAGTCCTTATTGTGAAGACACTGAACATTTAGGGCACATGACTCATAGTGCTACAGCTGAATCAAACCTTATATTGTCTCTCCTACTGTCTAGTTTCCATAGTAACATAAAGCAGTATGCAAGTTGACAAGCGAGATAATTAATAATCTCATCCAACTGCAAGACCTATGAACTATAGCAATGAGCAGATTAGCATTATACCCTTACAGGTGCAATAGTGACACTTATATTTCCTGGTAACCAACAACTGCCTAATTGCTCTGAGGACCCACTCAACAGGAGGGAAATCATGTCTCAAACTAGAGACTGCCAACTAACTGGAGCTATAGAGATTATGGATCTGGCAAGAGAATCTACTTCTGCCTATTAACTTACTGTTATACCCAGATAAAGATCAGTGTAGCTAACAGCCCTAATCAAAGATGCTTCTTTTTTCAGAAAATGGAGACTTGGTTACTTTCCGTTGCCGTGAAAAGACAAAGGCAACTTATAAAAGAAAGCATTTAGCTGGGCAGTGTTGGCACACACCTTTAATCTTAGCACCCTGGAGGAGAGACAAGCAAATCTCAGAGTTCAAGGTCAACCTGGTCTACTGAGTGAGTTCCAGGATAGTCAGAGAGATTCTGTCTCAAAACCAAACCAAACAAAACAAAACAAGTCAAACTACGAACAAAAAGGACAGGATTTAGTTGGTGTTTGCTTACAGTTTCAGGGGGTTAAGACCATGATGGTTATATCATGGTTCAGAAAAGTGATAGTAAGGAGCAATACCTGGGGGCTTACAACCACAAGGTGGAGGGAGATAACATGCTAACAGGGAATTTGAAATTTTGAAATTTAAAAGCCCATCTCTGGTGATGTACCTCTTCCAACAAGATTCAGTGTTCAAATTATTCTTAAAGAATTCCGCCAATTATTCAAATATATGAGTCTATGGGAGCCGTTCATCCTACCACAGAGACCATTATAGAAAACTACAATTAAAACAATGCTGAGAACAAAGGATTGCGTGTGCTAAGGCCCAGAGGTTACCTCTGCATTATAACTCCTACACCTAAGCCTATGGAAACATCATGGAAAAAGGAACAGAAAGATGCAAGAACCAGAGGAACAGGAAGTATACTGTGAAACTGTGATTCCTAGAAATAGCTGTGCAAATAAAACCTGAATGATGATAGTAACGATTGTCACAATGAGCATGGAGAAAAGGGGAGAATCTCATGTCTGACCTCTAGTCAGAGAACTATAGACAGCTAATGACTGCTGAGAAAAGGAGAGGTAGTTTCTCCCAGATGCCCTCCAAAATGGTTATCCAATGCATAGGAGTCAGCCCTGAAATCATGCAAACCTACAGAACAATAAGAGACTAGGTAAGGTTTATTTATATATCTGTGCATACACACAGATACGTACATATTTGTGCATATACACATGGACACATATGTGTACATCATTATTGTTTTACATACACATATTCACATATGCAGGGAAACTAAAGAAATATCAAATTTGTTATATATATTGTGCAAAGTGCCCATCCAGGCACAGAATCCTTTGTGGATTTGTTGAGGAAATAATTTATAAACACATTCTGCTATCTTATTTAATATTCCATTTGTTTTCCCAGAACATATTTATATTCTGTCAGGGATGAGTGAAGGAGACCTAAAAGATCTTCTTTGTCAAGGATTAAAGAGTTAGAAAGTTTAAGAAAGGGTTAAATATAGGGTTAAATTACAACATTGTGGATGAAACTCTTTACCTATTTTTTGCAATATGCAAAAGTTCTCAATGATATTAAGTTGCTACAAAGAACAACAGTAATAGGTTCCCCGGAATTCACGGTTTTCATCGCACTTAGCTAATATGCAACTATGACATGAGTTATCACTTTGAGGTTTTACCAGCTCGCTTTGTTCTCTTTTACAGATGGGCTGAGTTAGGGTACTAGCCTCTGCTTGGCTGCCGTTAGATGGCAATCTTGTTCTGATAATGCAAATAGAAACCCTGTGGTGCATTTGTATTCAATCTCATAGTTTACAAGGTTTTCAAATATGTTATCTCATCAAATTATCAGTATAACTCTGCAGTAGGTGATAATGTGACCCAAATACTGTGGAGGAAGAACATAGTCTGAGGTTAAAAAACATCTCCAGTCAACATTCACTGAGATCTTATCATTACATGCAGGGTTCTTCTCAACTCTTTCCAGGCTTTGCTGCATCTAATTTTACATACAACTCCAATACATTGGGTTACACATTTTCCAAGGTCACTGAAAATCATCGTCATATCTTAAAAGGAAGTGGGTATTTCCAGTAAGTATGCTGACTGTGGAAAATAAGGATCATTAGCTAAAGAGCTGGGGAAGGCAAACAGATTTGCAACACTGACAGAGTCATAGAGCAGAACAGTGTGGGGTCATTTAATGTAGAATCAAACACCTCTATCCACACCAGCAGGAGTGGGGCTTGCAACACTGCAGTGTGCAGCTCCTATGCTTGTGAATGTTGTTGTGATAGCTCTGAATCATGAAATCCTATGAGCTGGTGAGACACAAGTCTATTAAATTCACCTTGCAAATACATCTATGTAAATTGTTGCATACTATGTTAGGCGGTTCCTGATAATCACAAGTATCCAGTATCATTTCATAAGGATCCCCATCACAAACATTTGAGCATGTTGTAACTAGGTGTCACATCCTCTACATTTTCCCTAGGATCTTAGGAATATTAGCTAAAATACAAAGATTATATTGTGATGAATTTCCTGACTGTCATCCTTGTAAAAAAAAAAAAATTACTTTATACTCTACCAATAGAATCTAAGAAAATCCTTTTACTGAACCAAAAGATTTTATAATTGGATAGTGATATGTAATTTAAGGGCACTTAAAATTTAAAATTCATTGTGTTTTGCTTATTTGATGTGCTTAATCAACCAAAGTAATAATTAGTTAAATAACTTTATACTTTCCTTTTAATATTCCTTTTAACTTATCAATTTTTCTTTATATTCACCTGGATTCAGTGTTTTTAATATGTCAAAGAATAATGTCTTCACAGGATAGGAATTTCAGGGTAAAAGCCTTCATGTTTCTTTCCATTTCTTCCACTTTGTGTTTTTCACCCCCACCCAGGAGCAATTAATTAATATAGAAAATTTGTGTCTCAGTCTCTTACAGTTAAGTCATGGCATCCCTATATAATTTCTTGAATAATGGCAACAACTGTCACTATATAAATGAATATGTAATTAGGAAAATGAGTGCTGGTATTTCTTTGAAGGAATATAATATTTATATATTTAAAATTGTTCACCAACAAGAAACATAAATTTCAATCTTTCCTGAGATAGAAGAGATAAGAATTATAGACATTGACATAATTACCACAAATTCAGTTGCAATTGTACAAATAGTGACTTCCTAGTGATTTCCTAGTGATTTCCTTGAAATTTAAAATTTCAATTGATAATTTTATGAGATCCTGTTAAAAAATCCTTCCTTTTAAATTTTTTTATTAATTTTATTCATAAAATGTCCCAAAGTTTACACTGGCATTTGACATTTCCTAGTCTCATGAAGACTGCCTTCCTTGTGTCCACACATCCTAGACTTGGAAGACAGTTGAAGTCAGGTCTGAGTGCTTTGGGAATATTAGTGAATATAGTAGATGTTGTGATGTTGCTCTCTAGTATGATCAACAACCAGTGGATTAGACAAAGCTCAGTTGTTATTTACTGAAGTGAGAGGAACAGTCAGCATTGCTGAATTCTTGTAGATTCCTGCCAAAGAAAAGAAACATTATTAAAAATTTGAAGGTGCCTCAATGCATATGTTTTAAATTGGCAACTGCACTGCTATTTGGTAAATATATGATGGTTCTGGTAGGGGTGGGACAAGTAAGGAAGGGCTTAATGATTCTGAAGTTATAAACTGTCAGTTGAAGCTTTCTTATTGAAGAATTGTTAGGTCTTTAGGAACATCTCTATAATGAAAATTCATTATTTAGAATAGCTAAATAGTACACTAAGACTGAGGGAGTAGATAGTGATGCTGACGGAAAGATCAACTTGGAGTAAAAGCTCAGTCTCCCCAGTGTGGAAGCTAGGAAGATAGTACTTTTAACTACATCCAAGCCTTGCTTTCACAATCAAGGGATCACAATCACCTGGCATGCTTCCTCACCATCATCTCAAGCATCCCTACTTTACTTTTCCTCTCTACCAAATCCACACTTTGCTAGATCCCTTCACTGGGAAAAAAAAAATGAGTGATATCTCCAACTCTAGAGAGCACACACAGATAATAGAAGGGTTTATATGCTTTACATCTGGCACCAGGAGAGTTAGATGAAACCAGAACCTACACCTACTGAACTACAGGAAAATAAATATGTGTTCTTACCCCAGTATTCTCATAGCTTGCTGCTAGAGAGGATTTCCTGAGAAAGAATATACAAGTATCGCCTGCAGACGTCTCAAGTAGATTTTCTCAATAAGGTTTAGATGAAGAGATGAAATCTTTCCTGTACCAAAGAATTCTAAAATTTTATTGAATGCACTCCACACTGGCACTCTGAAAATAACAGGCTTTCTAGGAATGTTATCTCAATAATGATTTAAAGCTGCTGTCCTTGTGACTCTAACTGTACTTGAAGATGATGAGATGGAAAGTGGCTTTTGTCTTTTTTCCCTGGTGAATCTTTTGTGGAGTCACATGCATGCACAGACTGAACAATTTTTCCAACACATCGGTACTGATAGCAGCATTGGTTTGTTTCTTCATATAGATCATTCATAGGTCAGAACATTATTAAGCTACATATGACTTGTGGTAAACAATTATAAATATATTCTAGTGAAAACGGAAATAGAAGCTACCCCTATTTATGTCATAGTGTAGCTTCATCTATAAACTGAACTCACTTGGGAAGAGGAAAGAGGGATTCAGATGGAGAATTGCCTCCATTGTATTTATATTGACTTTGAAAAGGTCTGTGGGTCATTTTTAATTGTCACCCAAAGCAAGGCTCTTCAAAGTGATTTTCCAAATAGCTGCCAGAAGAATAATCTAGTCTCAATCTCTGCACATCTTAAGTTTTTATTACAAGCTTAACCTCCTGTAGTCCATTCTTTTTCAGCTCACAAGATGTGCTGACATGCTAAAGTGATCTTAATCCTAGACCTATGTAAAAGTCAATATTCCCATTATCTTCATTACAAAATCCAATTTCATTAACAGCTAACAAAGCTCTCATGCTTCAATACTTTCACTTTTGCTACACACTCAACTTGATTTCCAGCAAATATTTATTGAAGGCCTACTTTACCAAATACAAGCCAGAAAACAAAAAAGAATTTAAGGTGAAGTTGGTTACAACAACAACAACAACAACAACAACAACAAAACGTAATGAAGAAATTTCAGTGGGCCCTGGGAGGGGTTACCAAGTTGGTGACGGCATGATGGTATCTGAACTTTCACAACAAAGAGACATGGGGTTTGGGTAATATAGCCAGGGTGGGAGCTAGAACTTGACCAAGAGAACATGTCATGCAGCAGAGAATGACCCAGGAACTCAATGTGCTTGGGTATCCAGTGATTGACATGAATGTGCCATCTTGTCCTTTATCTTGAGATGCTTCCAATGTTTATTCTCAGGTGATCTTTTCCTGCATTACTGAGCATCATGTTAAAAGAAGTATCATTCATGCATTTGAAGAATAATTCATGTTTGCCATTTGAAAAAAAACTAAATAAAATACTATACAATGATTATGATGATTAAATAATTATATTTAGAGGAAGCAGTACTTCTGTGATCTGCATATTTGACATACTAGGAGATAAAGCACAATAAAAACTGACAACGGTACATATTCTCTCATCAGGAACCAATAGAAGAATACCTAAGAAATACCAATGTGTAACAGAAAGTAAATAGAGCAGTATTAGACAGCCAAAAACAGAGTCCTTAGGCACCATCATGTATTCCACTGTGTTTTTCTTTTATGTCTTATTAAATACAGTTCAAGATGTCTAATCAGAAAATAAAAATCTGAATTCCTTCAACTCTAGGTGGAACTTTGCATGAGTAGTGCCTAGCCAATACTGTCTATGTACCTATTTTAAGAAACAGAGTTATTCAGAATCTGTAGCGGTTGCTCACTAGTACATTGGAGATAGAATGCACAGTATGTAAGCGTTCACAGGCTTCACTCTTCACTTCTGCTCTGAAATATATGTTTAAACATTTGAATTACTAGAGAGAGAACTTGTCCACAGGTGTTTGACTCTGCTTGAAATATGAGCATATATAACTATAAACTTATTAATCATTACTGTGCTGGCTAGTTTTATGTTAACAGGCTACAGTAATTGGAGAGGAGAGAGCTACAATTGAGAAAACTGCTTAATAAGGTCTGGTTATAGATAAGCCTGTAGGGCATTTTCTTAATTAGTGATCATGGCAGAGGGCCCAGCCCATGGTGGATGGTGCCATCCCTGGGCTGGTGGTCCTGGATTCTATAAGAACGCAGGCTGACAAGCCTTGGAGAGCAAGCCAGTAAGCAGTACTCCTTAATGGCCTCTGCATCAGCTCCTACCTCTAGGTTTCTGCCCTATTTGAATTCCTGTCCCGACTTCCTTCAGCATGGAAGTGTAAGCCAAATAAATCCCTTTCTCCCCAAGTTGCTTTAGCAACAGTTACCCTCACTAAACCAAATACCAATATCTCTATGATGTGGCAATATATTTTTCAACAAGAAATGCTAAACATATTTCTATCAGACTTGTTATTGAATTGTGATTAAAATCTTATATTTAAAATGTGTAAATATTTTCATATAATTAATTAAAAACCCTTTCAAAATGTTTCTATAAAATAAGGGTGTAATATATCTGCAGGCAACAAAGAAATTAAGTGGGAATCCTTAAAAATAGGTAAATATCAAAGATACCTTTCCTTTTAAACACAGTAGTTGTTTGCAAATGTTAACCGACATTTCATTGAATTTATTAGTTAAACTGTTGTTGCCTTCTGGTGACTCCTAGTTTAATCACTTATTTCTTTTTTGTTTTTTTCTTTTGAGACAGGGTTTTTCTGTATAGCCCTGACTGTCCTGGAACTCACTCTGTAGACCACGCTGGCCTCGAACTCAGAAATCTGCCTGCCTCTGCCTCCCAATTGCTGGGATTAAAGGCGTGTGCCACCATGGCCTTAATCACTTATTTCTTGACGACTCTATAATAGACATTGAAGAATTAGTAAAATTTATGGGTATATTCAAAAGCCATATATCTCAAAAAGATATCAACTTAAGTTTACGCTAATGTTGTGCCTTATTGTATAAGGATATTAAAATCAGTGAGCAAGAGCCAGAGGACCAAGAAGTCCACTGTGACACTATCTCCTAGGATTATCTACAAAATCAAGACCTGAACAATGGCATAATAATAGGCATGCTAATGCCAATGGGGGAAAAGCTTGTAGTGCCCCACCCCTAGGCAAAGAACTAGGAGACAGTAATGACTGCTGAGAGAGGGAGAATTAGTCTCACTCAGGGATGAGCCCCCTAATTGTTTGTCCAATCAAATGGTCTGTCCTGAAACTAAATAAAAACCTGTTAAACTCAGCAGGTTGGTTTTATGTATACAGGCCCATGTGTCTGTGCGTGTGTGTGCATGAGGGAGTGTGGGTGTGTGTATAAAACAATAATAATCAAAGAGAAAGAGACCATTAACTTGAGATAATATGAGGAGATGTGAGAGAGATTAGAGGAAGTAAAGGATATGGAAGAAGTCATGTAATTATGTTTTAATTAAAAATATATTAAAAAGGAAAGAATCACTGAGTAATTTGCCTTGTATCATCCAGGTAGTGATGCACAAAACATAAGTTAGAGAGATGTGAGTTCAGCCTTGGGATAAGTTTTATATAAATTATCCCTTAAAGCTCTAGCATGTTAGATTTGTTGAGGGATTATCAGTGTAACCAATATGCTACAAGGCCTTTGTGTTTGGCCCTTTAAAAATCTATCTTGCACTTATGAGTGTAGTCCATAGGCAGAGATATTATTTTTATTAGGTGTTATTACAGTCCTAACAGAGAGTATTTGACTCAAACTACCTTTTAGGTAAGATTATTTCTTTCTGACTCTATATAGTGAGAGAAGATACACATTATTAAATGTAAATCTGAAATTCCAAGTGGATTTTAAATTTGTGGGTGATCATATTCAGTAATATGTATTTATATGTGCTAATGTTGAGCTCAAAGGCATGATAAAACTGGTGTTATTGTAGAATAAAGGAAACTATACTGTTAATGGTTAGAATGTAATATTAATCAGCCTTGCTTTGTAACGTAGCTGTTATTATAGCCAGCAGGAACAGAAACTCATTTCTGTCAGTGCACACCTCTGGTCTTGCTTTATCAGTTGATCTTCGAGCGAGGCTGTCCTGCCTGACTCATTTTGCAGATGGACATCATGGATTCTAAGGCACCCACTTTTCTGCACACAATGTGCTAATCTCTCTGTGATTGTTTGGTTTTGTCTTTATATTTTTCACTAACTCCTCAGGAAATGAATATCTTTACAAACATGCAAAAGTTCATGAAAAATTCAGAAATCATTTACTGGAAAACGTAAGGTAGAATCTGTTCTTTTTTTAAATTTATTATCCTCTACTCTGACCTATTTCTTTGACACTGTTCATAAGCACCCACAGGACAAATGACTAGATCCATTATGTGAGGAAATGAGTTGCATGGACAAATGCCTATTTTGAGGTAAATAATTAAAATAATTTTAGTAATTTTAAATAAGTAAAATTAATAAAATTAATACAAAAATTGAAACTACAAGATGAATCTTAAGTCAGTCTTTGGTAATAAGGAAGTCGCTGACAACAGACCAAATAATGATCCTATCCAATGTTAGCATAGTGAACCAATGAGTCTATTAGGATGTGAGTGAAGGGCTACTTATAGAAACAGACAGCAGAGTTACTAATAAGCCCACCATGTCTTGGATAGATTCACATGAAACCTGCATTTATGGAGCACATGAATTACAGGAATATTGACTGGACAAAAATCTCTTTTCCCCAGCTATTTTAACTGCTTACATATCTTTGAAGAAGTGCCCTGTGAATTTTATGTTTCAGGAAGTTCCTGATACTTTATGAGTTGTCTGATCGTGAACCTTGCAAGTTTTGTGTACTTCTTGATCTTAAGGCCTGCCTCCAGGTTACAGTGCTTCAATTGTTAGAAACTTGCTACTCATAGATGAACAATGGGATGGTTGTGTTTCAAAAAAGCCTAGGTATTGTTGGTGTGGTGTTAACAGATGTTGCCCTTGAGAAACAGCTAGACCATGAAAGCACCACTTTTATTCATTGCCTGAACACTTTATAAACATGTCACGTTTAGTTAGTTTATTTTGGTTTCCCTCCCATTTTTATGGTTGCTGCAGATGTAGCAGGAAGAACCCTATCAGGCAAAATGCTTCTGCCTGAATTTGGACTTGCCAGTCACAGAGGTAGATAAAGGCCAGTTTTCATTAGTTGCTCACTCTATGGTATTATTTTATACCAGCTCAAAATTGATCAGGAAGAGAGGCCCACAGAAGAATGTCATCTGTGCAGTGGTAGACACTGTTTAGCCTTAGATTTGCAACACTGTTCACATGCTAGATATGACTTAAATGTTTTTCCTCATAAAAAGCACTCCATAAGTTGCTTATCTGAGAATAAGAGAGTAAGCAAAAGCATACTTTTAAAATTATGTTGTGTGAAAAATGAATGAAATTCTATGGATAAATATCTTTTAATAATATTTACTAGAGAAGGCCACAATGTAAACATATCTGAATCAGCCTTTCATTCTACTTAAAAATAACAAATAGCAAATTGGTTTTAGTTGATTAATCATTACCAATGCAGTACTATGAGCATTACAAGATGTTAAAGAGATGGAATGGTTGGGTGCATGGGGCTTCATAGTAGATCCCTACATTACCTCCTAAACTTTCTTCAAGGTGCTTAAACTGCTCAGAAAGTAAAATGTGTTATAAAGGGAGAAATGCCACTCAGAATATGGGCTCAGGCTTCATGTTCCAGGATGCTGATGTGTAAACTGAAATATTGATGAAAAGAAAGCAAACACGATGCCATCATAAAGACTACAGCATTGCAAAGGTAAAGGATTTATACACAGAGCTTTGGTCAATGTTAAACAAAGTAACTGTCATTTGAGAGGACAGGAAGTTTGCTTGTCTGGAGCAGTCATGTGTTCACTTAATGCAGAAGCTTCCTTCTGAAAACCTTTATAATGATGTGTAATATGAGATAAAATGCTGAAGGTTATAAATGTTTATTACTTCTTAAAAATATGATACTATTATAAGTTATCATCGTATTCCCAAGACTGTATAATAGTATCTGTGAAGAGGATTTGATATAATCATGGCTTTAGGAAAATATTGTCATGAAAGCATGTGCAGAAAATGTCAAACTACTCCGGGGAATACTGCTGGGGAGAGGAATTAACTCAGGATGTGCTTTAAATTACACAAACAGCCCTATAGTTCACAGGATGCAGAATGAAAACATTTTATCAAATATATATATATATATACATACATATATATGTATATATACATACATGTATATATGTGTGTGTGTATATCATAGTGTAAAGTACATGTGACTTTCCAAAAATCAGTACTAGGATGCTAAATTAAATAACTCTTCATTGTATATTTTTTATGTCATATAATTTCAGAAAATGTATTTAGCAAAGCTCGGTATTGTTTATCAGAAAGGAGCATACTTTCCTATGAGATCTTCACACAATATATGTGAGACAGAGAATGAATCATTCATTAAACAGGTACCTAGTCACATTTTGTGAGATAAGAAAAGAAATCCTTCATTGTATGTGTTAACACATATACTGATTATAGTTTATACATGGCACATTTCCATAGAAAGTTTCAGTTGGCATTTTCTTCCTTGAGAAGTTAGTGCAATGACAGACTTTGGGTTTGTTTTACCCATTAAATGAGTCTTTCCCACATTGAGAATGTGAGCATTTACATATCATAGTAACTAGCATTTGAGTTCTATTTCAGAAGTGTTCTCAGGGAGGGAAAAGTCATCTCAAATGCACAAACACATAAAAAATAAAAAAAGAAGATAAAATTGCTTGTGACAATGTCAAAATTCATTTTCAAGGAGATTTATGTCATTTTTAAGCCTAAGTCTAAATGCATTTAAATCTCCAATACAAGCTGAATGAAATTCATCAAAAGGAAAATCAGTCCACATTACTTTAGTGATCTTGAAAGCATACATCAATCAAGATGCATCACAAGGCCAGGTGTGATTTTCTTGACAATTCTTGCCTTTCAGGATTTGGAAGTTAGCTCATTTCGCACTACACTGTGGTTTCAGCAGATTCACTGCTTCAGAAGTCTACAAAACCATACATGTTTGAAAACCATCTATGAGAATGAGCATTTCCATCCTTTATATGCTTATATGTATGTATGTATATATGTGTATATATATATATATATATATATATATATATATATGTTTTCATGTTTATGTGTGTTAGCATTTGTGTGTATGCTTGTGCATATCTTCTGTTTTTGTATTGATATGCGTACCTGTTTGCACTTACATGTGTGTTGTATATTTGTATGTGCTTCTATGTTTGTATTTGTTTGTGTGTCTGTGTGTACATATCTGACACACTTACTTTGGGGAACTTAATTAAGAAAATGTTGCCTGAACTAGTGAAGGATTTGCCAATATTTGCTATACTTGTGTGATAATGAAAACAAGTTCAGTCAATGTAAAAGACCCAAGTCAGAATTATGAAACATTAGAATAGCAGGTGATATTTTTCCATGCTTCATTGCATACATAGATCTAAATTTATGCTAATCAGTGTTGTGTAAAGACACTACATTCTCTGTTTTTGAGAAAAGCATTTTAGAGTAGTTAATATATATATAAAATATTTTCCTTAGAATTTAATTTCAATGACTTATGTTTATAGGATTTTAACTATACTTTGAAATGCTATTTTAAGGAAAGAATTATTTCCTTAATGTACAAATTTAAATAATGTAATATTTCTAGGGAAAATGATGCCTGAATAATTGGCATAAAGCTCACAAAAAATAAAGAAACCCTAGGGTTGATATTTTTAAAAAGACTATGCATGAATTAAAAAAAATGTTGACATGGATTGGCTTAATGTATAGTATGCTCAGCTTGCATAGATGAATGAAAGATTATCAGTTTTGATATTCATTTAGTCACAAGTTATAATTTTAGAATATACCGGTCAATTTAAATTTTAATATTAATTCTCAATAAAGCAAATGTATAGTCTTATGAAAGGGAGGGTTATCTAAGTGGATAGAGAGACCTGGCTAGTGACAGTTAGGGAGACTGAAACAAATTAGGCTTATTGAATGAGGGAGTTAACTTCTAAATAACTGATGTGAAATTAAATGTGTAATTGATGTTCATAATTCTTGAATAACTTGTCTCAAACACAAGCACAACAACCAATACCACTCCTTTTAGGAATGTTCATTGTTAATTAGGATAGACTGTTAACACTGAAATCTGAAGGTGGATCTGAGAGCAGAGTAGGTCACCACAGAGAAACAGTATAAGCATTGTTTTGTGCACTGGTTAAAGATGATAATTTTATTATTCAAATGCTGATTTCTTTGTCCCCATATCTTGTTGCTATCAGTCATGTCATTGGAATGCTTCTTCCAAATATCTCCTGTTTTTAGTTTGTGTAAACATTGCTCCCTATTTATTCTCTGATTTGTCAGTGTAATCTGACCAGCCAATGTCTGGGCAAAGGAAAGAAAAGGATGTGACTTCTGCCAGCCAGGGGAGAGGGGGAGGGGGAGGGAGAAGGAGAGGGGGAGGGAGACTTAAAAGGGAGATAGAGGAAGAGGGAGAGGTAAAAGGGTATTCGCTAAGAAGAGGGGTCTGGAAGAGACATCATGTAATCACAATCATACATAAAGCAGAGAAAGCCAGACAAATACTAAAGTGCTAGTATCTCTGGGACTTTGGCTGGGAGACAGCCAAATTAGTTTAGAGGATTAGAATAGATCAATGACTACCCCTCTAAGATGCTATACAGCTAATTAAATAAACCTTATAGTCTCATTCTCATTCATTTGGGAGGTAGTGAAGGATAGAGAAAAACTGCCACTATTAAAAGTGCTCTTACAAAACATATCCTTTCTTCTCAGTCAGGGATGAGAATGAGCTTTTACTTGAAAGTTAGACTGTTGGTGCAGTTACAGTTTCATTGTCCTGACTGAGTCTGCAAAGGAATTAGAATGATTAGAAAAATGCAAAAAGTCCCGAACTCCTTCGCAAGATGTGTCTGTGACTCTGGCACATTACAGGTATGACCTTGGTAAGAGGACTCTGGGACTAAACCACCAACCAAAGAAAACACATGGTGGGACTCATGGCTCTAGTTGTATATGTACCAGAGGATGGCCTGGTCAGTCATCAATGTGAAGAGAGGCCCTTGTTAGACTATATGCCCCAGTGTAGGAGATTGCCAGGGCCAGGAAGCAGGAGTGGGTGGGTTGGGGAGCAGGGGAAGGGGGACGAGATGGGGGATTTTCAGAGGGGAAACTAGGAAAGGGGATAACATTTGAAATGTAAATAAAAATTTTTCTATCGATCCCATAATCAGCCACCAAATGCAAATCAGACACTATTGCATATGCCAGCAAGATTTTGCTGAAAGGACCCTGATATAGCTGTCTCTTGTGAGGCTATGCCAGTGCCTGGCAAACACAGAAGTGGATGCTCACAGTCAGTTATTGGAGGAACACAGGGCCCCCAATGGAGGAGNTAGAGAAAGTACCCAAGGAGCTGAAGGGGTCTGCAACCCTATAGGTGGAACAACAAAATGAAGTAACCAGTACCCCAGAGCTCGTGTCTCTAGCTGCATATGTAGCAGAAGATGGCCTAGTCAGCCATCATTGGGAAGAGAGGCCTCTTGGTCTAGCAAACTTTATATGCCCCAGTACAGGGGAACACCAGGGCCAAGAAATGGGAGTGGGTGGGTAAGGGAGCAGGGCGGGGGAGGGAGGGTATAGGGGACGTTTGGAATAGCATTTGAAATGTAAATGAAGAAAATACCTAATAAAAATTGAAAAAACATTTAATGAAAAAAAAGAGGACCTTGAGTGCTAAATAACTCAAAAATAAGCAATTAAAAATAATGAAGTCTTGTGTGTTTTTCCTACTTCCTCTTTCTTAAAATGCTTAATAATTTTTTAAATTCTAGAAATTTGGAGGTAACTGAATGGAAATGCAAATTTATAATTTTTTTTTCTCTTCTGCCATGAAGACCCATGTAAGGAAAAAAATGATAGTGGTTGCTGTCTCTAGCTAGTGTAGCCCTTATTTCTCCTGAACATTCACAGACTTTAAAAACTAGTTTCATGAAATATTTTAGGACTAGCATATTCCTGTTCAGAATCCATTTGATGTTCATTAGCCAAGGAAAATACACGACCTGTGCTTCTTAAAGCAGAACCTTAGGAACAGAGAATTGGAAGTGTGGGTCTAACAGATGGCCTCTTAATCTTCTTTAACTCTGTGTTTTTCTGAGATTTCTTCCACCAGCCTTGGTCTGCTGATCACAGGTGAAACTTGGTCCTTTAAGCTGCATAGACATCAATACAGACATACTGGTGTCTGTGAGATGAAACTGGTTGATAGTGATGGTGTTCTACTATCAACCTACTTCTATCTAACTTCTCCAGCCTACTTCTCCAAACCCTCTATCTCCATCTCCCCTTGGATCTGGCAATCATGGAAGCACCAGGAGTAGAAACATATATTTTGACAAATAGTTGGTCTTGAAAAATATTGACTTAAGACATTGAATGAACAAAGTTTGGATAATTATGTTGAAGAAAATTTTGAAAGACATTATTATTAAATATATTTAAAAATGCAAAAGCAGGAATTTTCTTCATAAAATGGAGTTTTAAAGGGATAATTGTAAACAAAATGCCAAGTTTGAGGTTTTCTTTTTATTTAGGAAAGAAAGGGTTTATTTTAACTTACAATTTGAAGTTACAGTCCATCATATCAGGATAGTCAAAACTGGAAGAGCTTGAAGCACCTAGTCACATCATATCCACCCTAAGTAGGAGAGAGGACTCAATTTATTAACACTTACTCTTCAGTTCTCTCTCTCTCTCTCTCTCTCTCTCTCTCTCTCTCTCTCTCTCCTCTCTCTCTCTCTTTCATATTCATGGTCACAAGCCAGGTAATGGTGCCACTAACTTACATCCATGAAGGTTATTAAGATCCTCCTTCAACATTTCTATAACCCAATCTGTGGACACAGTCCCTCATTGAGACTCTTTGAGGTTTTAGAGAGGAGGGAAGTTCAGCTCCTGGCCTACACAGGCCTTACATGCCTTACATTTGGCATCACTATGGTTCTCAGTCACATGCTTTTCATAGGAATGAAGAGAGAATGGACAGACACAGGGACACACATATGTATATATAAATTCAACCTTTTGTGTCCATATAGAGTTGCTCATGTGTTTAGGTCTAAGTTTTGGAGACTAGATACTCTATCAGGGTGCTCATCCATGGAGAAGGTTGATTCTGTCTCTCATAGCAGCCATTCATCGCTGAAAGCTCTTTTTCTAAGTGTGACTTTTTCCCCATCCATGTCCACTGGTGGCGTCGGTGTGCAGATGTGGTCACTGAGTTTCATGGGAGCAGCTCCCTGTGATACTGAGAAGATACGGTTTTGCAGCAGACATCCAGGTCCTCTGTCTCTTAGACACTTTCTGCCACCTCTACTAATGGGAACACCTTGCTGGGTAGGTTGACAATGTATTCTTTGGGGCTCACATCTCATCCACCACCCCTCCACCACCCCTCCACCACCCCTCGAACCCCTTACAGTCTGCATAACTTCAGCAGCATTAAAGTTCAGTTCATCAGCAAGTAGAAACTCTCAGTTCATTTACAGATTAACTTCTCTATATCTTGCAAGCAAGAACTGCGGTATCATTTGTTGTTTGTTTGTTTGTTTCTTGTTTTGTTTTGTTTTTTTTTTTGTTTTTNTTGGTTTTTCGAGACGAGGTTTCTCTGTGTAGCCCTGACTGTCCTGTCCTGGAACTCACTTTGTAGACCAGTTTTGTTTTGTTTTGATTTTTTTTGTTTTTGTTTTTTGTTTTTGTTTGTTTTTTTTTTTTTTATTTTTTATTTTTTTTTGGTTTTTCGAGACGAGGTTTCTCTGTGTAGCCCTGACTGTCCTGTCCTGGAACTCACTTTGTAGACCAGGCTGGCCTCAAACTCAGAAATCCACCTGTCTCTGCCTCCCAAGTGCTGGGATTAAAGGCATGTGCCACCACCACCCGGCTGTTGTTTTTAAACAAAATTTCAATCATTCAATTTTACCAATGGAGACCCTAGAGCCAGAAGCTGTGGTGAAAGCCTGCGAACTCAGAGAGTTAGAGAAAGCACACAGCCAACCTTCCTACTCAACTGATGCCCCTCCACCTCTCATACCATCACAAACAACCTCTTCAAACTTATTGTCCCTCCCTTCTATATTTCCTATGTCTCTCTAGCCATCATTCTGATTCCATTCTGATTCCCTCTTACTCTGTATAATATTCTTTTCATGTTTGCTTCCTTTCAACTGCCTACTTGCTCTGTCTCTTGACCTATGATTGACACTGTTTTATCTTGTTTATAGTATTCAATCAGAAAGCCCCTGTATTAAAGGTGTGTGCTAAGGCTAAGACACACCACAGCTGAAAAGTTTGTTTGTTTGTTTGTTTTTTTTCAATCTCAGGGTTCACAGTCTGATTAACTATCCTGAAACAATCTTTAGAAAAAGGTCTTATCTAGTTCTGTTTGGCAAACAAGAGGAAAGGCCAGAACCTATATTATATAGTGGCTCATGATGCTTCTCTACGCGACAACTACTATGGAGACCTCCATCACTTGCCACTGATACTTTGGCATTGAGGAGCAGTGGTAACAATATCTTTCTTGCAACCCTTTTTTTCATTATTATTCAGAAACAGTTAATTTTCATATTTACTCAAACTAAAATTTGGGGTGATGATGAATTTCTTTTAAAATTTTGTATATTATATCCTGGTTCATATTGTGAGAGAGGGCTAAAATTGATCATCATTTAGTCATCAATTTCTGACACAGTTAGTTAGTTCCTAGAGAATGCTTGGCAGAACCTTGAATATACCTACGGCCATGTATTAGCTCTGTGATAATTAACTATTTGCTAAAGAAATCAAGACATGAAAACTTTTAATTGCTTTCTATAGAATACAGTAGATGTGATAGCAACCTTGGCATAGTGACTTACAATGTGTACATAATTATTGTTATCAAGTGATTTGTTGAAGCCATTGAAGGAAGTTATTCAGCTACATTCTGAGCTCTTTAGTGTTTATCTGTATGGATACAGAATGGACTCAAGGTACAGAAACAGACTACCCTGACACCATGGTTTGCTCAAGTACAGTAAGTTTTTTAAACGTAATTACATTTTGGAAATTTGATACATTTTATATTTCTATATTTTATTTGATATTTATAGTGTCTTAATTTAAACTCTTTCATAAAATTGTACTATTTTTCTGAAGAAAATGATCATAATATAGTTTGGAAGAGAATCCACTCATAATTTGATCTCAAAAATATTATGCAAATTTTATCACAAAAGAATTAGGTAAAATTATATGCCAGCAAGTATGTTAAAGAACAGTTATTTTACTATGTACTTTGTAGGATTATTATCTTTATCAGATTTTGGTATTTCAATAGTTAAGTTATTTCTTCTTTCTACATGTTAGCTATAGTTTTGTTACAACAAAAATTGCACTGACTGATGTTAGCATAAACCAACAACAACTTTTAAGCCTTAATCTGTGCCACACGAAGAGAAGACTGGAACCAGTATTGTGCAAGAACAGATTCTTGGGATATATTCATTTATAAGTACTTATGAGTACTTATATTTATAAGTTCTTATAAATATCATACACTCTATAAACACATAAATATCATAAATATTTTTAAATGAAATTTATAAACAGCATACAATATACTGTTGTGAGTAGTGACTGTCCTCTGAGCCAAGCTGTTGCTACCACAGGGAATTTATTGTTTTCTCTTGCACAAAGATCATCCCAGTCAAGCTTGTTGACTGTTCGTACACCCCACCCATGGATGAGTGGGGAGGGCCACCCTCCCCTGACTATAGAGCTGTTCCCTACTGCCTCTACTCAACTCTGCCTTGAAAGATTCTTCTGGAAGGAGGTGGGGGAAGATGAGGCAAGGAAGGAGGAACCCATCTATGTAGCGATAGGGTAGTCCTGGTGCCTGCTGTGTAAAGTTTTTATGGTGCAGGCTGCTCTGGAGAGGGCACCCACTTTTATGTAAGTAGCCTTTTTCCTGTGCTCTGCATGGAAACGGAATAAACTCATTTGTTCTACAGAGTGAATTTGGCAGAGTTTGTTCCTCAGCAGGACCATAGAGGATTGTAGACATTGTCTAGATCTGACCTTGAAGGAATATTAACAGTATGTGCACAGTAAGATAGTGTAAACTTATATGGCCCTTTCATGACTTTAACAAGATTACTGTCTGCATGGTGTCTAAGAGACAATGGAAGTGACAAGAAAATCACTAATTAGTTAATTAGCTCTATTCTCTTTAGTCCCCATTGAATTGTGAAAATTTCAGCCCAAGAAAATCACAAATTGACTGGATCTTCAAGATTGTATGCTAGTAACATTGAAGATGTGACATTCCTAAAAGCTAAAGATATGTTTGATATAGTTATGCTTATATAGGCCATATTCTTAGTAATTCAAAATGTCAGTTTTGTTTTTGTAGACCTGTTGTTGCTTCTTCCTGTATTTTTACACATGCATCAAATTATAGTAAAAGATTCCAGGGCCACCAAATATATTTTGAGCAGGGAATTTCTATGTTTTCACTCACCATTTCTGTTTCTTTTATTTCTTCATTTTATATTTTATTCACCATTATTTTACATAGTGCTTTTTATTTATCACTTACCCACAGCCATTCTACAAAAGGATGCAAGACAGCTATAGCAGTGTAGGGGTATAAGATAGTTATAGCACTGTAAGGATGTAAGATAGCTATAACACTATAAAGATGTAAAAGAGCTATAGCAGTGTAAGGATGTAAAACAACTATAGAATTGTATGGATACAAGACAGCTATAGCACTGTAAGGATGTAAGTCAACTATAGCACTGTAATGATGTAAGACAGCTATAGCACTGTATGGATGTAAGACAGCTATAGTACCTTCTCAGCTATAAAACATTTTATCTATGGCAGCAATGGAACAAAGGAAGAGTAAAGCTCAGTACCCCTTTAAGAGGGAAGGTTTATTTTGGCCCACAGCCCTTGGGGAACTGAGGGTTACTGTGATGGAATGGTCAAATCAAGAACCACATTGCACACAAGCAGTCTAAAAAGGGCAAAGAAATGACATCAAGATACCTTGGTCACAGGGATATGAGTTTCTTAAAGGGTCTGACTGACCCAAGTTCATACAACACTTACTGGGTATATATGGCATTCACAGATGTGTTATAGGTGGTTTCCCTTTGTTGATCCATAAAGCTAATACTAACCCAATTTATATTGAGAAATTACTATGATCCACACAACTTTGGGGTTGGAAACTTGACTGGGGAGATAAGGGAAGGAGGAGAGGACAGACACATAGACACATACTCAGAAAAGCTCACATCACATAATGTGGGCTGAATTCTTTAATGCACTAGCAGCGGAGGAGGTAGATTTAATACACAGCTGAAAGAGAAGGCAGGCTAGTTAATCTAGTAGTATGTCCATACAGAAGAGCAGCTTCAGGACATAAACCTCTAGCAGGAGGAAGCTTTGCTCAATATGTTCTGTACACACTGTTGCCATCTGCATATAGTTCAGGGAAAGGCTCTGCCATTCCCATGTGAAGTAAACTTCTAGTTTCCTTGGAAAATTAGTTATGTCAAATGATGTTTTGCTGGGGCATATAGGTCAAAGGTTGTATTGCTAAAGCAGACATGTGAAAGGCTGTTTTCCTGAAGTAGACACAGGTGAAAGGATGTTTTGATATAGCAAACACGTGAAAGGACCTGGGATGAAGGAGTATGAATATAACCCTACAGACAGTGGGAGACAATCACTGAGCATTAGTTTGGTTTGCTCTGTCTTGCTATTCTTCGCTAACAACATGCATGCATTGGTTTCCTTACATAGCATTGTTAAGCTCAACTTGTGTTAATGCTACCATTGAGAGAAACTTGTCCAAGAACTGCTCATGATGATCCAACAGCAACTTGCTAACTCCACAGCCTCACGTTAGGCCAGTTGATGAGCCAATTGGTTCCTTTTAGGATTATAGCTGCCTGGTATCTACTTGCTGAAAGGACTGAACTGTGGCTGCTGGCTCATGTCTAGTGTCTGCCTGCAAAGAGGACTGGTCTGCAGCTGCTGAATTATATTTAATGTACTGAACTGTTGCCAAAGAAGATAGAGCTCACTCCCAAAGAACTATTGCTGAACATTATCTTAATAACTTTTCTCTTCCACTATCTTGGCTGGGTTATAGGCTAGAGGAGATGTTGAACCCTTAGAGAAAGTAGGTTGCAAAAAATTTTTGCCTACACCTATGGGTCTAATGCTTTGGGGTCACATGACTATGCTCATGTGAATAAACACACATTCACTTAGGACTTCATCCACTCCTTACATAAAATCCATAGGGAAATGAGAATGTGGGTGTATTACTTTTCTGGAGAGCAGATATTTAAGGTTGTTTTCAACTCTGCCAGACTTCACCAAGGCTTCATATGGAGAATGTTAGTTTTTTTAGAAATTAATTTTTTTCATATAATATTTTGAATCAAGTTCTCCTGCTCATGTTTTTTTTTTCATCCACCCAACTTTATATTTTTTTTTCTTCTTTTCAGGTAAATAAAATATAAAAACAAACAAACAAAAATCCAAAGCCCCACAAAAATGAAAAAAAAAAAAAACCAAATAATCAAACAAAAGAACCATTAAAATAAAAGATGTAAAAACAAAATAAAATGAAGCAAACTGTCTACAAAAGTCTATAGAGTTCATTTTGTGTTGGCCAGCTACTTCTGAGCATGCACCTACTGTGGAGTGTGGTTGATATACACAGTGACACTGCAATAGAGACATTTTATTTCCCCATTGCCAACAGGTATCAATTGTACTGGATTCTTTCTCTGGAGTCACCCATAATCTCTGGCTCTTACAATCTTTCCACCCATCCTTTCTGCATAAATTTCTGAGCCTCATAGAGATTTTATGAAGACATCCCTTTAAGGAATGAATGATCCAAAGTCTCTCACTTTCTGTACTTATACAGTAGCATGTCTCTCTTGATTCCCATGTACTGCAGGAAGTTTCTTTGGTGTGGGTTAAGCAAGGCACTGAATATAAGTATAGCAGTGTGCCATTAGGAATTATTTTACTGCTTTGTTTCCTTGCCGAATAATAGTATTAGGTTTTTGCTATAGCTGCAATGGAAAAAGGCAGGAAATATATAAAGGCAGGTCTATTAGAATAACACCTGAATTTTCCATAGACTCTGAAAGCCAGAAGGGCCTGCATAGATTTGCTGCAACTCTGAGAAACCACTTATGCTATTCACCAAAATTAACAATGATTATCAACAGTAAAAAAAATTCCATGGTAAAACTGAATTTAAGTCATTTTATCTACCAATGCAGCTATACAGAAGGTGATAGTAAGAAAGCTTCAGTTTCAAGATGTTACTTACACCCAAGAGAACACAAAAAAATAAATCATCTAAGAGTAGTAAAGCAAAAGATGGAAGAAAACCCAACACCATCCCAACAAAGTAACAGAAATCAATAAACATTATTCATTAGTAACACTTCAATAAATATTTTATTTTTAATTTATTTTTACACTCCATTCCCTACCCTTCCCATCCACCCTCCAACTGTTCCACATCCCACACCTCCTCCCCACCCTACCCCATGTCCACATGGATGTTCCTACCCTCCACCCCATCTGATCTCTAAATTCCCTGGGGCCTCCAGTCTCTTGAGGGCAAGGTACATCATCTCTGAATGAATGCAGACTTGGAAGTCCTCTACTGCATGTTTGTTGGGAGCCTCATATCAGCTGGTGTATGCTGTCTGTTTGCTGGTCCAGTGTTTGAGAGATCTCGGGGGTCTAGATTAAGGAACTCTTAACATTAATGGTTCCAATACAACAATAAAAATGAAACAAGCCAATAGACTGGATTAGAAAATAGGATACAGCTTTTTGTTTCATTCAAGAAACACACATCGAACATATCACCTCAGGATAAGATGATGGACAATGGTATTCCAAGATTGACCCCCCCAACCAGTAATAGTGGGTGACATCAGTACCACAGTCCTCAACAACAGACAAGTTATCTAGAAAAAAATAGAGAAACATGGATTAAATAATTTCATCAATGAAAAGGTACTAGCAGACATTCTACCCAACCACAATAGAATATATTTCTTCTCATATCAGGGATACCACGGACATACCTCAACTAAATAAAGTCAATTTACAGTGAGCTAACTGCTATCATGAGCCTACATGAAAAGAAAGTCAAAGAATTGTCACTAAAATCAGGAACAAGACAAGGATGTCACTATAGTACTTGAAGTCTTAGCTAGAGCAGTAAGACAACTCAAGGAGATACAAATAGGAGAGGAAGTATTTAAAGGGGAAGGTGGCAGTTATCATTTTCCCTCAGGGCATCTGCACATCAGGCAGGAAGGGAAAAGAGCCTGTGATTAGTAGAATAAGGTGCAATTGGGATCAAATGCTGAGTATCAAAGGGGCAGGAGAAGAAAAAAAAATCTTTCTTCAGGAGTCTTAATGTCATGGTTTCTTTTGGTGAATGGTTTTCCCATGGTGATATTTATTGAAGCAGTTGTCTGAGACAAACTTTGCTTATTCATATTACTTTATTCAGTATGAATGCCGTCGAACACACTTTATTTGTGGTGAATCGGGTATTATATACTTTTTGTGGGGGAAGGACATGAGAATATCCAGGAAGGAAAGCTCATTGGCTGAAGGCTAAGTCTGGCTAGATACCTCATTGTCATAGAGAAGAAGTCCAAGTGCTATGCTAAGTGACTATGGTCCTCTCAGTGGCGGTCTCATAGCAGGCATCGTAGGCTGGGAGTGGATGGTTCCACTCTTAGAATCTCAGATGTCTAAGATCTCCAGTGTGTGAGCACTGCCCCACTTTGTCAGTTCTTATGTCAATCTGGTAGAGCAGTACCTACTGCCCTACAGTGTAATGGTATGCATATATAACCCTAAAAAACACCACCCACCACCAACTGCAATCCCACCAGCAATGGAGGAGTGTTCATCTTTCTCCACATCCTTGCCAGCTTCTGCTGTCACCTGAGTTTTTGATCTTAGCCATTCTGACTGGTGTGAGGTGGAATTTTAGGGTTGTTTTGATTTGCATTTCCGTAATGACTAAGGATGTTGAACATTTCTTTAGGTACTTCTCAGACATTTGGTATTCCTCAGAATTGAGACTTCTTTGTTTAGCTTTGTGCCCCATTTTTAATAGGGTTTTTTTGGTTCTCTGGACTCTTAACTTCTTGAGTTCTTTGTAAATATTAACTCTCTATTGGATATAGGATTGATAAAGACCTTTTCCCAATATGTTGGTTGCCATTTTGTCCTATTGACAGTGTACTTTGCCTTACAGAAGCTTTGCAATTTTATTAGGTCCCATTTATCAATTCTTGATCTTAGAGCACAATCCACTGGTGTTCTTTCTGTTCAGGAAATTTCCCCCTGTGCCCATGTGTTTGAGGCTTTTCCCCACTTTCTATTCTGTTAGGTTCAGTGTATTTGGTTTTATTTGGAGGCATCTGATCCACTTAGATTGACCTTTGTACAAGGAGATAAGAATGGACTGATTTGTGTTTTTCTACGTGCTGACCTCCAGTTGAACTAGCACCATTTGTTATAAAGGCTGTCCTTTTTCCACTGGATGGTTTTAGCTCTTTTGTCAAGGAATAAATAACCATAGGTGTGTGACTTCATTTCTACTAGCAGCTTGACAGCACATCTGAAATCTCTAGAACAAAAAAAGCAAATACACCCAAGAGGAGTAGACTGCAGGAAATAATCAAACTCGGGGCTGAAATCAACCAAGTATAACTAAAAGAACTATACAAAGAATCAACAAAACCTGGATCTGGTTCTTTGAGAAAATCATCAAGATACATAAACCCTTAGCTAGACTAACCAGAGAGCACTGAGACAATCTAATTTAACAAAATCAGAAATTAAAAGGGAGACATACCAACAAAAACTGAGGAAATCTAGAAAATCATCAGGTCCTACTACAAAAGCCTATACTGAACAAAACTGGGAAACCTGAATGAAATGGACAATTTTCTAGACAGATAACAGGTGCCAAAGTTAAAACAGTATCAGATAAACCATCTAAACTGTCCCATAACCCCTAAGGAAACAGAAGCAGTCACAAAACTTTCCTGACCAAAACAAACAAAAACAAACAACAACAAACAACCCAGGATAACCAGGACCAGATGGATTTAGTGCAGAATTCTATCAGACCTTCAAAGAAGACCTAATACCAATACTTTTCAAACTCTTCTACAAAATAGAAACAGAAGGAACACTACCCAATGAAGCCACAATTATGCTCATACCTAAACCACACAAGACCCAACAAAGAAAGAGAACTTCAGACCAATTTTCCTTATGAATGTCGATGCAAAAATACTCAATAAAATTCTTAAAATCCTAATCCAATAGCACCTCAAATAGCACTTGATGATGATGATGATCATCCATCATCATCAAGTAGGCTTCATCCCAGGGATGCAGTGTTGGTTCAATATATGGAAATCCACCAATTCAGTATATAAACAAACTCAAAGGGGGAAAGAAAACACATGATCATTTTATTAGATGCTGAGAATGCATTTGACAAAATCAACCCCCTTTCATGATAAAAGTCTCAGAAAGATCAGGAATTCAAGGCCCATACCTAAACATCATAAAAGCAATATACAACAAAGCAGTGGCCAACATTAAACTAAATGGAGAGAAACTTGAAATAAACCCACTAAAATCAGGGACTAGACAAGACTGCTCACACTCTCTGTACATATACAATATAGTTCTTGAAGTCCTGGCCAGAGCAATTA
Source organism: Mus pahari (assembly GCF_900095145.1). Classification (NCBI taxonomy): domain Eukaryota; kingdom Metazoa; phylum Chordata; class Mammalia; order Rodentia; family Muridae; genus Mus; species Mus pahari. The sequence continues at coordinate 79,823,951 of NC_034591.1, forward strand.
GACCACTAATGGATGCCAATGGGATACAAATAGAAAAGGAAGAAGTCAAAATATCACTATTTGAAGATGATATGACAATACACTTAAGTGACCCTAAAAATTCCACCAGAGGCATCCTAAACATGATAAACCACTTTAGCAAATTAGCTGGATATAAAATTAACTCAAACCAATTGGCAGCCTTCCTCTACTCAAAGGATAAACAGGATGAGAAAGAAATTAGGGAAATGACACCCTTCACAATAGACAAAAATAATATAAATATCTTGGTGGAACTCTAACCAAACAAGTGAAAGCTCTGTAGAACAAGAACTTCAAGTTTCTGAAGAAAAAAGTAGAAGACCTCAGAAGATGGAAAGATCTCCCAATGCTCATGGATTGGCAGGATTAATATAGTAAAAATGGCTATCTTGTTGAAAGTAATCTATAGCTTCAATGCATTCCCCATCAAAATTCCAACTCAAATCTTCACAAAGCTAGAAAAAGCAATTTGAAAATTCATTTGGAATAACAAAAAACCCAGGATAGGGAAAACTGTTCCCAAAAATAAAAGAACTTTGTGAAGAATCACCATTCCTGATCTCAAGCTGTATTACAGAGCAATAGTAATAAAAACTGCATGGTGCTCGCACAGAGGGAGGCAGATAGGTCAATGGAACAGGATTGAAGACCCATGAAACCTTTCTCATTCCTCCTGTTCTGCCTTCTAATGTGAACAGGAGTTGTTTTACTTTTACATCTATTTTTAAAAAAATCATTTAAACAAGATAATAATGGTTTTTTGTTCATCTTACCAACAAGGTTTCTTACTGTAACATATCATGCAACATAGATAATCTCTATGTCTAAAGAGCATTAATAACTATTTTTCCTTAGATATTTTTCTGCTGACTTGTATGTTTTTCCTCATTTCTTATATTTAAATGGATTCTTCAAATATTTACTTCTTTTCTTCATTTTTACTAGTGTTCTTATGCATTGCATTTTGATCCTATTTATCCATTTCCTTCAAGTTATTTCCAATTTACCCTCCCATCTTTGTGCCTTAAAAACAAAAATATCATGACCAATTTTTGCTGCCAAAATAGTATTGAATGTGTGGGCTTCTGTGGGAGCTGTCCAACAGACTAGGAACTGTACTGTCAGAAACAAAGCTGACTCTCCCTAGTTGACTAGCTGTCAATTACCAATAGCTCCCTAGGTATGGGTCAGGTATTTAATACCGATAATGCATTATTATATTCAAAAATGATTTATCTCAGAAAAATGAAAATTAGAAACTGAAGAGATGGTCCAGGATGGAAAATGATTGCTGCAGAAGCATGCACACCTTACGTTGAGGTCCAAAAAACCATACACACACACACATAAAGTCTCAGCAGGGTGTGTGCTTTATTTCTCATCTATCTGTCTATCTATCTGTCTGTCTGTCTATCTATCTATCTATCATCTAATCTATCATCTATCTATCTATCTATCTATATCTATCTATCTATTCATGCATCCATCAACCCACCCATCTGTCTTTGTAGTGTGTGTGTGTGTGTGTGCGTGCGTGTGTGTGTGTGTGTGTGTATGTGTGTGTGTGTAAGTGTAATGAATTTTGGGGTCCAGTTCTGGTTCTGTGCTCCCTACTTCCTCCCTCTCAGAGTGTATAAATGTCTCTGCACACTGGGCTAGAGAGATAAAGTAGAGCCTGGATCTGGTAAGAGTTCTGCATGTTCCTGATATGGCTGGGAATGAATGCCAGGGACTAGACAGTGCAGAAGGCATAGGCTGTTTCCAGGAATCTTAGCCTTATAGTTCTTTAAGTGTAGTCTTCTTTGATGATCTTCAATGAAACAGCTCTCTGAAATGATCTTAGCTGAGGTATAGTTCTTTATTTGGGTTAGGATTGTATGAATGCAGTTTATTAGGGGTGAACCAAGGTTTCTATAGCTTTGGGAAAAGAGGTGAGAACATCCAGGCTGGGCAAAGGTCATTGGCTGAAGGCTAAGGAACTATGATGCCTCCTTAGCATGGGAAGATGTTCTTGACATCTCAGGTGCAGGGCTATGTGATGTTCTTCAGGTAGGTTGTGGGGTCTGGGATCCCCCAGGTAGAGAAGAGGAAATACCTTGATATAGCAAGTTGGAAATTTCCACTGAAATCAAGGCCTTCCAGTTATGTCAGACTTTGACTTTAGCAGCAAACTTTCCCAACATGTCTGTGTGAGAGAGAGGCAGGGAAATAATTATAGAGGAATGTCAATAATTATTGATGCGATCATGAACTTAAGAGGAGTAGGTCGGTGGGTAACTCAAAGGAAGAGTTGGAGAGTGCAGGATTGGAAATGATGGTAGTAGAGTACTTGTGAGAAATCCTCAAAAACAAAACAAAAGAACCCTACAACAACAAAAAACATTCAAAAGATAAAAAAAAATTATCCATCAGTGTTTCCACTAGTGCAGAGGAAATAGCTGGGCCCACAAAGCTGCCTGGCCTGCCAATCAAGTCAATTTAATGCCTTCATGTTCAGTGGGAGATCATGCCCCAAAAGAAAGAAAATGGTAGACAAAATAAACCAAGGTCAACCCCTGTCTTCCGTATAAATGTGCTTGTAGTCACATATATCACATACATGTCCCTACACACAGAACACACACAGTATATATGTATTTACACAAACACCTATCTACATGCAAAGGCACAAAGAACATCCACATTCATACACTGAGAAAAATAAAAGGTGAGATATGAAAACCAGAAGTCATTTGACCATATATTTCATTTCTTGAGGGATATTATTACTTAAAAATGAGATCCTGTGATTCTCATGTACTAAGGAAGATGTTGTCAAAATTACCTCAGTGTAAAATTCTTCCATTAATAAAGTATGTGGGTGTGATGTTTATTTCTTGAGTAAACGTCGATGAAACAATGAGGTTACTCTAATTTATTTTACCATTAGGTCAATAAAAATATTCTTTGATTTATAGTTGCATCTGAGTCTTTGTAAAAGGTTGGGGAACACTTAATGGTTGTAAATTAGCTGTTTTATTTGTACTGATTTATGGTTATCATTATTATAGCAGCCTTTATTTTTTTCAGTGTTTTTCACCATGGCTGCCTCAGGTAATGTTCTTTAAAGTCTCAATCAATATTAAGTTTTTTTTTTTCTGAGCACATTAAAAGCATTTCCTGTTGTTGCATACTTTTAAAGTGTATGAGTTTTATTTTCAGTCTACCTATCAGATATTTTGCTGTATAGATACTAATAACTAACTAGGAAAACTATATTAATTTTAATACATTTAATTTTAATGGTTTTTTGTCTCATTTAAAGGGCTCATACTATATCCAACTTTTTAGGTACAAAAGTATAAACATTTTCCATTGACAAAACTGAATTCAGCTTGAGGCCCAAATTATTTCATTCAAATGCTCATAATCTGGATTGCTTTTCTCCCAATGTCTGATAGCAAAGTTGGTTATATTAAGCTAGATACTGTGACTTAAATGCAGTACCAATCAAAAGAAGATGGAGTGCTTTTTCCAGAATTTATTGTGAGTTACATTTAAGGATAATTTAACAGACAAGATTCTGAATAAAATGAAGGCATTCATGAATTTTTTGGTATACCTATTCAGCTGAAACTGCATAGCTTACATTAGCATGCAGTTGTGCTGAGTTTAGCATTGGTGTCGACATTCTCAAGCAACTCACATTTTAAATACCACTTATAATTTTCCATCCTAGAGCAGAGCCATAAGGAAAGCTTACAGATGGAAGCAACTAAGAAATATTGCTGTTACTGGTCTTCAATACATAAACAAAGAAAACTTGAATCTGCTTTTCAAATCTGGTGTATTTATAAAAATGAATTGAATTTATAGACTCAGCCTAGTATGTTTTTCATAGATAATGACTCATTGACAGAGTGCCATGGATTTTATATACTATTAAATTATGTTACAAATTATTGAAAGCATAAACTATAATAACTTCTGTCAGCCTTCTTTGTATATGGAACCCCTCTCATCATGGTTTGTAAATATGTGGAAAGACCTTCTTAGTGCCTAGTATGTATGGACCCTTTCACATTATTCCATAAATAAACATGTGGCACTGTTTTGGCTATTGCATATTATGTTTTTATGTGGCTAGTTTATATTATAAAGTATAAAATTATGATTTCTGTGGCATTAATAAAGGTTATAGGAATAATTTATTGAGCAAAGTCTAGTGTGTTCAAACACAATTATATGCAAGAGTGTTTTAGCACCTGCTTTCCTGAAGTTTAAATTTTAGGAAATGTTGAAGATTATTGGAACAGCATATTATATGCATCCACATACATTATTTTGTACAAACAAAATAATATGTATATCTTTTAAGAAGATTAAGCTTTGTATTGTATTTTAAGGATTTCTGTTGTTAATATGATTGATTTCTGCAAAGACTGTAAAATTTCTAATTTTTTTTTGTTATGGAGAAACTAATAATTTGGTAGGCCTGGGCGAAACGAAGGTGAAGATTATTCTGAGAAAACACTTCTTAAATGTATTTTTATGCCTTGTATTTAAAATTTCCAGACAAAGTGAAATGGTTTTCATTGGTAATTGAAGGGAGAAACAAGGATCAGTCTTAACATAATTAGAACTGTGTATATAATATTCATTTTTACTATATTAACAATTTCTTACTGCCATTCTTTATTCTTTTAAAACAAAAGTAGTTAAGACGGGTGATGCTGGGGTATGCTGGGTGGAAACACTGAGAGGTGTAACCTCTAGAACCGCTTGCAATGCTGGTAATTTTTCAGACCTACTTCAGTATTGCCAACTTATTAAAATTTCCAAGTCTTCCTAATTACTTATATTTGTGTCATCTATTATTGAATTGAATACCGACACGAGTCTTGGCTTCTATTTGCTACTGTTTGTACCTACAAAGCAAATATGGAAGTTATAAGATTGCTTTCACTGTAAAGCCTTACTTTTAAATAGAAAATTGGAACAGTATTACTGAAGATATTTATGATATCTGATATTCTATTCCTTTAAAATGTTTAATATATTGTCTTAGTCAGGGTTTCTAATCCTGAACAAACATCATGACCAAGAAGCAAGTTGGAGAGGAAAGGGTTTATTCAGCTTACACTTCCACATTATTGTTTATCACCAAAGGAAGTCAGGACTGGACCTCAAGCAGGGCAGGAAGCAGGAGCTGATGTAGAAGCCATGAAGGGATGGTCTTTACTGGCTTGCCTCCCCTGGCTTGCTCAGCCTGCTTTCTTATAGAATCCAAGCCTACCAGCCCAGAGATGGTCCCACCCACAAGGGACCTCTCCCCCTTGATCACTAATTGAGAAAAATGTCCCACAGCTGGATCATATATATATATATATATATATATATATATATATATACATATATATGTAATCACAAGTAGAAGATAATTTGAAAATACTTATCTTAGGGTTTCCTTTGCTGTGAAGAGATACCATGACCAATGCAATTCTTATAAAGGAAAACATTTCATTAGGGCTGGCTTACAGGTTCAGAGGTTCAGTCAATTATCATGTCAGGAGTATGGCAGCTTCCAGGCAGACCTGGTATAGGAGAAGCTGAGAATTCTACATCTTCATCTGAAGGCCAATAGGAGAAAACTGGACCCCACTTAGTTAAGAGGAAGATCTCACTGTCCACCCTCACAGTGACACAGTTCCTTCACCAAGGTCATACTTACTCCAACAAAATCACATCTCCTAATAGTGCCATTCTCTGGACCAATATGATATTTATAATGCTAAAATCTAAAATTTCTTAACTGACCATTTTATAAACATGTTGATACTTGACACAGTTTATCATCATTATGACTATTACATATAAAAATATCCCTTATCAGCTATAGAGTTAGAAAGAGTTCTTTAGAAAAAATTACAGTGCTAGAAACTTGGTCTCCCTTCCCTGAAGGGACAATCATGAAGAATGCTAGATAGCCTGTTTCTTGCACACAAAGTAGAATTATGTCATTGTTCTTAGGAATATTGTTCTGTAAAATTCTGAAGTGTCATGAATATTCCTAGGCTATTTTTTCATAGCAAAGCCTTTGAGTACTCCCCATATTTAAAGAGCTTTTTTGGGCAGAGAATAGCTTTTCAGAAATGCTATGCCAGTGAGAGTCTGAGAAAGGTTTGTAGGTACAATAATTACTTACTTTAGGTCTTTATGGTCTGAGAGTAGTTAGTTCAACCTAGTATGCAAATTAAATTATATATGCCTTATTTAGTTGTATATATTTTCTGTTCACAGCAATGGTATAAATATATACCTTACATACATACATCCATTCATGAAGACTAATGGAATTTGAGGAAAGGAAGTGTTGTAGTACAAGAAACTTTTCCTCAGAATTTAGAGATGGTATTCGTCTAAAAGCCAGTAGCTCATCCTATAGGGTCAAACCTGGAAGATATAAGCTTGAAAGTTCTGCTGGCATTCTGGTCTATTGTTCACTCCCCATCCCTCATAGATATCACGGTGGTTCTATGGGAATCCTGAATTCTTGGGTACTTACCACGTTCAGTTCAATACAAAGAGTGTTACTAGAAACCTAACTAATTTTATTAATGTGTTTTCATAAACTTCTACTTATTAAAGTGATAGCATACTGCATTCAATATCCAATAGCATACAGATTAGCTCCAGAAAAAAATTTACTCTTTTTCTCTTTAACCTTTGGTTGTGAAACATAAACTTTGTTCCTACAAGGTTCTGCCTTGCCTTAATAGCTATCCTCTGGATAAATCAACCAATTTATGAATGAAATTGTGCCTTTTAATTTTCACCAGTCACTTCATATAAAGTAGGATGGAAGATGACAGAAGGAAGACTATTTTGACAACTTCGCATCTGTTCTTAGGGCAGTATTGCTGAACTCTGCTTTATGTAACTCATAGATCAGATCATACCTGAACTTACTTCCTTACGATTTGTTATTCATATGCAAAACTCTCAAGAGTGGGTGGCTTTTATAAGAAGATAATTGAATATTTTATTTCAGTTCTAAAATGTGAGGAAGAACATTATGCAGATGATTTGTCTTCTCATTTTTTACAGAGGGAAACCCATTAAGTACCTGTCAGAAGTCCAGAACTAAGGACTCATCAATTATATCTCATGGTCTGAGATTCTTTTCTTTTCTTTTCTTTTCTTTTCTTTTCTTTTCTTTTCTTTTCTTTTCTTTTCTTTTCTTTTCTTTTCTTTTCTTTTCTTTTCTTTTTTTTCTTTTCTTTGTAATTTATTTTTTACACTATATATTTCATTCCCTGTCCCCCCATCCACTCTCCAACTGCTATACATCCCACATTTCCTCCCCACTACACCCTGTCTCCACATGGATGCCCCCACCCCCACCCCACCTGTCCTCTAAACTCCCTGGGGCCTCCAGTCTCTTGATGGTGCATCATCTCTGAATGAACACAGTTCCAGTAGTCCTCTACTGTATGTGTGTTGTGGGCCTCTTATCAGCTGGTGTATGCTGCATGTTTGGTGGTCCAGTGTTTGAGAGATCTCAGGGTTCCAGATTAATTGAGACTGCTGGTTCTCCTACAGGGTCACCCTCTTACTCAGCTTTTTTTCAGACTTCTCTAATTCAACCCCAGGGGTCAGCTGCTTCTGTCCACTGGTTGGGTGCAAATATCTGCATCTGACTCTTTCAGCTGCTTGTTGGGTCTTTTGGAGGGCAGTCATGGTAGGTCACTTTTTGTGAGTGCTCCATAGCCTCAGTAATAGTGCCTTGGGACCTCCCCTTGAGCTGGATCCCACCTTGGGCCTGCCACTGGACCTTCTTTTCCTCAGGCTTCTCTCCATTTCCATCCCTGTAATTCCTTCAGAAAGGAACAATTATGGGTCAGAGATGTGACTATGGGGTGGCAACCCCATCTGTCACTTGATGCCCCATCTTCCTGCTGGAGGTGGACTCTATAAGTTCCCTTTCCCTACTGTTGGGCATTTGAGTCCTGGGAGTCTCTCACCTCCCATGTCTCTGGTGCATTCTGTGGGGGAGGGAGTCCCCCCAACCTCCTACTTCCTGAGGTTTCCTGCTTACATTCTCTCTGCTGGCCCTCAGGGCTTCAGTCCTTTTCCCTCATCAAATACCAAATCAGGTTTCCCTCTCCCCCTTCCCAGTACCCCCCATGCCATCCACTTTCCTTCCCCACTTGTGGTGATTGCTTTCTTCTCTCTCCCAAGTGGGACCGAGGCATCCTCACTTGGGCACTTCAGCTTGTTGAGGTTTATGAATTCTGTGGAATATATCGTGGGTATTCTGTACAGTTTTTGTTTGTTTGTTTATTTTTGTTTTGTTTTGTTTTATTTTTTAATGTCCACTTATTAGTGAGTACATACCATACATGTCCTTTTAGGTCTGAGTTAACTCACTTATAATGATATTTTTTAGTTCCATCTATTTGCCTGCAAAACTATTCTTGATCTATTTAAAGTAATTTCTTCAGGAAATATTTGTAATTTATTTGATGCTTATTCTGCTCAACCCAAAAGCAAGACAAGAAACGTACCAAGAACAGGAAGATGAGGGGTAGAGGACAGGAGGTTGATTGATGCATACAATGATAATACAGGCTATACTACGTTTGAAGAATTATGATGTACATTAAAGAAAGAATGTGAATAGAATTGTACAGTGTGGTGTTTTAAAAGATTTTATTTTATGTGTGTTTTCATATTCCTGAGTGTATTTTTTTATACTACAAGCATGCTGATGTCCACATAAGTCCAAAAAGTGGAGCGAATCCCCTGAATCTGGATTTACAGGCAATTGTGGGCCTTGTTATAAGTCATGGGTATGAAACTTGGGCCCTCCCTAAGAACAATAAATGCTCTTAACTTCTGAACCAGATCTCTAGCCCCTACAGTTTGTTTTTTAACAATAGGTTTAGTGCTTAGAAAAGTAATCACTGTAATTTTATGTGGATGCTTTTCTCTGTCTAGTGACAATACTGAAGACTGAACTTGGACTTTGCACATCCCTGGGAAGTATTTTGCCAAAGAGCCACTGCACTCTGATCCATGTGGAATGTTTAAATAACTCCAGGACCAGTCATTAGTTGGTTATATACCTAAGATGGTACAAAAGTAGAGGCCAAGTAAAGAGATTTTTCTTCAGTTCTTTTTTGAATAAAGGAAGGGATTTGCTAAAATATTTGTTCTCTTCTTTAAAGACCAAATACTATTTTGGTACAAATACTATTTGGTACAAATTTTGGTACAAATACTATTTTTATAACTATAGAAAATCAAATACCAGACATAGAGAGATGGATTGCTCAGTGGTTATTAGCACTTGCTCCTATTTTAGTAGACTAGAGTTTGGATCTCTGCACCCACATCAGGGTGTACAAACACATTCGCTTGTAACTCCAGTTCTCGGGATCTGACCTCTGGTCTCCATAGGCACCTACATGCATGTTCACAAAACTCATCCAAGTAAACATATAGCACATGAATAAAAATGTAAAAGATAAAGTGCCAAAAATACCTGGAAGTGGCAAGACTGTTTTGTTCACTTGTTACATCTTAAGAGGCTAGTCCTGGTTCAAGAACAGAGTTAATAATATTTTTTTCATAAGTTGTTTATGTCATTAAATTACATGGAATGCATGTGAAAAGTAAGCAGTTGGATAATACATACCATAAAATTATATATTAACTTCTGATTTGGGAATGTGTCCTTTGGTAGAGGGCTTACCAATCATGGGTTCCCATCCTCAGCCTTGCAAAGAAAAAACCAAAGGAGAAAATACTGAGAACTGTACTCTTGCTTTGTTACCTCTTTGCTTTGTGTATTAGCTCTATTTAGAATGTTAGTAAGCAACTAACAAAATACCCAAGGGAAAGAATAGGATGGCTGGAAGTTGAAAGATGGAAGAAACTCAAAAAGATACTCAACTAGAAGGATTTTGTTTGATAACATTTTTTTGTAAATTTATACACAACAGTTATTTTATTTACATCTAATTAAGTATAATACTTCTTTTATTTTCAAAATTATATATTGTTTTTAATAAATTACAATGCTCATTACTTGATGATATTTGTTTTGGATTATTGGACAATTCAAATAATATATGTTTTTAATAATCTGTAGTTTTGACAGTCTTTTCCAAAACAGACAATATCAATACATTTTGGTTCATACTCCCTCCACTCCTTGATATATTGACTATTCCTTATGTTATATGTTTTACAAATTATTTCATTATTAAAATGTCAGGCAAATTTCTTCTCTCCTATATTTGTTCTAAATTGTAGGATATCTGACTACGGCAGTCTTATGTTAAACTTTATTTAGATAATATAAGATTTGTAATAAATGTTTTACCCTAATGGCTAACAACTGTGATGGCGTTGCATAGCTGGAAAATGTGTTGAGTGGTGATGCTGATGCATCCTTGCAGATTCTGCAGCACAGTCACTGCAAGGGTCAGGCCTCCTTCTAAATTTGAGATAAGAAACACAAATAATTAATTCTGTACATTTATGAGACTTTTTTTTGTTGTATTTGTTCTAGATAAAAATTCTCTTTCACTTATGTTTATACATATAATGCTAATTGCCAACATATATACAGAATCAGAAGGCTTTTATTATTTTTAATTTCTAGGGTGTTGACCAGGAATGCAACATTAAACATTATCAGTACCTTAAAATTACCATTCAATTATTTCACCATATATAGAACACATGAAATCATGTTTTTGGCACTTGTATCAGGATTTATTTTCCTTTATCACTGATGTAACAGATTCAGTGAGAGCCTGTATGATGACCAATGTGATACTGTCTGTATCTGTGTCTAAATGTGTATCATCTGTATCTTTATCATCTGTATATGTACCATGTGTATCTTAATCCATATCCATACCTGTACCTACGTCTGCACCATTATATCTCTCCATATCTATAATCTATTATCTATCTATATTAATGAGTATTCTCTACAACTCTATTTTTTTGTTGATATAACATTTTCTAAAAGTTGGTTATTTGAACAGTAATCACCACTGTGTGCAGGAAATTCAAGCAAAACAAAAGAATTCTTCACAAGTGGCCAGAGAGACAAAAAAATGGGTAAAACTGCCTTTTATGACCTGCGGTTTAAAGTTACACATCACCAACTGTTACATTATTTTTCAGTGAAGGAGCTCACAGAGGTCCACACTGGTCCAAAGGGAAGAAATAGAGATCTTGCCACTCAAGATATGGATCACAAATAAAGAGGAAGGGATGTGTATTTGTGTTCTTTAGAAAATCAAAACTGCCAGTGTACAGAAAGGTTAAACAACAAAGTGTATTCCTTTTGTTTACGTGTGTCCACTGTGTCCCTCAAAAGTGACAGATTACAGATCCTAACATCTTTCTAACATCTTTTGTGTAACTCATGTCAAATATAGTGTGCTGTGTAGATCTGTGTATTGCTAATGTTACCATCACAGCTTTCCACGAAAGACTGCAGAATCCTAAACCAAGTCCTTGAATTCCATTCGAGCAAACCAGACAGAATGTTTCAGTGCTGTCTATAGTGACTCCTGTGAAGCTAATTACTCTCTAAAGACCTTATATCCACAAGTAGTTACATTCTTGAGTTGTTATTCTTAAGACTTTCACACATGAATTACTTGGGTCAGCACAGTTAAACCCATAAAGGCTGTTAGATATCAGTTTCCATATGTTAATAGAAAACAAGTAATTTTCATAAATTACTTATACAAGCTGTGTGTGTGTGTGTGTGTCTCTGTGTGTGTGTGTGTGTGTGTGTCTGTGTCTGTGTGTGAGAGACAGGGAGAGGGAGGGGGACTCACTATGTAGCTGTGTAACTATCCATATATCCATATAGCTTGGACTGACTTCCAACTCACCGGGCTTCTGCCTCAGCCTGTGGAGTGTGGGGTTACAGGCATGTGCCACAGCACCTTTTAAAATGCTTGCTTCATGCTCGGTATTTAAAAACTATTAACCTTTTGTAGGTTACATTTGCAGGTACAGGATTATTTAGCCTTCCTTAATTGTAATAAAGTATATGAGTCATAGTAGTAAATTACGTAACCATACAAAGAAAACTATTTACTTACTGATTTTCCCCATTTCTCATGAGGTTATAGTTTTATTTTAGTATATTTTTAATTATGAAAATTAATTTAAAAAGAGGTATTCAAAAGCTGAGACATAAAAACCATGTAGTTTCAAGAAACAAATTTTATAATATAATAGCTGCCCAAAGATTGTTTTACAAGATGAAAAACTACTGCTGGACTCCAATGTGGGACTCTATTGTGAGACACCAATACAAGCCCTGGGAAATAAACCTGGCTATATTTCAATGTTGTCTTTTGTATTTCATAGTTCTGTCCTAGTATCCTGGATGTAATTATTTCCATGCTCATTTCTGTATATATTTTCTATTCAGTTATTACTTCAAGGTATTAACCATTTCAGAATAATTTATTCACATACTTTAAAAATCATCAAATCTATAATATCATTAAATAAGGTATTTGTAAAATGATTAAAAAGTTTAAACACCTTCCCAATCCATTTGAAGGTCTTCTATCAGGACTTCTGCCAATTTTTCTCATCTACATGCACTACCTGTGTCTTGTTTTTGTTACATATTGAAGATTGTATTTTGTCCTAGTAAAAGAAAAAAATTCAACAAGTAAATGTGCTCTGGGCCTGTGAACCTGGAGTAGACATGTTAATCCCTATAATTCCCACACAAGACTTGTCTCTTCCTTTCCAATGCTCTCTCCCCTCCGGTGCTTGCACCTCTCACTGCCTCTCATGCTTTAATTGCAGAAGTGTTGCCTTGAGCTGTCAGCCCATCATGCCCCTGTCAGTATGGATTACCCATGCTGGCTATAGAAGATAAAAGGCCAATCTTGTTGCATATTCATTTAGTAATTGATCTCAATCCCTATTAACTTCAGGATCAAATTCTAATGTAGAGTCATTGATACTGTTTTACAGTGCAGGCAATGCTTATACCTCCAGATTGCTCCCCTTTACCTTTTCCCTGTCTTAACTAGGACAAACTATATTGAATTGTTTTTTTTCAATTTCTCAAAAGTAGAAGACATTTTCTCCCATCTCATTGCCTTTTAGAACACACTTTCCTGTGTTGGGCTGCCATCTTTTCTTTCCCTTCATGTTCCACTTTATTTTCTTATTCATTCGACAAATGTTTCTGGGTTGTTTGCTTGTTTGTTTTTGTGCCTGAGTTGTGGCAAGAATGACTAAGACAGTTTTTTGAAAAGCTATTCTAACTTGTAAATGTTGATTTTGATGATTGTGCTTCCTGTATGCAGATTGTCTACCCAGTCAAACAAACAGAGTCCATGAGGTCAAAAATCGACATGAGATGATGGGTAGAATTTACACTATGAGAACCTATGTTTCTGCATCTAGAAATTTCATCAAAAGAAACAAAGCTTTAGAGAATTATTTAAAGAACTGAGCATGGTGCTGGAAAATGTAACACACTTAGAGGATAAAGGGATTATCAGGAGTTTGAGGTCATTTTCAATGCTATAGGGAGTTTGAGGCCAGCCTGGGTTACTTGAATTCGTGTCTACAAATAAAAATATCTGAAGATATGTGCATATTACTCAATTGACCCAGAAGACAAAAGTTCAGGGCTTCCAATTATAACCACTGTGTTTTGAGTATGGAGCAGTGGTGGCAAATGAAACATTAGCACCAGTCATAGGTTGAGGGTGCAGTTCACATTTTTCTAAATTAAATATCTATTATCCTTTGCCATAGGTTAATGTATGAGGCTCCTGCTTGCTCCATATTCTCTGTGCAACAACACACTAATTTCTACATCAATTTAAAGGGGGGAAGTTAGCTCTGTACTGGTCATGGTCACTAGATGAAGCACAGTGAGACTTGGGATACTTCATCAGTGATGCCTTCCCTGGCAAAGAACCAAGTGCAGAGTGGAAGAGCATATAGCAGATGTTTCAGTGGCAGGAAAGAAATGCTACTGCTCAGACCATCCTGATAGGCACGGCACACCAGAGGAGAACCAGTCCTAGCTGCTCTGAGTCTTAGGCTGATGGGAGCCTCTGTGGTTAAGGGCATGAAACCTCTTTCTGTTCAAATGTTCAAAAAAATTCAGCCTTCAAAACTGTTCCCTCCTAGTGCCAACCACTTTCTTTTGCTGCTGATTTTAACCATATGATCAGTTAAAGCCTATTTTTGTGGCCTATAACTTAGATTGTGTGTGTGTGTGTGTGTGTGTGTGTGTGTGTGTGTGTGTGAGTGATAGCTTTTACAGACTTCCTACCTCCTCTTTCTCATAGATCTCTGAGCTTTGAGAGAAGGGATGTGACACAGATATCATGATTTTGACTGAGTGCCCTAAGTCTCTCATTTTCTGTCTAGTTGTGAATCTCTGTACTAACTACTATTTGCTACAGTAAGAAATTTCTCTTTTGAGGGTTGAGAGAAACAGAGATCAATATATTCTGCAACTATTATGATATTTTCCTTTTAATTTAGTTAACTTTTAATCAAATTTATTCTAAAAGATAAAAATATGGACTCTTACTTGTAAAACATATCTTTATATTTGCAATGAATTTTAAAGTATATTACTATATCTTTATTAATTGATTATTAGCATAGAGACAAATTTATTAATAACTGTGATTCTTATTTTTTCTTTAATTATTTTATAGTTTAAGTTTCTTTCAGAATTCAGCAACATATCAATGATTTATCCTGAGCACATTTAAATTTTCTTTATCTTAAGTAAGAATTTGTATGATGTTTTATCAGAAATACCCGACAAGTATTATTTTTAAATGTAGATTTCTGGATACCACTAACATCAATATTGTTTTGTAAAGTTCTTTAAGTGAAGAAAAGTTTATTAAATTTCTATAAAAATCATACTATTATACCCCATTAACACTGCAAATTTTTATGAACATCAGTTTTAATGTCATTTAATCTATTGTTAAGATAAATTTTAATAAAAAAATCTTGTTCCATTTACTGATATTTATATTATTCTGAAAATTTTTTACCTACACTTTTGTGTAAACTTCAAAATAATATACATTAGTAGACAAATCCAATTCCTACATAGAGGAGCTTACATCATGGTCAGTATAAGATAATGATCTGCATTTTAAGTATGCTCATCACATCAACTTTTCCTGGCCATGTTCTTAAACTTAAGACTAGTCCTAAGATCATTCATAGTGTATTTTAAGGGAGTAGTGAAGAACACTGCTATTGGTTCCTGAGCGGTACCTTTTGGTACCCTCATGCCCTTGGCTAACCTGCATCCCTATGTTCTATCTGTGGCATCGTGTTCACTCTCCTGTATTCTCTTTCTCATTTGCTTCTTTCTACATTGAATAAGAGGCCAGTTTGTTCTTTCATCATTTAGTTATTGAAATGAGTATTCATATCAATGAGTAACAGCATTCATGTTCAATTCAAACATCCTTTCCAGTTCTTTCAGTATTTGTTTCTTTCTCATACATTCCTTTTTTCCTGGAAAATTTCTCTTTAGATAATCTGCATTTGGAAAATACTGCACAGGTTCATCACTGGCTTGTGCTCAATATTAGCTACCTAATGACCAGTAATCCTCAGAATCTGAAGATGTCCACACATGTGCTGATTGTGGTCTGAAGTTGTCTTTTTTTAAGGCATTTTTTATTAGATATTTTCTTCATTTACATTTCAAATGCTATCCCCAAAGCCCCCTATACCCTCCCCCTGCCCTGCTCCCCAACTCACCCACTCCAGCTTCCTGGCCCTGGCATTCCCCTGTATTGGGCATATGATCTTCGCAATACCAAGGTCCTCTCCTCCCATTGATGGCCGACTAGGCCATCCTCTGCTACATATGCAACTAGAGACACAAGTTCTGTGGGGTACTGGTTAGTTCATATTGTTGTTCCTCCTATAAAGTTGCAGACCCCTTGGGTATTTTCTCCAGCTCCTTCATTAGGGGTCCTGTGTTCCATCCAATTGATGACTGTGAGCATCCACTTCTGTATTTGCCAGGCATTGGTATAGCCTCACAAGAGAGAGCTTAGAAAGGGCAATTTGCAAATTCATCTGGAATAACAAAAAACCTAGGATAGCAAAAACTCTTCTCAATGAATTTGTCTTTTAAACAGTGGAGTGTGGACTAAAGAGAGAGAAGTAGGGAAACTTATACTTTATACAATTTAAGATAATACATCGTGCTAGCAACATTATGAGCAATGTTTCTGGGGTGATTCCTGTTACTTAACTAGAGAGATCAATAGTAATTTGTATAAATTAGAAACATAAAATGAAGACTACATACATATAGATTTAACTTCGTTATGAGGAATATATAGGTTGACCATGTAATGTTACTGCATTCTTACGTGAATTCTGTATGTTATAGAATTTTAAAATGACATATGACTGTTCTTAGAAATTGGATGGAAGCAAATTTCTATAACAATCTTGTCTAGTTATTGTGAGAAAATGCCCTGGCAATGTCAGCTTTAGGATGAAAAAGTTTATTTAGCTCCAAAGATCTTGGTGCAGTCTACCATGGCAAGGGCAGTCCTAGTAGCTGGAGCCTGACATTATGCTGTATCCACAACTAGGAAGCAAAAGAGATGGATGAACTCCTATGTTCAGCTAATTGTCTCCTTCCTGAAGTCCAGAACCCCAGCCATGGAATGGTGTTGCCCATACCCAGAGTGTATCTTTCCACCTCAATTAACCTGATAAGTGCAATTCCAAACAGGCATGAGCAGAGGCATGCCTCCTACAGGGTTGCTGTTCTTGATCTTGTCAACTTTGCAAGCAATGTCAACATAATCCCAGACTAATTTGTCAGTGGATTATTTTCACATTGAGTTATTTTTTAAAAAAATAGAAAAACTGGTTATTGGATGCATTTCAAGATGAAGTATAGCAGATAGTAGCTACAAAGCTTTCTACCCCAGGCTCTTCCCTGGGCCACAATGTTTGGCTCCCAGAAACTTTTAATGGGATTGCAGCCAAACTAACACATTAACATTTGCCTTTTGAGACCCAGAAAGGAGAAGTGTGTTGAATGCACCTAGATTTATAACCTACAGAATTTTGAGAAAACAGTGTTGTTTTAAACAAAGTTTGTGTGGATTTGTTTTGTAGTGATTTATTATTAATATACTATGAAAATCAATGGGCAAACTTGTAAACTCGTATGTTTTATGGATGTCGAGCAATTGAAACATTTGTTTGGGGGAAAGTAAAAGAAAAGAAAACTTTTCTTTGGTATCTAGTATGCAGAATTCAATCATATCCTTAGGCATATCCTAAGGAGAGTTACACCTTCTATATGCTTTTCTAGACCAAATCTCTATGTGAAACTACAAGATGTTAAAAAAAGTACAAGGATATTTATACCTAATAGAAATACCTCCAAACGGGAAATAGCATGTCTATTATAATTGAATGATAAAAACTATTTTATTTATCTAAAGGAAAGCCAAAATAATAGTACATTTTGTGGATGGTTCTTACAAATGCACATGTAACAAAGGAAGTCATCCTTTTAAGGATGATAACATTTATGACCCCACTGTAGAATAGTCAGACATACAACTTGCCTCATGTAATATTAAGATCAAAGTGGATGAGCTTTGGGGGCTATAGCAGGACAAGAAGGAGACCACAAGAGTGTAGGCACATGGTAATGCATGAGTGCTTTGATCTTGGCCTTGATGAAGCAACTGGACTTTCCTTGTGGAGACTCATGAAGTGCATGTGCCATAGCATACAATTCTTACTATTTGGTAAATAACTTCTTTTTTAGCTGTTAAATATCAGCATACATTATTTTTCCCTCAATGTGGCTATGAAGCTAAGTAAAACTACCCAGGGTTGTCCAGCTAGCTAGGAGAAAATAAATTGTAAAAGAAAACTTAGGATAATCTAATATTAATGTTTATGTTGAAATTCTTCCTGAACCTGACTGAAAATATCAATGTGAAATGAGGATCAGGCACTAAGAACAGGCACTAAGGGATTTTTAATGTTTACAATTCATTGTTTTCAAACTGCAGTTTGCCGGGAAGACTCCTGCCACTCTGTAATGTCCTGTGCAGCCGTCCTTCTTAGCCCAGTGGATCCAGCAAAAGAAGTGAATATGCTAGAAGAACCAAAATGTCCTGAGCCTTCTAAACAGTAAGTTGTCATTTAAGGTTCCAGGTGGTGGGATCTCATCTGAGCACTTCAAAGCTGAGAGAGCTTCCCAGACATTCCAGCATATGATGGAAGTGGCAGAGTATGGGTGGGTAGAAATTTAGTTGGTTCAAAATAATTATTTTTCAACAAATCACTACTATCTACTGCCTTGATTGTCTGACCCGTGTCATTTAAGTTTTATTTTGGTGTTGTGTTTTAGGCGTTGGGTCAACAAGCTGAGAAGGTAGCATTGTGTCTATATGTACACTGGTCCTGGATTAATTATTTCAGAGTAGCAAGGTTATAGACTAAAATGGGATCAGTTTGTATTTTTGTTTGTTTATTCATTTTTTGTGTGTTTAAATGTGTGTCTATTGGTGTATGTGTACTTTTGAACAGAAGTCTACAGAGACAGAAAGGGGGTGTTGGATTCCTTAGTGGTTGTTAGCTGCAGATATGGTTAGTAGAAAATAAGCCTAGGTTCTCTGGAAGAGGAGAAGGCACTTGTAATTGCTGAGGCCACTCACCACCCCTGAACTCAGTTCTTACTATAAACTTATCTTAAAGCTAGCTTGGATTTTACAAGGAGTGCAAATCACTATTTTACAAATTTCAATAAATTGTCATATACGAAAACTTTACATTATTGAAGTTTGCTATGGGACATGATATTGCATAGTAAGAAGTATAGAGGTTTGCTAACTATTGGTTTTGTTGCCTTCCTTGATTTATATTCTAGTTGTCATGGACACATTCATTTTATGAAAATTTGTCAAGGTAGAAAGTGATGATATAGGCACACATTTTCCCAAATATATGTTTATGTTCAAAAAGAATATTTAAAGGTTACAATCATGCAACTTTAGTTTATATATATTTTTAGTTAAACAATACTCACAGTAAAATTTGGTTTTATATATTAATTAAATGAAAGACTTTTATCCTCATAATGGCTAAAGATGATTAAAGTCATGATAACAAATATATATAATCATAAACATTAAATCACAGCCATTTCTGATAAAATATTCAATCAATGAAAGGGAAAATTTGGTGCTGATTTTCCAGAGAACATAAGACTATGCCAGATATAATGTCTTTGAAAAACAAGTGACATGTGATATATATTGTAATATGTAACTATATGAAGCAGACAATAATTATATGTGCTCATAAAATATGTAATGTGTGGTGATATATGATCTGTGATGTTATGTGTTATATGACTTGTGATGATATGAAATAAAGGTAGTATGTGGTGTTATATGATTTATGATGCTCTATAGTGCTAGTGAAATGAAGAGATTTAGCATGATGCATGATATGTGTTGGTGTCTCATATGTGTTGAATTGTAACAAGTAGTTCTATATGGTAGGTGAAGCCATATGGTACATGATGATATATGATATGATATTCCATGTGATACATGGTGTTAAATAATAGGTGGTACTCTGAAATATATGTGATATTTATTGATATGTGATATATAGTGATATATATAATATGTGGTAATGTGTGACATGTGATGTGTGATATGTGATATGTGGTATGTGTTACATATGGTGACTTGTGGCACTATGTGTTATGTGATGGTGTGTGATATATGATGTGCATGATCCCTGTGTTTACTAGTGACCCATCGTATTCACGAGGAAAGGAATCTTGGCACATGCAAAACAGAACTGCTCCTTGGCCTGGTTTGTGTTTGCTTACCTTTGGCCTATCTTTCTCCCTGACAATATGTTCCCAAAGCAGTTTCCTACAACACAGTCCTATTTGATACTCTTTGTGAAATCAATTAGGAAAATCTCTAACATTGCATTCAATAATACTGAATCAAATGAAGCAATGCATGTATTTGATTGCATGAAGATATTCACTATTAATATTCTCATTATAGAGTAAAGAAATACCAAGCAATTCAGAAAGTGGTGATTGTAATCCAGTGTTAATGCGATATGAAAGTGAAATCCATTTAGCTGCACCTAATGGAGTTTTAGGATCCAATAGTCATCCTTTGTCTAATAGAAAGAAAATTGCATCTCATATTTGCCCAGTAAGTTACATTAGAAAGCTCAAATGTATTTTCATGCATTGTGTTTGAGGGTTTACATAAGTTTACATATAGTTTTAACTTGGATCTTAAACTTTTTAGATTTTTCAAGGACTTAAAAGAAAGCTGACTAATGGAGTTAATAATATACATACTTTCCCACCCCTAGCCTTTAGCTCTTTCATAAAGAGTCTTATTTCAAATCCTGTTGTGTGTGTGCACGTGTGTGTGTGCGCGCACGTGCGTGTGTGTGTGTGTGTGTGTGTGTGTGTGTGTGTGTGTGTACGCATGTGTGCGTGTGTGTGTGTGTGTGTGTGTGTGTGTGTGTGTGATTAGGCAGCAGTAACACCCTGTAATTTCTGTGCTGCCTCTATTGCTTTAGGATCCCCCATCCTATGTAAATGCACTCTGCCAACAATATTATTATCTCATATAAATGTTACTTGTGTTTGCTTTTTGTATCATAAAACTGATCAAATCTGTTTTGCTTTTGGACATTTATCTGTCCATGCTTCCATTTATCCATCTGTTTATTATGGTGACAAATTGGCCCTCACTGTGAAGGTATGATGTATTACTCCAGAAGAAGATAGAGTTTACGTCCCTGCCTCAGTATCATCTGTTACCGTTATGGATGACCTTGTATATAGATATCTAATGCTTAAAGCTACTGT
Source organism: Mus pahari (assembly GCF_900095145.1). Taxonomy (NCBI): domain Eukaryota; kingdom Metazoa; phylum Chordata; class Mammalia; order Rodentia; family Muridae; genus Mus; species Mus pahari. Next base: position 79,844,925 of record NC_034591.1, read on the forward strand.
CAAGACATCTCTCTAGGTGTCTTACCAGAATCTTCAGTCATTATCAAAGCCAAATACTGACCAGCTTTATCTCCGTTTAAGTCATATAGCTAATCTCACTTACATAAAGCATTGTTTTTTAAAAATCTTGGCTTTCCTTCATTATAATAATTTTGCAGTGCAACTGCTATGAATTCATTAATACTTTATTATATTTGTAAGAGTTGAGCTGATGCAGAAGGCATTAGTATCTTACATATTTTGCTAATACAAGTCCGCAGTTGTGACTAGCAAGCTATTCAGATATCATGTATTTCCCCTTTTAACCTATGAAGTTATCCATCAATTCACGATACATGCCATGTAAGTCATGTGCCATTACTTTCAAAATTAATTGGTGTAAGTAGATGAATGAGCACGATGTAAATGCAAGACTATTAACTGAAAAATTCTGATTGCCAGTGAGAGACTCACAAAGCAAAGTATCTGCTGGGAAGTACTGGTGACTGGCTTCTGTTGTTAGGATGTAGTGGGTGGAGATTTCTAATATATTAGGGTGGAGCTTCAAACATAGCTGCCAAAGACCATTTTATCTGCGTCTATCCATATCACTAGACTGTCTGCAGCTCTCACTCTCTCTAGGACTTTAATTTCTCAAATGTTTGCAAAGTCTCAGCAACAGCCAAAGCAGATGTTCATTTTTCCAACACATCCAGTAGGGAGGGACAGCTTCTCTTAAATGAAAGCAAGTGCAGATTTGAGTCCCACTGACTTGGATTGTTTGAAATAACCATTCAGACACAATATTGCTCATCATAGTTTTTATGCGTTGGATTCCTTTTGAAGCCTGGGAAACTCAGTTACATTGAGAATAAAAAAGCATACTTGAAATTTTGAAAACATTGGTAAATGAAAGCAAAAGTAGGGAAGAAAATTTATAGTAATTTATAAAGGTAGAATTCAAAGTAATAAGGTATGCTTAATTTAGTTTGTAATTTCATTTTAAATGGTAAAAATTTTATTATAGTAAATTTAAGATACTGAAATACTTAGGTACATGTATATCTTTTTTCAATAAATTTTACTGACCTATTATATTTTACGTTGTTTTTCTAGTTGTGCTACTTGTAAGCACTATATAAAATTTTCTTAATCTTGATGTGTGTGTTTTATTATTATTTATCTAATAAGACAAGGCCTGAAATATAATAATGAATAGAAAAACAAGATATATGTGTGTATATATATATATATATATCATATACTTTGTAATTATTTTTACAGCATATATATGAGCAAAGAACCCTTGCCACATATTTTAGAGATAAGGCTGCTAGAGCCAGTTAATACATTTTCATTTTCCATAAGTGAAAAATATGCAGAAATATTAGCTCCCAGTATAATAATGAAGTATCTCAGTTCTGTCATCTGAGAAGGGAGTCTTGCATGCCTTGTATCACTTCTAATTCCGGTGGGATTACTGCTTTAAGTACTTCATCCTCCTGACTGTGCTGGCTTCTCATATAAATTCATATACCTCGGAATCTCTGAAACAGAATTATAGTGGCATAATTTAAAACTCAGAAAGTCTTTCGCTAGGCAGAACTGGAATAATTTTCTTCATAGAAGGGCTTCGGTGTATTTAAGGTTATAAATAAGAGGTTTTAAGAGAATACCTTTTAATAACATTATAAACTAGGTAGATTTTAGAAATATCCTATCTATAAATAACACTATAAAGCCAACATATATTCTCTGTCTTGTATGAGTATAGTTTTTTGTACAAACATTTCTTTGCTTAACATTGGTCTAGTTTGTTAATATATCAGTATAAAACAATTCAAAGCAATTCAGCATATTGTCACTAATTATATTATTGTGCTAATATTTTATTACATATATTTGCAAGTCGTGAACCATTTCATGGCCAGGGTGCTTATATCCCCAATTCCAGTCAGGAGCAACTGTGATTAGGACTTCCTGATTAGAGCAAAACGACAGGAAGAAGCTTCTTTCCGCAAAAAGGCAAGGTAAATTGTTTGCATTATATTAGTAGAGTTCTGAGGGTTGCTTTTGTCTATAGACAATCTTAAGCAAATAAAGCAAATTAAGCAAATAAAGCTGCATATTTAATTTTGTTTTATAATCTTTTTATATGTATCTAAACAGGCTATGGAAATAATAAATTTGCTAGAAAACAGAAAAAATCAGCCTGGGCAGGTGGCTCACACCTGTGAGCTCAGCACAAAAGAAAAACTGCTCAGAGTGTGAAATCATCCTGGGTTGTTTAGTGGTACCCTGCCTCAAAAAGAAAAAAACATATATAATTTGAATAGCACACAGTGTTCAAATACTCAATCCCATAGAAAATGAGTTTGAAGCTTAAAAATTAAACTTTTATAATTCACCAAAAATCATAATATAATCTTGGGGGGGGGGGTTGTGGAAAAGCTGGAAGGAAGGACTTTGGGACCTGGAGGGACAGAGACTCCATAAGCATACCAAGAAAATCAACTAACCTGGATTCTTGGGGGTGTCCAGAGACTAAACCAAAACCAAAGAGCTTACATGGGTTGGACTGAGGCCCACCCTACCCCAACCCTCGTACATATATATTAGATATGCAGTGTGATCTTCATGAAATTCATCCAAAAAAACTGTAGTGGGGCGGGGCGGGGGGTGGGGGCTGTTCCTGACTCTGTTGCCTGCACATGGATCTTACACCACCTAATTAGGCTGTCTTCTTTGGTCTCAGTGGAAGAGGTTGTGCCTAATCCTGCAGTGACTTGATGTGCCAGGGTGGGTTGCTACCCAGGGGAATCCTCCCCATTCTCAGAGGAGAAGGGGAGAGGGGAGTGATTATGTGATGGGGGGGGGGGTTGGGATCCAGATGTGAGGTGAATAAATAAAACATATAAAATAAATCATAGTATCAAATGTATGCTCACATTTACAGCCATGCACACTTTGCTATTCAAAACTGTATGTGTGCTCAATAAGCAAAATGCTAAAGAACACTGTCTGAAATGGACATAATTTTCAAGCTTGGAGGAGAATGAAATGTTCCATAGATGTTTTCTTTATAATCCTAGTTAAAAATCTACTTGTAACAAAAACTGATATTCACACATGCTCTGCCTGTGTGTTTGAAATGATGAAAATTGTAGCCATTGTAAAGTTGGATATGCAGGGAAAGGAAAAGTAAAGTATGGTATTAATTTTCTATCCTTTCCATACTTTAATTTTATACCCTGAAACTCAGGCTATCCAAAAGTCATGGTTTATGGCTATGTTTGTGGAAGTTTAGCATTACTTTCTATGTGATCAAGCCTCTGGGCCAGGACCACCTCACTTTTCTTCATTTGCTTGCTGACTTTGGGACAGTCCACTGAACTCCTTTGGAAAGCATGTGGAGTTCCTGCTTTTCAGCTCAGAGATCTGTTTTGTAAAGTGTGACCCAAACCTACAAGTTTTATTTTTTGAAGCTACCTTCTAATGTCATCCATAAAGTTCACTTTTAAGCTGTTGGTGGGAGTCATCAAACAATTATATCATTAGCTTATTTCCAGCATTATAATTTTAGAGATATAGTTATTTGTGTTTGTAGATAGATTCAGACTTCCTAGCTCAATTGTTAGTGCCTGATGTGTTAATAGCACTGTGCTTCTGTGTGGAGACTTTGTGCCAATAAACAGGTGTTACTGATAAACTGTAGTTTATCTGATAAACTGTTGGTAAATAGGTGTGCTGATAAACCAGTGAAATAACCAAAAGGATACACACTGACCCTTTAGTTTTAACAAAAAATTCCAAATTACAATTGTGTCTGTGGTTGTAGGGTAGAAGTATATTTTGCTGTAAGAGCTCCTGGTAATGACTCTTAGAATAATAAAGAGGTCAGAGGAAATTCCTCTTAGAAAGGGATGTTTTAGTTAAGATTTAAAGGATCCTGGTTACAGAGGTAGAAGAGCAAAGGAAGAATGTTATGGCAGAGAGAAAGTTTGATTACATATTTTGCAGTCAGAAATGTGAAAAAAAATTTAAAAAGGGTGATGGGGACATAGGGAAGACAAGATATATAAGAGAGCCCAGGAGAGTCCTCAGACAGAGCTTGTGAAAGCCTTCTGGTTTGTCATGGACAGCACACTGGAAGTTACTGAATTGATGGAGTACAGGAGTTCACCTGAAATAGACAATATTCCTTCCCCAAACCCGGGTTAGTGATTCTATTCACGGGGCTTAAATTTAGATGTGGTGGATACACTGATGTATCTACAATTTTTGGAAATTTAGTTTCTACAAAAAGCACAGAAATATAGGACGGTGTTTTCTTTATAATCCTAGATATGGCAATGTGACGCTACTTTGGAGTGTCCAAAGCAGGTGACTCTGATTTGTATAGTGCTCTAGCAGAAGCATATTTTTTGCCAGCTGAAGATAATTTCTGTTATTATGTGATGTTTGGAATTCTGGGAACTTTTAAAAGCATATATAAAGTCCAGGGCCCAGAGAGGCATGTGAGGGGTTGGTTATTTCAGGAAGTTGGTTGTAGTTTTTTTATTAGTAGTGGTCAAAAAGGAAACAAAAGGAAAGAAATTAGATACAGGGATTTTTCTAACTCCTCTCTCCCCTCTTGTTTCTCCCCTATTTAGTGCTGGAAGGTGAAAACAGGGGTAAAGGGTGAAAAAAAAAAAAAAAAAAAAGAAACCAACACAGGAGCAAAGGTGAGGTACATACAGATCGGCACCATAGAAATTGGCAAATTCTATGCACTGTGGCATTCCCTCTGTTTCATAGAGCTAGCAAAATGCCCTCCCCATACTACTAAAGGCAGATTTTGAGAGTCTGGCCACTGTTGTGACTCACAGGAGTGTTCACTGAACTGTTTAACTTGATGCAGGTCTGTGCGAAAGGAGACCCTGGTCAGCCAAGGCAAATTAAACACAGTTACTAAACAGAGAGTATCAATGGGGTAGAGATGGGATATTATTTTTATTACTAATTGTTCCAATGTTTAAAACCATAATAGTGTGGACATTCTAATAATGAATAAATAATAGTTCTGTTCTCACCGTGTTAGTGAATATTATAATTAGCACTTTATAAATGAGTCACACACATGACTCACAAACCCTCTTTCAAACTCAGTGACAATTTACAATGGAAATGTACAACACAATGTCTTGCTAAGGTCTTCATATAAATCCCATGATTCTTCACAACAATTTTCTTTCACTTACCCTCCATTACTCAGTGCACTGAAATTTTCTTCTATGACTAAACGGTAGGCACACAGAGTACTAGCAGAACTATCCATGTTCTTCCCCATGTGAGGGTTTCAGAAGAATCAGCAATGGGTTTTATTTCTTTAGCCTAAGCATAGAAGCAGTTGTCAGAAAGATAAAGGAAGAGATTTCTTCAGAGAGAGTCACCCAATGTGAGTCTATTCAAGTTTGGGAGGGAAGCTCTTGGGAAGAGGCGTTTTCTAATCACAGCTCATAGAGAGTTCAGGAGGATCAGTTTCCTATTTCTTGGCAGCTGGAAACACAGATGCTAATTTCCTGCCTGGCTGCCTGAAGCAGGCCTGCTTGATCTGAAGAGGAGGAAAAGAGGAAAGCCCGCCAAAGCAGCTTCCTGAGTGTCAGAGTCCACTGGGGTGGACACTGACCAAGGTGCCGGAGGTAGAGGAGAATGAAGCACAAGGCCGAGGCTTCTCTGGTTTACTGCTAGGGCATCATAACATACTTGCTGGAAGAAAACCTCTGTGTGCATGTGCTAGTCTCTAAAGACAGATTGCTTTAAAACATATCTTCTGGACTGAGCCTCTCTCTCCCCACCACCAGAACAAAGGATGAGGAAGTTAATTCTCCTTATCCTGAGGTAGGCCTTAGAAGGAAAACTTGGTAATTGTTTTTGTCTTAAATGTGTGCTATTGTTCTGTAAAAGCAATCCTGAATTATATTAGCAAGCCTCTTGGCAGCCAGATCTGTCCTTTTGCATGCACATTTTTAAATGAGTTAGCTTCTTACCTTGGGCTTGGCATTTGAGAGGATTGTTTTCTATCCCCTCTCCAGCTGTGCTGCTTTGTGCATCTCCAAGGTTGAAGAAAACCAAGGTTTCCACCACGCAATAGACCAAGGACTATGTCCCATATTTCCCCATTAAGCTACCCTTTGGTACACCTGACAGTCACTACTAATGGATGACTCTTAGAAGGACATCTGGGGCATTTAAACACAGGCCTTCTAGTCAAGCTGTGTATGGAGACAGCAAGGTGGAAAGGAAATGGGACTGATTTTGATTTTTGGCCAATTACATTTTACTGACTGACAGATGATCACTAGCTCTCTCCATGCCATCCTTTCCTGCTCACCTTCTTGCAAGATATGATCTCATTCACATGTGGTTTATACATTTTGAAGGCAGTAAAGTTAGTTGTCTTCTGGTGGATGACCTAAGGAAATAGTGTTTTCCATACACTACTGTAGCTCCACAAACACACGACATGCACAAGTCCAAGTCAGACAAAAACCCAACTCGTGGGCACAAAGTCCCACTTGTAACTCAAACCTTTTGGTAATTGATGCTCAGCTGGAAAATAAGGTTTCTCCAAAGGAGTATCACTGCGTTTACCAACCACATCCAGGACATCACATGCCCAGGGGGAGTTAACTCCATGGTATTCGTTTGCATGGTAGTTTCTTTCTCTGTCTCTCTTTTTTCATCTTGTTTTGACAATTTTGTCATGTTCATTTTGTTCTTTTGAATAATACACACATGCACACACACACACACACACACACACACACANAGAGAGAGAGAGAGAGAGAGAGAGAGAGAGAGAGAGAGAGAGAGAGAGAGAGAGAGATGAAGTTGGGTGGATAGGAGGAGGGGCGAATCTGAGAATAGTTGGAGGTATTATCCAAAATAATGCTCTGAAGAAAACTTACAAAAAATCCTGTGTTACTCAAGAACCAGGAGACTTTAATAGCACAAAGACAAAAATTATGAAAAGAGTACTCTTGAGAGAAGCTTGTCTTATGATTGATAGAATTGTTATTTTATTTTCCTGTGGTTTATTGCTCCTTAGTAAGTCCCAGGATTTGTTCCCTTGTGCAGTCAGCCTGTCATGTCATGTCATGTCTACGCTGACAGGCCTTTGTACACTGAGCGTGTAAGTGCTATTTTTCAGATGACTTGGGACCACTTGATAAGGTGACTGAAGTGTTTCAGTTCTCTTTATGGGGTAATATAAATACCGATTTATCAGATCCTCAAACGAGATTGCAAGTGCTGTACAAGTAGTGCCTATGTATGCATGCAGGCACGTAGCCAGCCCTCAGCTCCTCATTCTAGCATATTACAGTGAATTCTGTTTTCAAACACATGTGCATTTTATTTAAAGGTATCCTATAAAAATGTAAACAATAGTGTAAACCTCTAAGTAACAGCACAAAGTTATATTATCAGATAAGCAGGCAAAGCTGGAAGGGCATCTATCACCTGCATGTCACAGGTACAGAGTTTAAACTGTGTGGCAGAATTGCATTGGACACAAAGAAAGAAATCATTGCAAAGAAACAGATGCAGTATCATTTGTAAAATTGTGGTAAGCAGGTTTATAGTTCTAGGAAAATTTAGAAATTCATAATGTATTATGATATTTATTATTTTATACATTTCTTCCAATGTTTCTATAAAAATGTGTTTATATACTGTTTTTTAAAAGAAAGTATTATTCTTGTGCACTTTTTATGTATATATCTGTGTATGAATGTTTTTGTGGGTGTGTGCATGTACATGTCTCTGTGTGGGGGTGTATGTGTGGCTGTATGTTTATGCATGTCTGAGCATGTGTGGCTATGTGTGCATTTCTTTGCATCTGTAGGCATGTGAAAATATACATGGCAATGTATGTGTAGGTATGCACATGTGCATTACTATGTATGGATGGGTATATGTATGTGCATGTATGTCTACGAGGAGGTCAGAAGTTAACCTTGGGTATTATTGCTCAGGTGCCACCCACCTTCGATTGCAGTGTTTGACAATTTTGTACACATATACAATATATTATGATCATATTCCCCCCATTACCTTTTCTTATCCCCCATCCTCTTGTGTTGATATCCTTCTTTCCATCTGTATGCCTTTCAAGTATCATATCTATCTTTAGACTGCTACTTCTCCCATTCTTAGTCAGAGGGAATTGTGTTTGTATGCAGTGGGAAAAAGTTAATCCAGATGTTTAAAATAAACTACAGATGGTTCTCAATCATGAATGGGAAGTTTATATCACTCTTCCAAAACCCAAGAAACATTGCTGATGAGGATATGGAAGGCAAGTAAGAAATGGAGGGCAGGAAGGCACCACAGTGAAGCACATGGCATGTTAGTTGTGCTTATGGGTATTCAGCAGCTCTGGCTGTTTCTGCCTTTTTTGTTGAGGTAATGCTTCTCTCTGTGACCTGAGAACCACTGATTAGTCTAGGCTAGCTGCACAGCAAGCCCCAGAGATCTTGCCTTCATCTTTCTAGTCCTTCAAATAAAACATAAGTCAATATCCAAGCTTTTTATCTGGGCACTCAGAATTGACATCTGGTGTTCATACTTTTAGCTGTGTGGACTGAACTATCTTCCTATTTCAAGTCTAAACTTTTTACATGTACTAAATTAATGTCTATTTATAGCATATTTGTACTGGGCTATTGTTTTGTCCAAAGGTGCATATAATAGTAAGTCATATATAACTAAAAATACTTGAGAAGTGACCACTTTCTATTTATATTTGAGATTGAGTGCATGTTTTTTTTTTAATAGAAGGTTGGACGAACTCCATTGGTTGAAAATAAGTATGATGAATGTTCTTCTATTGTAAATAGTTCATCCTTAATATATCAACTCTTTGAATAATTCACAGATGAATATGGAATTTAAACAGTATTTTGTCATATGAGGTTGGAAAGAAAGCTCTCAAAATTAGGAAGGGCCCCAACTAGCTTGACTTAGAGGAGGGCTCTCTGTTTTCCAGAAGTTTGTTGTAAGTGTTTGTGAGAAAAACATTAGAAACAAATTCTAATGACAACAAGTCTATCAACACAACTTATAAAATGCCACTTGCTCCATAGAGTGAACCTACAATAAATACTCATATTTTCAAATATTTTTGAATTAGGAATCCCTCCATGGCTGAGGCAACTTGTATTCAAATTAACTCCTTCATACTCAAGTAACATCTAAATACTCCTGTGATGAAGCACATTAGACAGGATGTTATCTCTCTACATTCCTCATTGTTACTCAGTAGAAACCAGGAACAGAGCTATTCAGATCTGATAGTTCCTATCTATCTGTTCATTTTTATGTCTCAGTCACTCTCTTTAATAGTTTTCTTAGTACAAAATTCTTAAGTATATGCTTGCTATATTATTTATTTCACAGTTTAGAATTTTTTTTGCACAGTTTATAGAAGCTGTTATGTGCTGCCTTCAGCTTTACAGATACTAGTTCATTTAATATCTGTATTAACTGTGACCGTATCTGCAATAGTCATCCACAGGTCACACTGAAGGAAATGAGGGTATAGAGACACAAACTAACTTGTTAAAAATGACTCTGTGTAAGAAGAGTAAATTGTACTTTCTTTACATAATCTTAATTTACCAAGTCTTAAATTTGGCACAGAATATATTTATTTTTAATATTTTTCAGTTTTTATAGATTTTAGCAATCTGAAATATGCCATTATAAATCATTATAACACATATATGTTGTATAAAATCAGCACATCTGCAGAATAAATGGAACTCAAGTTTCTTTTCTTCACTATTGGCCATCTCATCCATCAGAACCTTTGCATTTGTCTTCACAAGTAAACCAAGAAGGGAAGTGCTTTGGACTTAGTTAGTGCCTTCCATTTTATTTAATCTAAGTTTTAAGTCTATTATGTTAGCTTTATCTTCTTTGGCATTCCTTTGTAATATGACTTTTATTAACTTCAAATAAATAAGACTAATATAAGTTTTCTATGGTTTACCGGCACTTACTGAAGAATTTGTAGAAATGAGGCAGATGAGATGGCTTAGCAAGTAAACGTACCTTCTCCCAATCCTGACCTGAGTTCATTCTTGGGACACACATGGTGGGAAGTGCTGATAACCACAGGTGCCCTTCTATCTCTCCACATGAATAATCATCACACACACACACACACACACACACACACACACACACACACACACACAAAGAGAGAGAGAGAGAGAGAGAGAGAGAGAGAGAGAGAGATATGACATAACATAAATGTAGATATATGTGAGATCTGAAAAAAGGGGGGAGGTTCTCCACTACTAATATATCCAATCTACATTCTACATGCTTTATTGGGTGATATAATAGTTCACCAAATAGGGTGTCATTAGGTAATTTAGATGTATCATTATATTTCCTATTTTATATAATCAGCTTATAATTTTCCTGTAATAAGAAATCAGAACTGATAGCATGCGTGGGTCTGTGTAGATCTAAGGGTTTATCAAAGATTTCTTTTAAAAAGTGATTTAGAGAGGTGGGTCAAGAAATAGGAGAGACTTTTATAATGAGGAATCTGTGCTGGGAAATTCTCATCATTGTGAATTTCATATGACTGAGCACTTGAAGTAATGAAGATGGATTTCAGCAATGGGAAAGCTGTAGGAAACGTTACAATGAAATCCCTTCCAATCTATACTATCTCTTCTGATAAAGATCATCTGTATTTTTTTATGATTACACATATATTTGATTTTAAAACATCATATTTTCCTTAAGATAATTAAGGTATAATGTGATTTTCTAACTATGACAAGATTAAATTGTACTAAGATAGTTTTAAATCTAGAATGAATGTGTTATGAGGTCTTTAAGTGGCAATTTTTTTTCAATAAAGTGCTTTATTTTTCTATACGTAGACTATAATGCACTAGTTATTATTTTGTTCTGGAGATGACTTCATTTTCTTTCTTTTATAGAAGACAGTTTTTATTTTGTATCTAAATTTGAATCTTAATACATTTGACATGTTTTCTGTAAGATGAAATGTTTGTATTTAATATGTGAACTGGTTTGCATAAAAGTTCTAAACAAGTAACTAATTTGCTTTAGTTACATGGAGTTAGAAGTCATTTTCTATGAGTTATCAAGAAATTAAGTTGTGTAGCTATCGCAGAGTGTAATGTAGATAAATAAAATCCTTGACTTGGCACTGTGGCTCCAGTTTCTCCATCCTCTAACTGACGGACACTTAGTAAATCATTTGACTCAGTCCTTTCCTCCTTTCTTTTAAATAAAAGGCTTAAAATAGGTATTCCTTCAGATGATATACTCCCTGAAATTTGCTATTTGATCTCTTAGGTTGTACATATGCAAAACATTTGATAAAATAGTCCATAGTAACTATTTTTTGATGAATTCATAATATATTATTTAATGGTTTTCTGATACAGAAGCTATTTTCAAGATCACACCAGGTTCTTGACCCCAGTGCCTTCTTTCTCATTCTACATGTGAGAGTAATCATGTTCTTCCCTTTGGAACGCCTTCCATTAATGTTTTACACTTTCTCATTCCATTTTATCATGAGCTGATTTAACTCAAAATATATTGAGTGTTACATGTATGACTGCTGTCATAACAAGACAAATAAAACACACTGAATTATGTCTATACTCTTCCTTGTCCATGAATATAGTTTCTATTGAATTATAAATAAGTTTATAAATATCTAAATAAATTTGATGTAGTCTACTATGGATAGGAGAATGTAACATTACCAAATAGATGATGTCTTTATTTTCTATTTCAGCATTTGGAACTCAGATGTCTTAAGAGAAATATCCTCTTTAGCTATAAAAACAAACCAGGAGTTATTGCATTATATTGAGTTTTACCCACATGCTTTTTCATTTAATTGGAATGAAAAATAAGGTAAAAAGAATTTTTAAATGAATACGCATAGACTTCAGAAAACAAATAACAAAAGAATGCAAGAGAAAGCTGCTTCGTGATATTGGATGGTCATTCTGTAATTAAAATGTAATTTGGCCCTCAGATGTTTTGCACCATTAATTATTAGTATGGTGATTGAACATTTAATTTTAAAATAGAATACTCAATTGAGTTTTACAGCTATAAGATTTATAGGCCACAAATACAATTTTCTACTTATCTTAGAAAGAAGGAAACAACAAGAAATGTTTTATTGAATCTATGCTCTCTTACTTCAGTTGTAGAATAATTTCCCTCCATTCCTGTCCTTTGTAGGCAACAGGATAAAAAACATTAGAAGCTGCTCAATACTTCTTGAAATAAACTGGCACAACTATTTTCTGTTTATATCATTCTTATCGTACTGTGGACAATTAAAACAGTACATTACCATGTATATTGCATTTAAAAAAATTATCTTAACAAGATAGATAATTTTGAATATCTTTTGGTGACTCAGAGATCCTGGAGATAGTTTGTGGCTATTTCAATGTTCTATAAGAAGCAAACTGGAAAAGTAATGTGCAGAGGACTCTGTTTACATTGCCATGGAGCCCTGGCATCCTGTCTTCAGTAGTTAAACCACCAGTCTAGGGCATGTCATCAGTCTTGTGCTAAAGAAGAGAAAGTTCGGTTTTATGTTTTACAAATGATACTCAAGAGTTTAAAAGCCAGAAAGAGAAGAGTTACAACACTTAGAATATAACTTTCTTTAGGGAAGTTTCACCACCCTCAAGTTGAGGACCACTGCTGTATATTATTCTGCTGTCAATGAAGTAATTTACTGTTGTAATTTAAGGGTCAGTGGGAGAAGAGGCATCAAATCCTTGAGAGACTGGAGGCCCTAGGAAGGGGGGCAACCTGATGGTGTAAGAGCATCTTCTCAGGAACAGAGGGGAGCAGGAATGGGATGAGGAACTGTGGGAGGGAGACTGGGAGGGGAAGCAATGGCTGGATTGAAAATAAATTTTTTAAAAAAATCTTATAAAAAAAGTTCAGATTTTATAGGGCTTGCTAACATTACAGATATCAAACACTGGCCTTGTCCTCTTTCAATTTAGTTATATGATGGCATCATAATTATATAGTTATTTACAAAGAAAATAATTTCACAAATAAAACTTAAATTCTATAAATATTAATTTTCATTGAGTTAGAAACTAATACTTCTTATAAATAAAAAATATTCTGTTTAACTCATTTCAAATATATTAATACTACCCATAAGATAATTAAATTATCTTGAGAGTAGGAATTTGTTAAGGGTAAATATAGTATTTAAAGGCATCTGAATTGAGAAAATTATGAAAAACAATTATTATGTGAAATCATATGAGCATGTTTATGATAACAATTTTATGGAAAATTAAATAAAATTCCATTATCATTACTAAGGACTCAGAAATAGTATATGAAAATAGGTTAGGATTTTATTTCTCTCTGTACTGCTTATATCCTTAGACTAGAACAGTTGGTTGTACTCCAAACATTCAAAATAAAAAGGCAAAACAAGTGTCCGTGTATGAACCATGGAGAAATGAAATGCCAGCACATGCATACATGCCATGCCATGGAACATTATTCATCCCAGAAATGGTATAGGTACTGATGTAGAATTCAGTAAGACTCTGTTATATTATATGGAGTGAAAAATTTTATTAAAAATGGGCAATTAATTTATGATTCTACGTACAAAATATCTAGTCAGTTTTTAGACAAACTGCAGAGATATCTTCTAGGAGCTGAGTAAGGAAACATGGGGTCTTATTGGTTAGTGGGCATGCAGTTTTAGATTGAGAGGATGAGCATTTATGAAGATGGATAGAAATGTAAGTCAGGTTCTCTAGAGGATGAAAACTGATTAAATAAACTAGAGTGGCTTACACAGTAGAGTCATATAGTGATTGCTTTTCACTGTAGAGCCTCCCCCCAAAACTGATAGTTGCTCCATTTGGGAGGCTAAATGCCGCATGCATCAGCCCTGGCGGATTCCTGGAGAGTCCCTGCTCTAACATGCACATTGGATGCCAGAGAAAGCTGGCTTCTTTATTAGCTCTCAGATGAGTGCTACAGATGTAGCAAAGGTGTAGATAAGCTTGTGAGAGTAAAGGCAAATAGAGCTTCTTTGTACTCTGGATTCCTGGCTGCTACCAGAAGGTGCTGCCTGCATTTAGGATAAATCTCAGATGCCCTAAGAAATCCCCAGCAGGAGTGCTCCTTGGTTTGCCTTTTAGTTGGCTCTAAGTTGATCAACTTGTGATGTAATGAGGTTGTGATGACATTTCTCCACGTCAGTGTGTGGAGAAATGTCTGAAAGATGTGTATTTAGAGTGGTTTTCTTTCAGGCTTGAGCAAAATCTCAATGGTTAAAGCACTTTCTCTGCAGAGGACCTGGCTTCAGTTCACAGCACACAACCACCTATAACTCCAACTCACAACCACCTATAACTCCAGCTCACAACCACCTATAACTGCAGCTCACAACCACCTGTAACTCCAGCTCACAACCACCTATAA
>NC_034591.1:79860216-79912736 GCF_900095145.1 Mus pahari
AGCTCACAACCACCTATAACTGCAGCTCACAGCCACCTGTAACTGCAGCTCACAACCACCTGTAACTGCAGCTCACAACCACCTGTAACTCCAGCTCAAGGAGACCCCTCAGGCTCTTCTGAGGTCTATGTGGTATACTTATTACACACAGGCAAAATACTCACGTAAAGTAAAAAAGAGATCTTCAAAACGGCTAACATTTTTCTTACATTACATTTCTTTCCTTTTTCTTTCTAACTCTGCTATCACTTCCAAATTTGTTATCTTTTAAAGTTTATTTTGGTTGTGTGAGGCAGAGTCTCGTGACTTAGTCTCAGCTAGCCTCATACCAATTCTATAACACAGGTTGACCTAAATCACTCTTCCTCTTTCCAGAGTGTTGTATAAAAGTCTATCACTGTGGTCAGGATTGTATACACTGCCTCCCTCACAGCTCCTGATCATCTATACACAAATAGGCAGCAAGCTCACATACAAGTGTAAAGGATATAGTAAACCCCAAACACTTGTCTGCCAAAATAGATGGAATTTCTAAAAGGTACAGTTAAACACAGACTCCAAGGACCTGTCTGAGGATACTCACATTTCCAAACCATGCTTTCCAGTCGTGGCTATTCTGAATCTACTCATCCCCATGCCTAGATGTCTCATAAGGACCACAAAATTAGCTTTGCTACTTGGCAGTTTCTGCCCTCCAGCTGCCTGACAGCTTAAATAAGCTATAAGCAAAGAGCTTTCCTGAGACCTATCCTTCCTCAGGAAAGCTGTCTCAGCAACAATCTTATCTCTTTATCTTGTCCCATCTTCATCCCTACAGCCAGGTCTGTGGTCTCATTTCAGCTCTCATCTTCTGATCCGCTTCAGGCCCATTGTTGCCATCTTACTAGAATCCTATCTGTTCTCGGTAGCCTCACATCTCATAAGCAATTCATTTTCTCCTTTAATCTTGGCTTTACTACTTAGAGAGCTTCCAAAGACTGCATTTCCAAAGTGTCACCCTTAGCATCAAGTATTTTTACCTTCTCCACTCTGAAGCAGGATCCTTCCCCTCACACTAGGCTTTCAATTTTGCAATACTCACCTCTTTTTATTCATGGCTTGGCTTAAATACATATTGTTTATCTTCTATCAAATTTTCTTCTCGTGCTCCTTATTAGCTAATGTGAATTTGCCTTGTTTTAAAATAACTTCAAGAATGGAGAGCCCTGGGTTCATGTTGTATATTTTGTAGTTTCCCATCTTTGCATTTCAGCAAACACATAAATCTGTAACCTAATTATCAGTGGTGCATGTTCACAGTTAATCAGTCTTTTCTCTTAATGTAAAAAAAAAAAATGCTGGAAGTGTGTTCTAGAGCATGGCTCTGTTTTTCACCACAAGTCTAAGAAAACTTGCAGTAGTCCTTATCTTAGTGAGGTTTCCCTTCAGCATTCTTCCCAACACAACCCTTCACAAACATGGGCTGTTCTAGCTCCCTCTGTAGTTTCCTTAATCTCAGAGTACTTACATGTAAGACTGACTGGGTTGCTGCCTTCACATTCTCCTCCTCACTCCTTTGTCTGTGCAGATCATTGGTATTTTCTCTCCTCCCTTGTGCAATTCACACTGCAGCCATCCAGCAGCCATGGATGAACTGGGTTACCCGAAGGAGGTGCTGGAAATAAAAAAGCAACCGGGTGTGAGAGAAGGATGAAGCCAAGTCAATGTTTCTGATCAAGGCTCAA
Organism: Mus pahari; assembly: GCF_900095145.1. Taxonomy (NCBI): domain Eukaryota; kingdom Metazoa; phylum Chordata; class Mammalia; order Rodentia; family Muridae; genus Mus; species Mus pahari. The sequence goes on from NC_034591.1 coordinate 79,861,941, forward strand.
TGTTTAATATTCAGTACTGTATGTATATAGGGAGAGCCTAAAGACCACATCCTTTGTTTCAACTGGATTATGTTGCTTTCTTTCAGCTGGATTATGTGGAAAATCAAGCTCTGAGGGCAGTCTACTCCTCTAGGAAATTGCAGGTGGGGCAAGCAAGGCAGAAGACTCCACCGGTGTCATTAAGGTCCAACTGTGGCAATCACTTAAGGTCTATTTAGCCTACTCAAGGCTTGGGGGGAAGGGCACACACACTTGCCCTCAGACAGTGACTGTTCAAATTTCTATTCATCTTTGTCTCCCTACCTTCTTATCCTCTGGGAACAGTATTGTGCTGGCCACATTGATGGCTTGTGTTTGATTGAAGGCTTTGCTTGTTATCAAACTTCTAAATCCTATGTGTTAGGTTTTTGTCTCTATGTGGATGTGTGTGTCAAGAATAGGCAGAATAGGAATTGAGACAAGTTATTCTCTAAATATTTCTCTGTTAATATGGAGATAAAAATTAAAAACCCTTTTTATTATTTTGAACTCTATCTTTGAAAACCTATCATTGGTCTTTGAGCTCCCACCTGCTAGTTTGGGACTACACTTGAAGAAACATACTGATGCCTCAAAAATATCCAAAGCAACCTTTTCCTCAAAGACTTTTGTTAGTTATTCAACAATATAGTCTCTTATCCTTTACGATATGATAAGAGAACATTCTGATACATACTAATTGACTAATCCATACCTTGTCAATTATTTTTCTTGAGACCGGTACTTTAGCTTTTTATCTTCTGTTGTTTCAGATCGTCTATGTCATTTCTCATAATAAAATATTCTTTAATTAGGTCTTGTATGTCCTTCCTTTGCAATTTGGATAGCTATTGTTTTCTATCTTTTCAAATAATTTTGCTCATATTCTCACTTTTTCAGTACTTACTTTACACAGCTCTAAGCTGGAAGTAGATAGGAACTATTTCACATATTCATGAGAATGTCAGGGTCGCTAGATGTTCATTATCATGCAGGTCATAGTAACTGGGAGAAGGAATATTTAATCTAGTGCTTTATTAATTACAGAAGCAATATGAGCTCAGAAGCAGGATGTGAGTCTCATGACGAATCCTACCCACTGTCTATAATGATCACAAAAGACCATCCCATATGAAACGTGGATAAGTTATATCTCTGAGAGCTGTGTTCTCTCACCTAGGTCCTCATGAAATTTAAGATGGGTAGTTGGACTTAAACTCAGTCTTTGATTCAAGATTTCTAAATAAGTCTTATGAAAGAACATCAAAATAAGTTCCATTGTATTTTGCATCATGTGTTATACTAACAAGTTTGGGATTAGCATATTAAGAATGATATAAAATATCAGCTCTTATTACATGGGATATTAGGGAAATATAATAGAATTTCACTGACTTTATCCAAAGCATCTCAGAGGATCAGGTAATGTGAATAATTTTTTAAATGTATTTTGAATTGAGGAGGAGTGGGATTGGCATAGAAAAAAGGGAGTTTGAGGAAAGATCAGTTTTATATACAGTCAGCTCACTAGAGAATATTTTATTGAACTGTAGATTTTACTTCTCCATGCAGAATCATAAATATAGCTTCTTCGATAATAAATACAAGGATAATGAGAATGCTTTGTGTTTTATCGAGCTCTGAGATTAATAATTAATGATATGGCTTGATAATTCTCCAAATTCATGATTAAGTTTTCTCTTATAATGAAAGCTATTTTTCAACTTTTTCTCTTTCTTCCCAGGAGCCTACTGTCTTAATTCGTGTATTAATATATTATACAGTATCATTAACACCTACCTAATCCTAGTGATAGAGGAAGAGAAACCACTTTCCTATGATAGAATAGAATGCAATCTCAAGTATGAAAACAGAATTCAAGTGCTGAACATCTCTGCCTTACAGATGAAACCCTCCTATTTTATGTTCCTTATGAGAAGCAGTATGAGCCACCAAAATTCATCCTGTGTGCATAAAGCTGAGGAAAGATGCAGTACAATAATTTTCTTTCTTTCTTTCTTTTTATTGGATATTTTCTTTATTTACATTTTTTTTTTTTAATTTTTCGAGACAGATTTTCTCTGTGTAGCCCTGGCTGTCCTGGAACTCACTCTGTAGACCAGACTGGCCTTGAACTGAGAAATCCGCCTGCCTCTGACTCCTGAGTGCTGGGATTAAAGGTGTGCGCCACCACGCCCGGCCCCTTTATTTACATTTCACCCTATCACATCCTCACTACCCCTGCTTCTATGAGGGTATACCTCCACCCACCCACCCACTTCTACCTCCCCACCATCAATTCCCCTACACTGGGGAATATCGAGCCTTCATAGGACCAATGACCTCTCCTTCCATTGATGCATGACAAGGCCATCCTCTGCTAAGTATGCAGCTAGAGCCATGTGTATTCCTTTGTTGATGGCTTAGTCCCTGGGAGTTCGGGGGGGGGGGTCTGATTTGTTGATATTATTGTTCTTCCTATGGGGTTGCATAGGAACTCCTTCAGTGTCTTCTCTAACTCCTTCAGTGTCTTCTCTAACTCCTCTATTGGGGACCCTGCACTCAGTCCAATGGTTGGCTGCAAGGATCCACCTCTATTTGTAAGGCTCTGGCAGGGCCTCTCAGGAGACAGCCATATCAGGCTCCTTTCAGCATGCACTTCTTGGTATCCACAATAGTGTCTGGGTTTGGTAACTTTATATGTGATGAATTCCCAGGTAGGACAGTCTCTGGGTGTACTTTCCTTTAGTCTCTGCTCTACACTCTATCTCCACTTTTGCTCCTGTGAGTATTTTGTTCTTCTAAGAAGGACCAAAGCACCCACACTTTGGTCTTCCACTATACCACTCCTGGGCATATACCCAGAAGATGCTCCAACATGTATTAAGGACACATGCTCTACTATGTTTATAGCAGCTTTATTTATAATAGCCAGGAGCTGGAAAGAACCCAGATATCCTTCAACAGAGGAATGGATGCAGAAAATGTGGTATATTTACACAATGGAGTACTACTCAGCTATTTAAAAAACAATAAATTCATGAAATTCTTAGGTAAATGGACAGAACTGGAAAGTATGAGTGAGGCAACCCAATTGCAAAAGAAAACACATGGTATGCACTCAGTGATAAATATGCCCAAAAGCTCCAAATAACCAGGATATAATTCAGAGACCACATGAAGCTCAATAAGAAGAAAGACAATAGTTAACAGGTTGGTTTATACTTCAGAATCCTTGCTGTATCCTGAGGATCTCATAAACCTGAGAAAGCTATATGATATCGCTTAGTCTCAGAGTTTGATAGACAAGTTTATTGTTGATTGGAAGGGATTTTAAAAAATGGCTGAAACATGTCAGTATAAATTTGATGCTAAATTCATATTATAAAGAAGCATTTGCTAAGGTTAATTATTTTCCTCAAACAATAATTAAAATTATTCTGTGAAGTCAACTTCCTGAAGCTTAACAGCCTTGTTACCAGTCCCAGAGTATGAAGGTGAGCACTGGAATAGGGTTGGTGATGCTTAGGGCCCCCTTGCATAAGGTAGAGACCCAGTTTCCTTTTCCTGGTAATTTACTTGCTTACATTCTCGTCACTTGTACACATCTTTGTTTTCAGGGGTCTTCTAATTTCTGCTTGCTAGTTTACACCTGCTGCTTCCAAACTTCTTCTAAAATATCTCCAGCATCTCTGCTAGCAGAACTTGCTCCAGTTATTCCTAAAACAACTATTTGTATAAAAATCAATGTTAAATTTTGTCTGAAATCATTTGCCCCAACTTTAGATAAATATAATTTATGTTGAGTATATCACTTAACTTTTTTGAGTATTTTCTTTCCTTCTGTTAAGTGGTCAATATCCTCTAACCATGTCAAAGGTAGCAGCGATTGGGGAAATGAGATTTAAACACTAAGAACTTACTATTACTATGAATTTGCCACAGATTCACATGCATCATTAATTGCTAAGAATTTGGTTGTCTAAGAATTTGCTGCTTTTGCATACTTGAGAAATACACATCTAGACATACAATCATCTATTACAGCTTGACAACATTTGTACCTACTTGCCCTGATCTTAATGGACAACTGAAAAGATGGTAATTTATTTCATGTCAGGAAAAGTATAAGTTATTTCCTTTGAGTAAATAATACCCTCCAATGTAATGTTATTTATTAAATTTAGGATAAAGAATGCCCACTAATTTTTTACCTGTGTTTTAGTATAAATATTGAGTTTGTAATTATGGTTAAACAATGAGTAATTTAGTTCAGTTATATGATGATTTTTTTAACTATAGTTTAAGGGTATATAAGGCAGAATTATAATTCTATCGATGTGAGTATTAAAGATCTCATTCATTAATAAAAGACACTCATTTATACAGCTTGGAGTTTTGATTTTAAAGAGATATTTCTGGAATTGTCAAGCTATTGCAACTATGAACTTGAAGCATGGCAAAGAGGAAAGCAAACTCAACTACTTTGATTTAACTGCTGACACAGTTAACAGAAATTTACAATAAAATAAATTAACATCAATTCACACTTTTATTTTCCTTGGTAAAGGTATATTAAATAAAATCTTTTGAAAATGGTTTATTAAGATTATCTGATTTAAGTTTAGAAATAAATAGAAACCTCTAAAAGTATAAGTGGGGTTTATGATAAAAATGTTACCAGTATTACTGAAACATGATTAGATAGCAATGGTGTAGTGAAAGTCAATGAAAACTAATGGGTCTCACTTAAGTCACAGCAGTTATAAAACTTAATGGAATGGCTTCAGTGTCTGAGATAGTCATAGAATTACTAACAGAGGCCATGAGAGGAACCAAAAGATTCATTGTGCTATTTTCTAAAAATTGATCTGTGACATTTGTTATAAAGAAGAAAATAGAAAAATTCATACTGAAATTACTTCACTCAGTAATATTGTGCCTATGACTTCGAACTTAATACAGGTGCATTCAGTGTGGAGTGTTGACCCAAATACTCAAATAGAATTGAAAGCAAGTAGTTTATCACTGGATAAACTCACATTTATAAAAGTTAGATAGTTTCCATTGTATTAGAATTGATTTGGCCCTGAAAATTGAAGTGTGATCGATTTCCATTTTTCTAAGCTTCCAGGGGGAACAAAACAGAAAGATTAATTTTGTCTCAAAACTTCTAATTTTGAACATGTGCTCAGGTCATTTTAGTTAAACATACTTCAGTTTAACATATTTCACCATGTTTTACTCAATGGATATTTTCCATGAGGGAAACTATAGAAACACTAAAGAAATTCATCAGATATATAGAATAAAGAAACAATGAGAATTTTAATGTACTTATTCTGACTTCACTGGAACAATATAGAAATTATAAAAATCAATTACTCATCATTTTCAACTTGAGTACATTTAGAATTATTTTAAAGGCACATTTCTGGTCATGCCTCTGAGATATTTCCAAAGAGAATTAACTGAGGATTGAGTGTGAGTGGCCCTATAAAATGGTACAGGGAAGAAAGCCAGATGAGCTACACTTATCTCTCTGCTCTGCTTCCCTGATCCATTTAGATATGATCAAATACCCCATGCCTTTCCAAATGTAATAAAAATATAACTAATACTGGGAATTGGTAGCAGGAGTGTGGCCATTGCTGTAATAAATCTAAACTCTGGTTCTTCTGCTTTCAGAGAATTTTTTTTGTTTCTTGTTTATGTTTTTGTTTTTTAGAAAAATATAGAAACATTTTGATATGAAGGCTACCAAAGACTTGGAATGGTTTAATAAGAGCTTCATAGGCCATTCAAATGGTAGTATAGAAGATTATAATGCTGATAGATATCTACACAATAAAGGATGGGATGATGAGGTTTACAAGGGAAGAAAATACAGCCAACAGTCATCTCTTGTACATTCCAGCAAAAACAAAACAAAACAGAAAAAAAAGAGCACCACAGCAAACTGCTTACACTCTCGTGATACCTGAAATCATGAGTCAGAATGAATACAACAGTCATTTTATTGATTGGTGGAGAACATTTAAAGACAAGGTGACAGTCAGGCTGTGGGGTGGCTGTTCTGTATCCACGTGAGAAAGCAACAAGGCATGGATGAAACAGATACAACTTGGCACAAAAAGGAGAATGGCACAATTCTGAAGGATAGTGGTGTCATTAAGAGAAACCAGAAAGACAATATCCTGCCAGTGGAAAGCTCCAAGGTTTAAGAATGAAAAGACAGTGTCTGACATATAGAGACTTCCAAGACCTCTTGCTGGCAAAATGACTGCCTGGAGAAATGTTTTCACAGGTTTGGCCATGAAGGCAATCAGAGGCCAACACAGCTGTGACAACAGAGGTCCCAGTGTTATCTTGAGCTGGCAGTGTCCTTTCCTATTGCTTATATGGTGCTGGTTTGGCAGGTTTTGAGGATGGAAGACTGTGAGTATCATGGAAACTTATACTGAAGTTCTAGAAAGCTCTGAGACTAGGCAATGTGTACCAGTTTCCATTCCCTCATGAAGCTCCTGAGCAGACTGTGAATGGAGCCGATGATATGAAACTTTAGTATCCTCCTATACCGCTGGGGATTGGAAATAAATGTGGAACATTTGCAAAAGAAAGTTAAACACACTGGAGGGAATCTACAATTGGCATAAACAAAAAAGCTGAAGGATGGTACTCAAACACAGTCCCCATGGACTTCAGATGCCAGACAAGTACAAAGGGGTAAATTATTCTTCCATATTTAATTTACTTCATTCTGTATTAATTTCTATAAGAAAAAAAAATCACTAAGTTAATAGAGATTAGTCTATAGCTTTGAGTGCTTCAATCTTTGTTTTATTTGAGTCAAATACTTTATCTCCAGGAAATTTACCTAGAATGAAATATTGAAGATGTATTTAGCCCTTGTAACATGTCTTATCCTTCAATAAAAATGATTTTCATATCATTTTAGTCTTGATAATAGGTATATTTGATATTTGTGGTAATTTCACAAGAAAAAGATTAAAGCATGCATAATAATAGAATGCTGGCCCCAGGAGAATAGTTATTGTACATGTAAATTTATGTTCTTAAATGATAGAAAAATCTTAGATCCTGATAATTAGTGCTATTAAAATTTGTTCTTGCAAAATTAAACTACTAATCAGGGGTCCCAAACATTTTTGTATTTAAAGGATTGTATCTTAGCATTAAATTCTGTCCTCTGAATTGGAAATAATAAATGTGTGTATACATGTGTGTTTTGTGCCCATGAGCATTGGATCTCCAGGAATACAAGGTATTAGGTAATTATGAGCTATCTAACATGGTACTGGAAGTGAACTCCAGTCATCTTCAAAAACAGTATGAGTGTTTAACTTCTGAGACATCTTTCAATTCCCTATGTTTGAGTTTCCAATTCTTCTGTTACAGGCCATTTCTATTTTTAAACTTCTTTGGGGCATAATTTTTCTGGCTTGATTTGTATTTTTTTAAAAGAAAATTCTTAATTTAAGTTAAAGAGCAAAACTGGTGGTGAATGCTCTGAAAGTTTACATGTGCATATTTTAATATAAGTGTATCTATGTTTTTATGTGTATGTGTTTTGAATACATAATATATGTTAAAATATATAATTATATATTATCATACACATATATGTAATAGAGAAAGAGAATCATTTAAGAGCTAGATTGTGACAGAAAAGCAAACATATGCATATATTTTACATAGATATAGAAAGCATAGGTCCAATATGAGATGCATTGCATAATTTTAAGTACTGCATATGTTTATATGGATTGTACGGATAAATTATGGATAAGTATAATGATACTAAGTGAACCTTTTGTATCAAGCACAATGACAGATACTTTAGAAACATACTTTGATTCTTTTCCTAATACATAGGTGTGTAGGACTGATAAACATTCACTTTTACACTTCTCTTGTTCCTTCAATAATATCTTTAAATAGTTATTGCCTAGTTTTACTGCCTATCCGTTATTCAGATTTTGACATTTAACAAGAAAAATTGAAGAATTAAATGAAGCACAGAGGAATGTGGTTTTGTACATTGAAATAAAATCCAGGCATGAAAGAACACACAAGTTTTTTTTTTCCTTTACACTGATTGCTATTCACTGAAAATATCAGTGATTATCTCTTTTTCTATCCCAGAGCAATATAGACATAATGGCTCAGAACAATGATAAAAAAAAAAAAAAAAAAAACATGCTGAAGTTATGTCATTATTCCTTACCATTCCTTAGCATCTTTTCTTATCTGTTCAAAATATAAACAAGTATAGAAGTCATAAGGCCGAAGTAGAAAAATATTTAAATGTTGGTGGACTTTATATTGTATAAAATTACTTAAGGAAAATATACATCAATCTAATTTCAAACTGTGATATTAATCTCAGGGAGTTCTATTTTATTTTTATTACAAGGAGAATTGCTACATATTTCTCATTGGTGAAAACACATAAAATAGAAACAGATTTAATGCAACAACAGCAGTACATGCATAAAGCTTATGTATTGGTAGAGAAAATGTAAAAATACAAGAAGCACTACACATTTTATAGTCAATGATGGTCAATTTAAATTATCCAGCAATTATTTTTCTTCAGTATCGGACAGAAAGAGATCATATCATGGTTCTCACCAGCTCACTTCTTTTTAGCCCCTCTCACTTTGTAATGTTAAAAACAAATTTTTCAGTCATTAACTGCAATTATCTATAGTCGTGCCAGCTCTTGTTCATACCTAAAAGCTTTCACATAAATCTTTTTTCTCTCTCAAAAGCATGAGAACTAGGGACAATATATAGCAAATTTAAAATTCACAGAGTTATAAGCCAAAATTCTTAAACACAGTTATAGAAAGAACCCTGAAAACAGGAAATTGAGTAGATTTAATAGATAATACAACATGCCATATGTAGTACATTATACTTAAACACTAGCTCATGTGAGAAATTGATTTCACTTAATATATTTGGAATTTAGTGAATTTAATCAATTTTCATTGTGTGACTATAAAAGTAATGAGCTCACAAAAATTATGATTTAGCAAATATGTATCAAAATGAAGAATACTGGAATTGTTCTAAAAGCATCAATTGCTGCCCTGGGAAGTGGAAGGAATTAATCACGCATAGAAGAATAAAGTTATCTGTGTTAAATGATAACTTCTGAAACAGGATGAATGAGCTTGTCTTTAGTCTACCTGTCTATGTGTCTATGTATTTTTCATGTATGTCTGTATGCATGCATGCATGTATGTATGTATTATGTAGCTATGTGTCTGTGTTCATGTCTCAATCATCTTTATAACATCTATGTTTTATGTATGTTAATATCATCTGTCAATCATTTATATTCTTTATCTATTGGTAATCTATTATCTATCTCTATCATCTGTTGCCTATCATATATTACATATATTATTTACTATCTGTTTGTATCATCTATCTATTTGCTTATCTTTCTTACTGTTCAGCAGCATGCTTTATTACTCTGATGCTTTCCTAAAGGGTTAAGATCACTGAAATCTGGCCTGATGATGCAATCTATACTCAGTAATCATTACTATGAATCACCCTTGCTTTGAGAAAGGAATTTACTGTTTTTTATATTTTTCCATTTAAAATGATCAAGAATGAGCTTCAATGCACTTATGAAGCATCAGGATTATAGAAATTTTGTACTGTTATCAATTTTTGTTACTGGTTCTTTCACAGTCATTTTCTTCTATTACTAATGTTAGACTTACTAGCTCACTTTAATATTATTATACTTCTAAATCATAGATCTGAAATTTTCAAATTCAAATATTTGTGTTCATGAACTATAAATTATCTACTCTAGTAGTTGATTATTTTATTAATAATGATATCACAACTAATTTGGAGATTTATGATTTCTTAATATTTACTAAACAACATTGCTAAATTACCATTTATATATTAATTTAATGCATTTTGAAGTGTTTATATATAAGCTATTTTGCCATTTATGTGTAGGATATAGAAATGATTCACACATACATTTAATAAATTCAAAGGATATGGTTGATGGAGAAATTTTCCATCACAGGAGATTTTGGAATTATATACTTCTGCTCTTATGTGTTTACATATGTGTATCTATGTGGATTTAAATGTGGATTTAAATGTGGGCATGCCTGTGTACATATTGAGGAGACATTTCAGTCACACATTCTCATAGTACAAAGCAGTTAGTTCTTTGATCTCCTATCAAAGAAGAAAAAAAACTTTTATTCTTTACTGGTTTCTATAGTGTTTAGCGCTATAGAGGTCAGAGATTTTAGCAAAAGAGAAAATTGCACTGGATTTTAAAGCTACAGCATCCAGAAAGAGAGATAGATGCCAGTGACGACCAAGATTAATGTATTGGTTGATATATATATATATTTTTTTTTTCTCTCTCTCTCTCTCTAGTGTTTAGTTTCACATTTTTAAATTTATCCTTCTTTCATATAATCCCTTCCAACTACAGTTTTCTCTCCCACTATTCCTCCAGGTAGACCCCTTCCCACCTTCCTTCTCCTGAAGATCCACTCCTCTCCCTTTCCCTCCAGAAAAGAACAAGCCTCCCAGAGATATCCACAGAATTCAGTCTAACGAGTTACAAGACTAGGCACAGACGCTCACATCAAGGCTGGTCAATGCCACCAAGTAGGAGGAAAAGGTTCTCAAGAGCAGGAAGAAGAGTCAGGGACACATTCACTCCCTTTGTTAGGCTGAAAGATTAAATCTTTAAATTGGGAAGTGGATATTGGAGATTTAACTTCTCCTCTGCCTTTTTCTGGCCGCTGAATTCATGATGATTATATCAAAGCACAATTGTCTATGACCAGCTTTCTCACAGCCTCCCCCCATTAGTTTGTTTTATGTCCTAAAAGATTGCATGGCACTGAAGTAGGATAACAGGGGATAAGTTAAAACATCTCAATGCTGACTGCTGGTGAACAAGTTTATCATGATGATGCTACCTGAATTTTTAAAATATCCACTTTATAGAATGAAATATTAAAGCTATAGTTAGCAATATATGTATCACATATGGAAGTATTTTTCCTAGCAATTGTTTTGCTATTTCAAAGTCATGACTAAATTTTTATAGAGCATGAAGATTAAGTCTGTGTCTAAAGACAATTAATGCCCTGAGTCTGTAGTAATGTCAGATTTTCATGGTTTATTAATCTCACAGTGTGCTAGAATTTAAGCACTTCTTTAGATGTGATCATTCACATTGGAAGATAATATATTATGCTGAAAAGTCCTTAAAGGACAAATGCAAGTTAAAATAAATGAATTGGAATAAATATATTTTATAATATGCAGAAAAATTCCATTACCAATAATGTGATGTGTTTCAAAACTTTATGCTTACTCTATTCTTTTAGGTGTTTATTGCATTATAATCTTTCTTAAAGTGTGAGATTCAGATCAACAAAAGCATTAAACTGTTTTTAAATAGTCAAATACATGAAAGCATTTTAATATTGTATGGAATGATGACCTTTTAAGTGAACTTATGCTATTAAGTCACTGATCTATTTTACAAGTTACTTTCATATAAATAGGATGAAAACAATATTTCCATTTTTCTCATCTTGTTTGAGTTCCTGTGGAACACATGTTTCATCTAGCACAATTACACATGAAACAGAAGTTGCTCCAGGTTTCAGCATCTTCTGTTCCTGACTTTCAACAACATTTGTACTTGTTCTAGACATCATTTGTACTTCTGGGTGTCTGTTACTCCATGGAACATCTTTCCTTTTTAAGTTTTCTTATTTTTAAGTATTACTTAAATTCTAATTACACCATTTTCTCACTACTTCTCCAGTCCTACCCATAGCATGCTATCCTCTCAAATTCATTGACTCTTTTCTTCAGTTATTATTCCATATATGCAAATAAATACAAATGCAACCTACTAATTAGTATGGTTGTATAGGACGACGAGTGGGTATTAGATAATAAGTTGTAAACTTACCCATGGGGACAACTAATTCTTACTTTTCTAGCAGTAACTATTTCATTGTATCTCTTCATGTAGGGATGAGGCCCTGTGAGAATTTCCCCTTCAATAGTGGTATGTCAACTTGTGTTGTTATTGTTCTGGTCTTATTTTAGTGGCAAAGGTTGCTTTGTCGATATATCAGTGGAAGATTGGCATCCCATAATTAACTTGTCCATGAATTTTGCCATATGGTGGCTTTCTGTGATGGTCTAATTATAACGACAGAGAAGAGATCCAGAATCCTTGAACCTGGAGCTACAGAATGTAATAAGCCATCATGTGGGTAGTGGGATCTGAACCAGTGTTTCTAAGCTAATGGGTTCACATCTGGTGACGATGAGCAAGAGCTACACTTAGCTGTGGTTCTAAGGATGAGCATTTTCGAGACAGTTAGTAATTATACTGATACAGGAACATCACAATGATATTTTTCATCTCTGATCCATGCTCTCACTAGGCATGGGTAATTGGGCTAGGTTTACAGTACCAGGCATGGTTCCCTGCTGTTTAATACTCCTTAATTCTAACTAACAAGTTGTTGGGTCCCACAAATATATAAGTGGCACTATATAGTGCTATCATTCCATGCTGGTCATTTTTGTGGCTAATTTGCATCACAGCTGAGTAGGACTAGTGTTTACATTCCTCTTTCAGCAGTGTGTGCATACCTTTCTGTACTATTTTATGTGTATGATGAATGTTTTGTCTATGTGAGTGTTTATGCATTGTGATTGTGGCTAGTGTTCCTGCAGAAGCCACAGGAGGGATCCAGAACCCTTGAACCTGGAGCTACAGAATGTAATAAGCCATCATGTGGGTATTGCGATCTGAACCAGTGTTTCTAAACAAATAGGTTCACATCTCGTAATGATGCTGGACAACATACCTTTGATTACTCTTTCTGCAAGGTTCACAGATAGTAAACTGTGCTCAGTAGTGGTGAAGGAAGGAATACTTGCTCAAGTGACCTGTACTCTCACTAAGTATTAACAAGTGTCTACAGGCTCTGTTTTGCTGTTAATTGAGTACATGTCTCCTCGTGAAATTTAATTCAACTGAGAAAGACACAGAGAAAAGCAGTACTTGTAATTTTACAATTATAACTACAAATGTCCAAATATCAGTGAAATCCTGCCCTATAAAATACGGCAGTTTGGTTGCAAAACACATCGCAAAGTCTGTTGTTTACCTTCGAGATTGCATAGGTGACTGGGCACAGAGCTTATTACCATTGCCAGAATCACAAAATATTATCATGTTGCATATTATGGCTAGCCTTGGAGAAAAAAAAAAACAATCAAAGAACAGTTCCTACTGCATGTGTATTGTGTTATTGTTATCTAAAAGCTGAAAGATCCCAATACTGTACTGAAAGCCTGAATCTAGAACAGAAGAGAGCAATCCATATTGTAGGATATATTTTAGATTTTATATATATAGGCACTTTCTGAGAAATACCATTTTTTGTTTGCTTAAAACTTGAATAATGAGTCAAAGCAGCAATTATGGGCCCAGGGGTATGGATCAGTTTGGACAGATAGCATAATATATTGGACAGTATGATTTTTCAGTTAAGAGGCTTAGTGGGAGGAAAAGTAGGTATAACTATTTAGTCTAGTCCAGAAACCGGTGACATCACTTCCAAAGGGGTTTAATATATGAAGAAATTGTAAAATTGAAATCTTGGCATAGATGTCTATTAGGGGATGTTTGGAGACCTGAAGCAAAACACACATAAATAAATAAATAAATAAATAAATAAATAAATAAATAAATAAGACAAAAAATTAGCTGTTATGAATCCAAGGGCCAAAGTGGTACCAGAACATGGCATAACTGGGAAGGATGGTATCCCAGAGGCCTTCAGTTCAGGATTAACCAGCTAACAAAATCCACAGAGGGAGCTAGAAAAATAATTCCCAAATTCACTTTATTTCTGCCTTTCAGGTTCCAAAGGGGCTGAGTCTCCATTGCTAAGACATGGCCCAGGACCAGGTGGGACAGCACTTTTGAGGACAAGGATCTAGAGAGAGGGAGGATTTGGGTATCCAGGAGAACTTCTGGAATTTACAACATTGCACTGTGCCTTTTGCTTCTGTTGTGGAATTGTATCGGAGGAAAATGACGAGCTGTTGTAATTGGTGGTAAGAGGCTCCCATTACTTAACAGTCCCTGTGGTGGCCTCAATTCATCTGACTACCAGTCAGGTTCACAGGTATATTTAATAGAATTTGATAATAGAGTGAATAAAATTAGTGTCACAGTGAGTTTTCTTCAGCCAGCTTGTGTAATGCTATGGATTGCCATAGGAAAATTGTGTAATAATTCAACAATGGTGGGGATGTCCAGGAAGCTGTAGATATGAAATATCCAAGTGGAAATGTCAACAAACTGAATATACAAACTTAAAGTCGTCTCACTGAAAGGACATTTGGAAATTCTCTATAATGGAATTGTAATGCAAAGTCATGATATTGATAAGAAAAAAATAAATGAGTAGACCAGAAGGAGATATGCTGAATGAAGCTTTATGAAATGTGGCTGCTTGGGGCAGGTATATCAAAGATTGAGTTAATGAAGAAGTTCTATGCTAACACTAAGCTAATAATTTTATGCATGTTACCTATTTTGGTTGTCACTATTTGATAATGTGAACAGTGTAAGATTATGAACAAAGATCTGAGGAGCAATTTAAAGATAATGGCAACAAATGACTTTGGAGTTTGTCTTGATTGAGAATCAGTGCATTGTTTTCAGTGGCACCAGGAGTTCTAATATATATAAGTATTTTTTAAATTAAAAACTACTTTGAACAGTGACAAAAATAACAAAAGCAATAACAAAAATCCCTAATAAGAATAACAGAAGTTTAGTCATATTCCTTACAGTATTCCATCAACAATAGAACTCCTGACTTCAGGGTCACCAAAAATTTTTACCATAGATTATCACTAATACATTGGTCATGTGGATGCTATGAAATATCTATTGTGCTGCTGCCAGTCATATACGACTATAACACATAATATGTAGAAATGATGTAAATGTCTAATGGTTTGCTGTCAATGATACTATCATTTAATCCTTATTTCAGGAAATTTTTTGTATATTACTTATGTATACATGCACTATAAAATATCCTTTAATTTATGTCAGGAGCAGATTTATCATCTTAGATTTACCACATTTCTTGCACATTTTCTCTTGTTTAGTTCATCATGGCCCTAGGAAAAATGTCCATACTGTATATATGAATATGTAGAGAATGTGCCTTCCAATATTATGTAAAAATTGACTATGATAGTAGTTCAATGAAGAAAAGTGCTTAACTGTGCTTTAACTAGGCATTTCTCAGAAATCCTCATCACAAAATGAACTATGAATAGAGTTTTCATTTCCTCTTACACAGTATGTCACCTCTGAAATCAATAAACCACTTTAACTAGCCTCATTTCCACTCATTATATGGTTTTCAATCTTTTAAATGAAGTTAACTCACACAACTAAAACATATTTTAAAAATGGATTTGGTTATAGAGTTTCCACCAATTTGATTTTATATCCTAATGAGTGGAAAATTAATTTTATCTTCAATCTAGATTTACAACAAGCTTTGGTCTTAGTTCTAACAAATTGTTCCTAATAAGTGAGCACATGATTTATTAATAGAGACTAGAGAGGAGGAATTTCAAATGGAAAATTGAGAACCAGCCCTGCATTTAAATCTCCCCACATAAAATATGAACTCTACTCTTTTCCATTAAGATGTTAACAATAGAGCTTTGGGCATCTCTGGCAATGACCTCAGTTTCATGATCAGCCCATTAAGTATCTTTTGTGATGGCAGGAGCTTCATGATTGGCCTATCAAGTTGTGGTGCTGATGAGTGAGTGCTTCACTCACTCGTCTGTCTAGTTGGGGGAGAACTTACCATTAGAACTAACACACTCACTCTGCACAATCTTGAACGGGAAGTGTTAAGGCGCATTTGACTTTATCCTGTTTTGGGACACTGTGGTAGAAATTCCTATCATAAGTTTTCCATAGTTTGTGACATTTTATAGATTTTGTTTTTGCCAGGTAAATATTATCAGGGTAGTCATAATTTTGTATTTGTTTTCAACCTCTAAGGACTAAGGATTTGCATACATTTGTATAAGTAGGATTGTTTCTGTCTGCCAGATTGTACACAAGGTTTCCACTGTGTTTTTACAAAGAGGATGATATTTAACACAATGAAGCGGGAATTTTCTCCACTGATTGAGACATGTATTCACCTTAATAAAGAGAATCAGAATTTTTTGCTTGGAATCATAGACAAAACGTGAACTTTAAATTTTTATTGTGAAAATATATTAATCTAATGGTTTGTAAAATTATCATTATATTCCATGTATCAGATTCTGTTGTTGGATTGCAGTGCAGTTAGTGCCTAGCTTCTGTAATTTATGCTCATCTTCTGTGTGCCAGACATGCTTTTATCTCCTGATGATGAACATTTCAAAGATCAGCAAGGCTTCACTCTCACGAAGCTAACAGGTATAATTTTGGAGAATCATAGAAGTCTATAAATTTTAATATGAGTTTTTCATGAAAAACGAAATTATATAGTTAGTTAGCAATGTTGCATAAGTATACAATTTAAAATTTTATAGATTTTGATGATGTTAACATAATTGGAAGCTGATATTTATGAAGAAATGTGTTTTGTCCTAAAGCAAGACATTCTGGAAAAGGATAAAACAGACTTTCCCACGATAGGCCAGCTTATTAATTAAATATTTTAAAGGGGTTATTAAAATATCATAATAATTTTATTACAAATCTTCTCTTTCTAAAATTGAGGTTAATTACAAGAATTATGTAGCAAATAGGATTTACTGATTTTCTTACCAAGATACTGATAGTATACTTACAGTTATTAGGGAGCTCTAACTCTTGCTGTAATGCCTTAAGACCAAAGTGTGCCGATTTGTTTCAGAGTACCTATTTGCTACTAATGACTAAATGATCCAGGGAAGCTTATAAACATCTTATTCTTTAATCTACTTAAAAAGCATGTTTTCCTTGAAATGAAGAATTGTGAAATAGCTTTATAGTCTATGATGCAATGGCTCAGATATGAAGTTTGAAATCTTGGCTATGAATTTGCTCATTAAGCCTCTCAAGGCTCCTGTTTTGTAAATGCAAGATGGCACTCCTGAATGCTGCCTTTCACTGTCACATGATGTAGTAACACTTTAGCTGGTAACCTCGCTGGCAGGTAATAAAAGAACAGCAACAAACCAAGCCCTTGAGAAACATGAATTACTGTTTTTACAATTTTAGTTCATATAATCATTCTATTATATAGTTTATGTATAATTACAACCTATAAAATTATACCTTTTGTCTTAATTAAAATATAATTATATGGAAATACTAAAAATACTCATCATTTTGACTTTGACGTGTCATCACCTGAGGCTTGTTGTATTAAACTCATCAGCACTTTAGCCAGCTGGAGCTTAGCATGTTCAACTAACAGGTGTTTTAATGAGGAGTTCTAGATTTTGGTGGCATTCTTCTTTAACCCTTCAATTGTTTGTGAAATAATACCAATTATCCATCTTTAGACTATCAGTTATTCATAGTATAATTCATTAAAAAATGTTCTGTGACAAAAAAAATCCATTGCATAACAAACTAGGAATGCAAAGGAAAGAAAATAATGGCCAATTTTGAATAGTACACTTCGAAGTATCCTTCTGTTTCTTGGCAAGGGCAAGGTAAAATATTGTGGTGGTGTATTTAATTGACTGTATGCATTGAGAAAGTAAATTTCGCAGCTCATCTATGGTGTAATCATCCACTTGTATCTGAGGTTTACACCTTGCATTCCACAGCATGAGATTTCTGACTTCCAGAACAGAGTAAGCTCTCTGACACCATCCTGATGAGCAGCACAGTGAACCAGGGCTTTGTCAAGCCCGCTGTGGCCTTGATGGGGACAGGGTGACATGCTTCCTGCTCCTGGGACAGGACCCTGGTGTGAGTCTTCAGGAGTGTCAATGGTGTCGGTGGACATAAGGCTTGTTTGTGTAATAATGTACATATTTTTTGGAACCAGTAGTAGCGGGAGAGAACTCTTAGCTTCTGAAGAATGTCCTCCCTGGTAACCTCAATGACTCCATGATAATTAGAAATAGCACAAGTCCAAGAGTCTAGGGTATGGCTATATCTCAGCAAAATGGTAAACACCGGGATCTTATGGACATCCCTTAAAGTTTTGGGAAACTGCTCTAAATACTTGGATTGGGAAATATATAATTTCTCAACTATGCAAAATATAATTATACAATATGAATTATGAGGGGCTTCATGAATCTAAAGGGATAAAGATAGCTATACTATGAGCCAACTTGTCAGAAAGATACAAAGGCAGGCAGATTCCTGAGTTCAAGGTCAGTCAGGGACCCAACAAGTCCAGGCCCAAGAATACTGGAAATGGTAATTTCAGGGCAGGGTCACACCCAGCTATTTTGGAACACTGGAAGACAAAAGAAAAATAGAATTTAATTTTTGTCATGATAAGCATGTTGATTGTAGCATACTTTTACCCACAGGTTAGCAATGGAGCACTGTGCAAACTATGCTGTTTGTACTGAATAGTGTTTTTCTTTTCTTTTTGTATGTATTGTCTAAGAAAATAAAATGAAAATAAAATAAAATATCATGAACAATTAACCTATTTTCTTTTGCAAGTACTATAATTTGTTTTCATGAGTTTCCCTAGCCCCACCCCCTTTGGAACAGGGACTGTCAAGTTAAGGTTAAGAGAATGTGGAACACAAGTGCATTTAATGCCACTCCTTTAATGTCAGCCAGCCTTGGTTTCCTTTCATGACCTTTATCCTATGTACTTCCTTAAAAAGTGATGTCTTACTGGCCCCTTGTTTAAGCACACTCTCTGATTCGACTGTACTGCTCTCCAGTGAAAACACTGTCTGCTTCTTTAGTCAGATGATTTTTTGGCAGTTTTCCACAAGTTCAAACATTGATGGATTTTTCAACTCAATTCTGTACAATTCCTCCTTTCTTTGAATTCTAAGGTGTGTATAATGATGTCATTATCTAGACAGTCTCTCCAATAAAAGGCTTTGTCATGCAGATCTTCTACCTCTTAATCCCCAAATCTAGTGTTGTAGCACTGACTGTAGAGTCTGTCCCCTCTAATCAGAGTGTTAGTGCCCCCAGCTTTTGATCCCATACTCACCATAGCCTAGCAATGCTCCCCTCTCTCCTCCCCCTAGCTGAGCCTCCTTATATCCAATTCTCCACTCGAAACATGAGCTCCTAAGATCCTGCTTGGGACCTCTCTTTTGTTTTTTCTTTTTATTTATTTATTTTTTAAATCAAAACTGTGTTGTTTATTTCACATAAAGACAGTTATAATGTAGTCTAATATGGCTAATAAAGAAATGCATGTGGACACTAAAGAAAATACAGTCTTGTTACTAGCACAGAGTAGTACACTTGGGCAATCACAATTAACTCTCTTTTCTGTAGTGGGACCTTTCTTTTCTAAGAACTCTTTTTTTTAAATTTTTATTAGGTATTTATTGCATTTACATTTCAAATGCTATCCCCAAGGTCCCCTATACCCCTCCCCTCCGCTCCCCTACCCCCACTCCCACTTCTTGGCCCTGGTGTTCCCCTGTACTGGGGCATATAAAGTTTGCAAGACCAAGGGGCCTCTCTTCCCAATGATGGCTGACTAGGCCATCTTCTGCTACATATGCTGCTAGAGACACGAGCTCTGGGGGTACTGGTTAGTTCATATTGTTGTTCCACCTATAGGGTTGCAGACCCCTTCAGCTCCTTGGGTACTTTCTCTAGCTCCTCTATGGGGGGCATTGTGTTCCATCCAATAGCTGATTGTGAACATCCACTTCTGTGTTTGCCAGGCACTGGCATAGTCTGACAAGAGACAGCTATATCAGGATCCTTTCAAGAAAATCTTGCTGGTGTATTCAATAGTGTCTGTGTTTGGTGGCTGATTATGGGATAGACCCCTTGGTGGGGCCGTTTCTGGATGGTCCATCCTACGTCTCAGCTACAAACTTTGTCTCTGTAACTCCTTCCATGGGTGTTTAGTTCCCAATTCTAAGAAAGGGCGAAGTGTCCATATTTTGGTCTTTGTTCTTCTTGAGTTTCATGAGTTTAACAAATTGTATCTTGGGTATTCTAAGTTTCTTGGCTAATATCCACTTATCAGTGAGTGTATATCATGTGAGTTCTTTTGTGATTGGGTTACCTCATTCAGGATGATACCATCCAGATCCATCCATTTGTCGAGGAATTTCATAAATTCATTGTTTTAAATAGCTGAGTAGTACTCCATTTTGTAAATGTACCACATTTTCTGTATCCATTCCTCTGTTGAGGGACATCTGGGTTCTTTCCAGCTTCTGACTATTATAAATAAGGCTGCTATGAACTTGGGGAGCATCTAAGACCTCTTTTCAGGGCTTTGCCTTCTTTATGACTTGTTGTTCCACTTTAAATAAGTAATAAACTATAGACTCTAGCAGAATATTCATCCTATGTTTGGAGAGTTCTTCCTGGAATCTGTTCTTGACCAGTCTAAAAGGCAAAGGCTCTGGGATCCTCCGGGATTCATCTTCCCTGCTCTGTTTCAGAGTGCAATATATTGTTAGTAATAACTATGTTCTTAGAATAATGCATTTTATAAAAATGGAGATTTTTTTGTGCTTTCATTCCCAGTTCTAAGATAGTGTTTGCTATAAAGTACACACCAATCGGATTTTAATGGAAGCACTCTTAGTTTCATTTACTTCCTTAAATTCTCATATCAGGACTGACCGATATCAGGATTTATGACCCATGATAGTCCAAATTTAATATCCAACCTGTTACTAGTTTAGGGACTTCACATTACATGAAGTTAATAGGGGTTTGGGGTTGTTACTTATATATTATTGACATTTGAATCCCAGTGCAACACTGATAATTTAAGGTCTTTCCAAACAATAAATTCTATTATACTATTAAGAGGCAACATGTATGTTATCTTTTGATGAGTAAAAAAAAAATACAGTTTTCAAATTTTTATATGAATAGCTAGGGATTAGACTCATGTCAGTCCAACACAAGTATAATAGACAGGTTCTCATCACTTTAGACTTGTTTTGGTCACATTGTGTTCTGACACAAAATTAACTTTACTAGAAATGAGCTATCCTGTGACATTTTCGTTTCTGTTACAACTAGTGCTTTAATATTGGCTATGTCAGTTTCATTATCAGGAAGAAGGATTCAACATTATCCCTAAACACTGTATTACCGTGGATTTGAAAACACCTAAAGGTTTGTGAGAGAACTGAGAAGAAAATAATATGTTAAAATTCACTATAAAATGTCAGGGCTTATAGACATACAACCTATAGGCAGTGTTGCACTATAAATATCATTATCTAAATAGCATTCTACCTATAGTGGTCAAAACATATGAAATGAAAACTGATTGATTCTATGCTATACCAGCAACTGGATTTATTTTCGTGTTCTACCAAGAGCTCAACAGCCCAGTGAAAAGAGAAGCACATTCCAGACCACATAAAGTGTGAAGAAATTAGAAGGGGAATAGATGCTCTGTGTTGTCATCTTTAGTCTGACTTCTTGACAATGATATCTTAAGATTTGATTAGAATTAGTTTTGAGAGCAATAACATTTTACTGTGTTATAAAAGGCATTATTAAGCCTGAGTTCATGCACTGAGCTTAAGTGTCACCGAGCAAGTTGCCCTGACACTCAGTGGCCCACAGCTGAGGTGTACAGAGCAGGGCAGTGAGACTAGCCTCTGAGACAGAAACCTTTGTCCTTCCTGTCTTGTTTGAGTTGAAGACCGACCTTTTTTTATTACTGCAAACGTCAGACCAAGAAAATGTAGCTCTCTTTCTTCATCCACACAGATGCTTGTGTTTCTAAATTCTTGTAATCAAGTTTTTGTCAACTTTTAATAATATATCAAATTATAGTTGCCAATATTGGGTATCTATTTATAATAGCAGAGGCACAAGAAAGGAAGACAAAACATATGAAATTTAGCCTCTCAGTTGAAAAGGAATGCCTAACCCTCAGGCAGGTTACATGAGAATGCCATGAAGTTCATGTCTAGGGTCCGATTCTTTAGCTTCTTCAAACTATGTACATTTTTAATCCCTAAATGTTTTTGTTCTAGAACAGTATCTCATGTTAATTTTTGTTGATAAAAGTATTTTTATAGCATAAAGCTTACCAATCAGCATACAAGACAAAGACAAATGTAAAAGCAATCTAATTTACAGGTGTATTTTAAAAATTATTACTAAAATATGCATTATATTTTATTTAAAATATGTATGACCTCATTTTGTATGATTTTTTATGGAATGGAGGTATTTTATCTTTTATCTTAAGTCTCATCAGAGACAGAATCATTACATATATTTGACTAAATGGTAATAAAGGCAGTCAACTATATATATTAAATTATAACAACAATGCTGTGACAATTGTTAACATCTTGACTCCTACTCTCCTAAGTGTTTTAATGAAATAGAGAAATTATTTCATTGTGTAAACTTTAGCTAAATGCCCTGTAGAGTTTTCTCATTGAATTCCTTCCTGTTTAAATATATATTCCTTCTAAATTTATATTATAAAACTTTCCAAACTTCAAGTCAAGTTTAAATTATTGAATGGTTTATTCTCGTAATGTTAATTTCTGTTAAATATAATTTAAGCCAAAATGAAAAGAAGCCTTGTTCTTTCCTCTAAAATACCATACATTTTATGTCTATATTTTGAAATCTGTAATGGTGCCTTTTCAGGCCTATTGTTACCCATGTCTTTATGATAAAAAAAAAATTATCTAACAGATTTGACTTGACTTGTCTTAGGAACTCATATTATCATAAAGCCTGGCATAGTCACTTATAGTTTTGTATTATTTCACACACTCATGTTTAAAAAAAAAAACAACAACAACGAAGCAAACAAAACAAAACAAAACAAAACAAAACAGTTCTTTTGGTATTATTAAAGTAATCTGCTAAATATCCTTACTACAAATAGAAAAACATCCGTCCTGCATTGAGGGGGAACATAGGTAAACAAGTACCACTGTGAATCTAGTCTTTTTTTTTATTAATTAGATATTTTCTTCATTTGCATTTCAAATGCTATCCCAGAAGTCCCCTATACCCTCCCCCTGCCCTGCTCCCCTACCCACTGACTCCCATGTCTTGGCCCTGGCATCCCCTGTACTGGGGCATATAAAGTTTGCAAGACCAAGGGCCTCTCCTCCCAATGATGGCCGACTAGGCCATCTTCTGTCTTTCTAATGTATATTCTGATCTTAGTGTTCTAGATCTGTTTGGCCAAGCATAATGATGGCCTAGGCCAGCTTTGTTCTTCTGTTTTGAAAGCAAGAACAGCAACAAGTAAGGCAAACAACTTCAAAGTCAGTGCATTTGCACTGAGGGTATTCTTATGCACCATGGGCTCAAGGAATCTAAATGCACTAATAATGTATACACAACCTCAGGTGGCTTCTGAGGGAAATGAAATTGAGGTAATAGAAAAGTAGGACACAGCCTTCCTCACATGTATGTTCAAACAGACTGAGTGTGCATACACATGCACACACACACACAACACACACTATACAAATGCATACAAAAGTCAAAAGAAAAAAAAAGAGAAACAACTTGTCAGTTCATGTTTTTTTTAAACTCTCATTACATGTTAGGCTACTTTATTAACTACAATCATGCTTTCATAAGTAGGAATAGTGATTAGCATGGTTTTGCTCTTTAAAAAAAATCAGCACTCATTGAATGTCTCATATAATAAAATATGAATCAGCTAAGATTAACAGAAAGCTGATCTGTGTCTTCCGTTTGCTAGAAAATATATAACATAGCTTACTAACACAAAAGACTGTTGTTTGTAAACATACCCCTTCTACAGAGTAGAGAGATGGGCCAGGGCTTAAGAGCATTTGTTGCTCTTACAGAGGACCTGTGTTGGGTTCCCAGTGCCCACATGATGAATCATAAACAGCTGTAACTCTAGTTCTAGAGGATCCAGTACCTTTTGATGTTTGTGCTAGGCACACACTTGGTACATATGCACACACAAAGCTAAATACTCAAATACATAAAATAAAAATATAAAATAAAATATTTAACTTTAATAATTTAATATCTCTTCTTTATATATCCATTCTTTTATATTCTGAGTTGACTAAATTAGTGATTTGGAATTTTGTTCAGCTAGTATATTTCAATAAATTGGGATATTATTTAAATAGAAATAAAAATGTTAGTTTGCAAAGCTTTTCATAAAATATGCAAGACTTGAAGGAACACACACCAGTTCCCATTTATATTTTATCACCACATTAAATCTTTTTGCCGACAGCACAGGGGAAATTACAATGATTTAGAGAGTGAATCTTTATCAATATTTGACAGAGAAAGGAAATGATGATAACACAGAAACAGTTATTTATAACAGAATTTAACTTGGATTTGGCAGTTGCTCAGTATTTGATTTGTACATTTATTCTAGGCAACAGAGCAGGTTTGCACAGTCCACTGGGTCCTCTTTTAAACTGGCTTTGAAATTTTAAAATAAATATTTTAGATTTAATGATGATTATTGAAATTCAAATGAGGAAATAATTGTGGGGCATGATTTTCAGATGGTTTTCCTTCTGTTACAACATATTGAACAGATAGTCTTTGATTTTTGACATCTTAATTATCTTTGACATTTTCATATTTAGTTGACATCAACCATTTTTTCTTTGAATTCTATCTTAAACTCCAAAGCTATGGAAAATCCAAATTAACCATGAAAATTATGATCTAGACTTCCAATTAATGAAAAAATTAATAACCTGAACTTTGTGATTTCATGCCTTGGTAAATTCAGATTTAGTAATATATTTTTTTTTGTTGTTTTAGAAGTTTATTCCATTTAGTTACTCCATAATAGTATAAATGTCACTTTTATTTCCTCAGATGAAATGATGAGATAAGATTTGTACCCAAGCTCTGAGAATACACAACTCAGTTGAGCCCAGGACATTTCCTTCTCTGTTCTAAGTATGCTTTGACTTAAATCTGGAAGCTTCTAATCTCCATACAATCTAATCTTCCAAGCTGACTGACTACATCTGACTGTTCTCTAACTGAATTAATTGCTCTGCTTGGCTTCATACTATGGCTCCTTCTCCTTCTCTATTTCTAAATCACCCAACCTTCTTTCTGTGTGTGTTTGTGTGTCTGTGTGTCTGCCTTGGTGCTCTTAAGTAGCCCCTCTTTCCTGTCTGTTCTCATGAAAGTTGGGCATATCCTATTTCTTACTCTGAAATATTTCTCTAATTTCTCACTTTGTCCCCGCTGTCAATGAAATGTCACTTTAAAACAAAGGTGTTTCCTTTTTACATAATAACCTTGCATTCATTGTTAGGAATTAAAGATGTGTACTAAGGGACATGTCTCTGTTCCAGCAACATCATACTTAATCCAGCATTTGTGTGCATTCTAGGGACGATATCTTTGGATGTGATTTCTCTCCAGAGCAGACATGTTGCATAATTAAAATTAAACTATGTGATGGTCTTTATTAGTATTTGTAGACTCTATATAAACTTCAAGGACTTTATAATAATATATCATGATACCTGCCAGTTGAAGAGGTACTTTGTAGGCTCATTATGGGCTATCTTCTCTGAAAGTCCATTTGGCTCTGACATTATCCTGTTTTATTCTTGTATCCAGTCATATTTTACAGTTACCTAGAAAGCAATGTTGCTTGAAGAGTAATCTATTTCTATATATGGTTGAATGTCATTCCTTCATAGATATGCACGTTGCTTCCTTATCTGATTTGCCTATACAATTGTTTCTTAGACTTTCAGTTTATTCCCTAAGGAAGTATTTTTGAGTTTAGTGACATAAAGATATCTGTTTTGTTTAAGATTTAATGCTTTTCTGCCTTTCTTTTGAATTATAAAGATTAGCTTTCTTAGAGGGCTTACTATCGTTTGTCCTTCATCTCAGATTTTTTCTGCATCCTTTTGCATGGCACACGCTGGGCTTATGTATGTTTCTAATTCCATTTTTAATATTCAGTTGACATTTTATACATCACAACCAATAATGGAAAACCTATGTGTGCTGTGTTTCATTTATGATCTTTTTCTTCTATACTGGCTTTCATCATGGTGATTTATGTTCTACATAGCTAAACATTATAAACATCATAAACAGATTGCTGCTGTTTGACTGTAAAATTTTTTATGAATTATTCTCATTAATCAAATCACTATTTAGCAAGTGTCTTATATAAGTAAGTCACTGGAGTGATGAGAAAACTGGAGATCTCTCATTGACTTTCCTTTAAACATGTCTGATGGTTTCCTCTCTGGAAGAAGACATCCATGTATCCACATGTGTATCTTGTGCTCTAATGGATTAATGACTGCTTGCTACTGTGCCCTAAATGAAGCTATAGCCTAGTTACTTCTCTACCAAACTACTAACATAATGATAGTAGATGAAAACTACTCTCCTCCAGATAAACCTGTGGGTACACCATTCATCATGGTTATTACCATTTTTAGAGGTGTGAATACTGAGATGTGTTCCATCCAAAATAACATAGATCTTAGTCAGTTTTCAGCTGTTCTGTTAAGATTTCTCATCTTAATTCAGCTATTGAAAGAGTTCCTCAAATTACTGAGCTTTTCTAAATGATTTTTTTGGAGGCTATAGAATATTCCATACTACCAGATGCTGATGCACTTTTCCCTTGAGGAAGATTGCTTACTCAAGGGAAAGGAAATGGGTTTCTTTTCTCTACAAAATCTTCAGGATACTCAGCAACTATGTGAAAACTTGCTCACTTCCTTTAACACTAATGAGGATATGAGTGCCCTAAGCATACTTTTCACCCAGAGTTTAATATGTACAAAATAATTATAGGCAATAGGATTGCAATCTCAAGTCATTACTTGTTATAGGTACAGTTCAAGAAACACACACTCAATACTCACTGTCATGCTAATACTGGCCAAACGCATCAGAGTTGTAAGGTGAGAGATGACACAGTCCCTTAAAGCAGAGGAAAGAGTAGAGCCTAGTGTAGAACACACCTAAGTCAAAAGCTGTGTTTTCTGGAAACCTGTTGTCAACATAGTTGGCTGCTCCAGTGAATACATGCCGAATTTCCTTTGTCTTCAGAAGAAAAATTAAGCTCTTGATAAAGCAAACATTTCTAGTTCAGATAAATCATTGTCTTTATAAACAGATGTTTATGGTTCATTTTAAATAGAAATTGAGGGGCACCAAATAATAACTCAGATTTGTTTACTATCCTTTCCGTATCTGTGATTTACTTTTATGCGAATTTTCAGAGGGGAAGGGGAAAGGAATTCTTTTCTTGGCAATTGTTTTCCTTTTTTTGCAAGGAGCCATAGCAGAAAATACAAAGCAGACTGACAAAGGAAATGTCATTTTTCTAAATAAGCATTTCTCTGCACGTAGCATATGCATTGTTAGTTCTTTAAAATTAGACTGCCTTGTAAAGACCATGGACTCTCTACAGTTAGTATTTATTCTCCTGGAGAGCTCCTCTTTGGGTTTAATACAATCCTCAGTAGGTTTCCTGTACTGCAGGTTGCCATCTTTAAGGAAAAACAAACAACTTTTAACTTTTAAAATTATTACCTTTGCTCACCAGGTGTCTTTTCATTAGTGTGTATGGTTGTGAGCATGAATATTTATTTTACAAACCCATTTAACACAAAAAGGCTTTTTGAATCACTAAGGTGGGAAATACATTCATCAGACCTTTGAATGCCAAATTATTTGAAGGATAATTACATGCTTCACTCCATCTATAGTCAGAATAGGCAGACATAGTTGCTTACTTAGAACAGAGACCATGTTACCTCAGAACAATGAGGCACTTAGCACTGTAGTGTACAGAATTTTGATACATCACTGACATTTTCTGCAAAGCCAGGCTTGGCTCTAATCTGGTTCACAGACATACGGAAATGTGTACATATACATATTTTTCTAGTTCATGCTTCTAAAAATCAGTCACCTAATTTTCTTACTAGATGTTTCTCAAATAAAATTCAAATAAAGTGTCAGTCACTATGACTTACAGAGTCTTGCCCTTTCTGGTCTCTAGTCAAGTTCCTTGTTAGGAGTCATCGCATATAATACACACGAAGTCCGTAAATTACATTTAAAGGGACACACATACACACCTTCCAGGTGTACACATGGAAAGTTTTAATAACAATCCTTCAAGACCAATAGCATAATATAAGAGAACATAAGGATGGTTATTATCTAAATATGCTTAGTTGCCCTTCTGGCCCAGAAACTAGGCTCTTCTAGCTACTGCACTCTCCCTGTAAAATACTTCAAGGAAGCTCACTGAGGGGTGGTAGTTTTCATTTCCTGTCACTGTTTGTATTCGAATTGAGTGAAGTCATCCCTCTAAATCCAGCCAGCACATGTCAGACGCCCCTCTACCCAGACCTACAGGGAGGCAATGAAGCCTGGCATCGTTAGCATTTGTTTCTTTTTAACTTTTGCTTATGTAGTAGTTCTACTTTTTCATCTTTCTGCTGTTATCAGATCATTTGTTTTCTTAATCTGCTTCTGTAATTACTTTCTGCGCTCCTCATCCTTTTTAAAAATTTAGTCTTTCAATATTATTCTCTCTGTAACTGTAAGGAAATCCCCAAAGCAAAATAAGATGTAAAGAATGACACTTCTATAGCTCTGTTTGTAGATGAGTCAAAGTGTGGCTTTGGTGAGGACCTTAGGTCACAGTGGTTCTCAGCCTTCCAGTGCTACAACTCTTTAATATAGTTCCTAATATCATGGTCACCCCAACCATAAAAATATTTCTTTGCTATTCATAACTGTAATTTTGATATTGTTATGAATTGCAATATAAATATCTGACCTACAGGAGATCTAATATATGACCCCTGTGGGTGTTGAGGCCCACATGTTGAGACAACAGCCTTGGGATGAATGTCAGGAGTGTGTGCAGAATGGAGAGATCTACAACTAGACAAATGGATAGCCAGGGACTGATTTAGGGCCAGGTCTCTACTCTTCCTAGTATTCATCCTTCAAGAGAATAACAACATAAACAATGTTAATTCCTTTCAAGGGTGATTTCTTCAGTAAACTCACAGTTTCACAGCAGGCCTTGCCCATGAAAGGTCTGAGCAGAACTCCCAACAGTAACCTTTTGAGGGTGATTCTCAAGCTACGTTCCAGCTCTAGCTTTCCTTGGCAGTATTCTAGCAGAGAAGGCAAAACTTTTCAGTATAGGCCACGTGTAGTTATTTATATTTCTATAGCTTATGATCATAATTACAAGTAGTTCATTAGCACTTCCATACTCTATCTGCACTGAATTGCAGCTGTACAGAGCAAATGCCAGGACTCTATACTATAGCATGCAGCCTATGCATGCGGTTTTGAGTATTTTTTTTTTACCTAATTTTTGTGAATGTCTATTTAATTTTGTGTGGAATCACACCAAAAATTGTGGGTTCATTTGTTTGTTTGAAGAAAATTAGTTTTATAAAGAAAAGGAATTAGTAGAGCTTTTAGTGTTTTCCTCTTTTATAACTCTAGGTCTTTCAATAGTTATTTTAAAAACCTCAGATGTATTGAGGTAGTCTCTTAAGAGTCTGCCTCCTGTGTACTCCTCACAAGTGTTGGCTGACTTTCTTTTCTCTTTATCCATATTGCTTTTATCCAGGTCATTCTAGATTAAACTTAGGAAGTTCCTCTAGTGCAACATATTGCTCTGGGAGAGAAGTGTTTTTATTTATTTATTAGTATCATTAGTTTTACGTTTCACAGGGTCTAAAATTCTTTCATTGACTTCTGATTTTATGATGTTCACTATTACAAATAAAAATGAAAGAAAAAGTAATTTTCTCCACTTTAACTGCTGCTCT
Source organism: Mus pahari (assembly GCF_900095145.1). Lineage (NCBI taxonomy): Eukaryota > Metazoa > Chordata > Mammalia > Rodentia > Muridae > Mus > Mus pahari. Next base: position 79,892,064 of record NC_034591.1, read on the forward strand.
CTGGTTAGCTCAGTGGACCTTTTGCGGCCAACACAACACTAGGCTTTTCCTTGTTCTTCTGCACAGTGGCTAAGAGCTGTCCATGTCTTTGCTTGCTGCACAATCTTTGAGGTTCACCGCTGCTGGCAGTCTCCAACCAGGACTTCTGAATGTTTAAAGACTTTTGCTTCTGTATGAGGATTTGAAACTCAATTATTTCAATGTCTATGTTTTAAAGTAATTATCTTAAAAATCATGTGACACCTTTTGTTTTCCAAATTGGGAACAACCAATGTTAATATTTGAGGATATTTCTACACATTTATTTACCCACTAATTGATTCAAACCTTTATTTTAAAAAACCACAGTCATGTGGTGAATGTGTACTGTGTGACAATGGCCTTGGCAACATGTTCGCGATTCAAGCACTGCAAATTTTCCCAGAAGCCAAGTCAAAAACTTTAACTAAGAATGGCCCGTTTACATTTTAAATCAGTCTGCTTTTGACTTTCTATATCCAAGCAAAGAATTGTGCTGCTGATAAACTGCTGACAGCTTTGGGGCTCTGACACTCTGTTTATTGACTCCTTTAGTGAAATGTACCATTAAAAACTATTTGCCACTTACAGTTGCCACCTGATTGAGTGCACTGGATGGGAGAATGTGCCAGTCGCTTTTACTATGCTTATTTGTCTTATGTGAAAACCTTTAATAGTGAAGAGGTTTGTGTTCTTATCAGCAAAAATTAAGGGACATGTCAGAAGGCTAAAAGAGAAATAGAAGTGAATGGTGCTTTCAAATGCTCATGTGCATGCTACCGACATTTTCATAGAAAACATTTTTGTAAGTTCAATAAAAACATTTACTTTTCAACCACATAGAATATGAAATCCATTGAAACCCTACTGCTAGGAAGAACTATGAAGCAAGCATTGTGAGAGGATCATCACATTCTCAACTGCTCATTTAGGTGCTAATTTGTCTTAGTGTACAAGCCAAATTACCCAGCGAGCAGCAGCGTGAAGCATCTTGTAGACAATGCCACACTACAACTCAGAAACACTACCTTTAAAATATTGTGCTTATAAAAATACCCACATTTAACGTATGGCTTTTTATCACAGTTTATACATACTGAAATGAAATATGTATTATTCATACACCTTGATTTTTCTCTTAGACACAGTGTCTACACATTATGCAGGTCTGTTGTGGACAATGTGGCCTCAGAGGAGTACTTGAGATCTGTAGGTCTAACTAATGAGAAACAGCATTTAACTTGACTCCAACACTACATTATGCTTCTGGGATTTGGGAAAACCCTGATTTAATTTGTCAATTCTTATAATGCAAACATAGGAAACAAGTGGAGTTAACTACCAAGTTTTAAGTGATCTAAAACCATGTGAAATTTTGATATATGTATACTTTGTGTGCTATTGAAATGAAACAAAATGTCCATCTCCTTAACATTAAAAATCTTGAACAAACAAAACATATATATGAAATTTTTAGATAATTTATTTATATAAATTTTTATTTGGATGCTTTTCTGTGAAAAATGATATTTAGCATTTTTATATGACTCTGTTAATTTATCTCAATTGGGAAAAGCTTGATAACAGACATTTATGTCACAGATCACTCTTGAGAGATTATTTTATGTTAAATAATGATACTAAAGCACAGTTTACTTTATGAAAATATTTTTGACAACAGAATTGATAACAGATTAGCCCAGAAAGCCACTGCACAGGGTTGAGAAATACTCAGCAAGGAGACTCATGGGTAGCCCCAGTCACACATGGGTCTGCATTAGCTCATAGAACATTAGCACAGTAAGAATAGCAGTCACTTGACATCATAATATTGGTGTTAGACTGGCAGGAAAACAATAATTTAATAAAAATAATTTAGGAGTGGTAGTGCCTTCCAGATTTCCAGCACTGGGAAAACAGAGACAGAACGACTAGTAATTTGAGTCCAGCTTGGGATCCAGAGAGACTCTATCAAAAAAAGCATCTAACTTTTCTTCTCATAGACAACATTAAAGGCACAGACAACTTTGAAGCATGGTACAGGGGAGCAAAGTGTGCTTGTATGTTTAATGAACTTCTACATTTAATATTCAGACACTCAGCTTACTCTTGTAAAGTCAGATTAAGTTTTAAAGGAATCTTCTGAGGGGTTCCTATGCTAATCTTCACTTTAGAGCTACAGTGTAATTGAATGTTTTCACTACAGAATTCTTGATTTCAATAAGCTTGGACTGTTACAAAGCACAATGGATATATTTTAATATGACACATTGTGGTACAACGTGATGCATTATGCACTGGTCCTAAAATCTACTGTACATACTTGAAGCGTCTTTTTTGATGGAAAGCTTTTTGATTATTATGACTATCTGTAACTCTTTGCAGAACAGCTGAAAGTTCAAGAAGGTAGTCTGTAATTGAGCAACACATGCTCACACCTCGGGTGACCACGCTGAAACCACCTCTTTAGGTTTGTCTTTTCTTTATTCTCTTCTGGCTGACTCTTGAGGCTATTTGCTACTAAACTGTGTCAACTGTGGGCTTGGCTGTGTGCTTGGAATCTCTGATTTGACCTTGATTTCCCTAGAATGAGTAGAAAGCTTAGACTTAATAGGAAGTGAGTCCATTGATGTGGAAATTGAACATCTGGGTTAATTACTACCACTGTTATTGATGTTCTTTCATTCTAGTCTTCTTTCTCCCTATTGTTTTCTTTCATTGGTTGGTGCATCAATAGCTCTGAGACAAACACATCTGTAGTGTGTGCTTTGAGAGGACTGACAATAGCAGAAGGACCACTGTCCTTGTAAGTTGGAAACTCTTTTATTCATCATCCTGCGTTCCTTTGGTTTCTGGTTGCCTTGAGATAGTACATTTGTTTTTAAATCTCTGTTAGCAATCTAATTATTTTTCCATTTCTAATTATTTCACACTTATACATGATAGCCTTGAAGACTGTTTTTAATCTCAAAGGGTATACTCCAGAATAATTTTTCTAAACATATTTTTCTATAAAAACCACTTTAAAATCTATAATACAGTCTTATCCTTTTCCCCTTAAGTTTTTATTGTTTCATTGCCTTGCTATATTTTTTAAAATTAATATATTTATAAATTATTTGAGAATTTCATGCAATGCATTTTGATCATATTCACCTCCCCTTCCCCAACTTTTCCCAAATCTACTTCAGTACTACCCATCCAACTTCCTGTTGTTGCTGTTTTGTTTTTGTTTTTTTCTAACTCGTTGAGTCCGTTTTGTTTTGACCATATAATCTGGAGAGAGGGGCCTGCCTCTTAAAGTAGCCTACCTATTCCGATCTCCATCTTACAGAAAATGGTTCTCTGTCTTCCAACACCAACAAATACCCAAGCCCCTCAGCTCGAGAAGGACTTTATGCCACATAACTACCTCTGTTTTGGTATCTTTTCTGGATTGATCTTGTTCATTCTCCGTGCATGCTGTCACAGTTACTGTGAGCTCATATGTGCCAATTACCTGTGGTGTCATGAAAATACCATTTCGATGTCATCATCCACCATCTCTAGCTCTTATCTTTCTGCCCCTTATTTACAATGATCCTTGAGTCTTGGGGTCAGAGGTATAAAAAGGATATCCCTTTCAGGCCTGAATATACCCAGCTCTTATATCCTCTAATTGTTGACCAGTTATCAGACCTGTTGTTAATTATTATGTACTTCAAGAATAAACATCTCTGATGACACTTAAAAGATTTACTCTAGGTATCACAATGAGTCATTAACAGTATTATAACCATTATGTTCATTTAGCAGAATATGAGTACTGAAATTTCCTTGCAGTCTACAGCCTATCCAACCACAGATTCTTAGCAATAATAGAATTCCAGGTATGGCTTTTATCTCAGCAATTAAGAAAGAAGGTAGCTGCTCTGGTACATTTGTGCTACTGTGTCACCAGTGGGCATATTTTGCCAGGTCTGAAATTACTATAGCTCAATGCTCCCCAATGGGATAGGATCAATGTTTCCTTTTGTTCTATCTGCTAAGAGGAGAATGTATAGGACATTTCAGTACCATGAAAGGTAGCGAATAAGTGTGAAGCTTCTAATTCCTTATCAGTTTGATTTCTCCATGTTCTATGTCTCCACTATGTAGTATCTTCAGCAACAACACCTCTCCATCAAGTTGAGATGGAAGCATAGGGCACTGACAATAGACGGAAATTTTTTTTTTTTGAGTGGGCATATTCTATGGTACCTACTGACTACCAATGCAAATAGGTACCGTATTTCTGATATCATATTTTTGCTTTGTTTTTGCTAGCATATGGTGCTTAGTTGGGGTACTGTATCCTTGTTATGGGGTAACTACATTCAAACTCTTTTTATAGATGGATTATGTATATATTTTAGGAAGCTTATGCAGTAGTAGGTTTTCTCATATAACCTTTTCAAAGACCCTTTAGTGTTAACTAACCCTTCCTATATTTTCTCCTTAATTTTAGGCTTCCACCTCCCCCCTCATTTAATCCTGTTCCATTATTTCTCCTTTCCCTTTTATAGCTCTGTATTCTCTACCTCCTTCCTGAGAAGATGTTCTGCTTCTTTGTGGCTCCTTATAATTTTCTTAACCTCTAAGTGCATTCCAAATGAAACAAACATATGTAAATATCAAAGCTAATATATACACAGAAAAAGGAACATGTAATATTTGCCTTTCTTGGCTACCTCACTTACTCAGGGTGATTATTTCTGGTTCCTGTCATTTATTTGAAAAATATAAAATTTAAACCACTTAATATTACTGCATTGTGTCTATGCACCACATTTTACTCATCCAGTCATCAGTTGATGAACTTCTAGGCTGATTCTCCATCTTGGTGATTGCCAATTTAGCGTCTGTGGTCATGAGTGAACAAATCTTTGTAATAAGATATAGGAGTCCTTTGGGTATATGGTCAAAAATAGTACATCTGGATCATGTTGTAGATGCATCTTTAGATTTTTGGAGGAACCACCACACTGATTTCCATAGACACTGTACTAGTTTATGCTCCCAGCAGCAGTGCATAATTGTTTCTCAATCCACACATCTAGGCCAGCTTTGTTGGGGCATGAAAAACCCACCTTTCTTTTTCCTATCTTCCATTATACTATGCTTTCTTTGTTTCTTTCAGCCGTTTTTGTTGCTAACCACACCCCTCTTTTATAGAGAAGAGATTATGACATGATGCTATGGATGACATGGACTGGTCCTCTTAACTAAAATCTGCCTGGCAGGAGCTCTGTGCCTTAACATTGATGACCAGGGTTTTGAACTCATTGCTGTAACTGGCTATGTCTAATGTATTCTGAATATCTAATTTTTTATTAATTTTATGTTTCTCTTTTCCTGAGGACAATGGTCTCTTTTCCCAGTTTTTTCTTTCAATATTTGGTTTTGAATTTTATTAGTTTGTAGAGCTTTTTTCATTTTTTATTGGCTATTTTATTTATTTACATTTCAAATGTTATCCCCCTTCCCAGTTTTCCCTCCACAATTTCTAATTCATGATGCTTTTTCATGCATGACTATATCATGGTTTGAGAATATTTAATCCCATGTGTGTTCTTATTTACAACCTTTCATCCACTTTGTGGTAGAGTTCTTTGTGGTTGATTTTTGTGGACTCTGTTTCTGACATTTCTGCAACATCTCGTTAAGAACTTCTCTTACTTCTCTCTTCTGTGACGTAGCACTTCACACAACATAGCTTGTGCTTGTGCCGTGAGCACTACACAGCTATGTCAGTGGAAGGCACTGTAAAATATAACTGTATGTTTTTCCTTCTTGGTTTGTCAAATCCTATATTTTCTTTACATTTCTTTCTTTCCCATCACTAATAGCTATGTGATAATTCTTGTTCTCTTCACTTTTTCTTTATCTTCTTTTATGAGTTGGTAGAGGAATTCAGCTGCATATTGCTTCTAACTCTTCAAACCTTGTTGGCATTTAGGTTGTGCCTGAATTTTAAGTGGAATGTGACCTATTAATTGCTTTTAGTTTGAAATATCTTCCCAGTAATCCCCACACAAATTTACTTTGGCATATTTCATTAATTTTAAGTATTTGGTAGACTGTCTACTTCTTATTCCTCTTGTAAGTCCTCCCTCCCTGTCTTCTCTGGCATCTTGTTCAAGGAGTCTCTGGAGAAGAACAGGAAAGGAAGATGCACTTGAATTTGCTCTTCCAATTTCCCTGTAGTATGGTTTGGAGATTCAGTCTTTAGGCTGTGCTCAAAGAATACACCTAGAGTTTTATTTTCTAACTTTTTTCTTAAAACACAGAGTTAGTTTTCTAGGTTCTTCGACACAGTGTTGCTGCTGACTTTAGCCACCCTGGATATCCACTGAAGAGCATGGACTTGTGAAGTTTGATCAGTGGCTTCCTTGTCTGGCTGTGATGCCTTTTCTCTAATTGGCTTTTCCAATAATCCAGGCTCAATGCATGCTGCGCCAATGTTAGCATATATCATCTTTTGGGTCAGACTACCTATTGTCTTATTTCAAATAATGTTTTTTACCACGCCTATGGAATAAAATTCATGATGGATTATTCTCCTGTTCCATAATTGAATTCTTTGAAATATTTATCTTATGAAGTCTCCAGAGTGTCTCTACAGAGAATTAATTTTTTTCTCTAGGAATAATGAAATGGTATAACAGTCATAATGTGAAATGTGGTAATGAGGACTTTGTAGAATGCAATAAATCATTCCTTTCACTGGTATTCTTATTTTATTTTTCATTATACTGTCTACATTGCCATCTGCTTTTTATATATAACAGAAATGAAATAATTAAATGGAATAAAATTTTACATGCACATCATTGCTAAATAAATATTTTACTTAGTTTATGCATACATTTTTTTCTATTGATAAAATTTATGGCAGAACAAAAAACAAAGTAAATTTATATTATACCTACAGGAAAACAGAGCAAATTTATTTGTAATTTTGAAACATTTATTAAAATTAAATAATATTAATATTTAAGAGGGTAAACTTGTCTGCTAAAGTAATATTTGATTTGCTATTTAATGCTAATTATAAAACAGATTATCTACTTCTGGGTATGGAAAATTGAGGAATAAATGAAACAATAATATAAAATGTCTTTGGTGGTACAAACATGATGCTGTAACCATGGAAACTTAACAAAGGAGGTCATCAGCTTGAGGCCAACCTGAACTACCCAAAGACCCTGTTGATCATTCTTACTTTGTGAGAAACATTGATGAAATCTGATCATTTATGAATTTTGAAAAAAATCACTTAGATTTCATTAATATTAAATTGAACATATATTTGAGTATAGATGTAAGCAGCACATGGTCAATACTCTCAATAAGCGTATTTACAGTAGATATTTCAAAATTACACTGAAATTAATCTTAACATTAAATGATGACAATGGATTATTTGGTTTGTTTGTTTGCTTGATTGATTATTTGTATTGAAGCAGAGTTTTACTGCTTAACACTTCTGGCTTTCCTGGAACTCACTTTGTAGATTGGGCTGTCCTTAAAGTCACAGATACCAACTACCACTGCGTTCCAAGTACTAGGATTACATATGTACACAGAAGTAAAATTTTTATTTAGCTTAAGTATCAGTGACTACAATTTATGTTTAATATTTTAGGCACTTTTATTTAACAAAATATCTTCCTTTTCCAATCCTATGTATCTGATTTATATAGCCCTTCTAGTTTGGCCTTGAACTTACTGGTCGTTTGCCTCAAACTTCTGAATATTGGCTTTATAGGACTTTATTAACACACCCGTATTTATACATGTCTGCATGTATGTTTTTCCTTTCCTGTCTCCTCTCCTTATTCTTGCTTTTTTTCCTCCTACTTTTCTACCTTCTCCTTCACATCTCTCTCCATTGTCCCTTGAAAGGAAAGATCTACAGTGATTATTGAGATAACCTCTACTATTTGTAGTAGTTATCTTCCAATATTCTGCTTCATGGTTTTAAGACTGAAGTAAAAAGCATGACAGGTGCTCCTAAATAATTGCAGTTTTATGTAATGAAGTTTTGATTATATAGGAAAACTTCTCATGAATAATAGACCAATGAAAGTCATTTCCATAGAAGTTAAAAAGTGAATACATACATGACAAAAGGCAGCTTTTGCCATAGGCTTTGTTACCATTTTCAAGCGTGCACAGAAATTCATTTCCAGTGTTGCAAGTCCTCAGAGTTAATGAAATGAAGACTATTACAGTTGTAATGAAGATCTTTTAGAAAATACTCTACAACAGTTGATCTGAGAATATTATTGTATGAGGATCAGTATTTCCTCATTCCAACAACTACAGTCTGTCTGTCAGCCTCTTTGTTCATCTCACAGACTATTTAAAACTGCCTATATTGATATTAAGTTTTAGACATAGTTTGTAAAGTGGAGCTGCTGGAATCAAAGCAGAGTCTGTAAGTAGATATCATACATGGATCTCCACAACTACTGAGTCTGACCTTGAGCCTGAGGCAAGCTGTATAGTTATTCTATGCCTTTCTTTCCATGTCTGATGTCTGTTAAATGGATGCAGTCACAAATTCATTGTGAAAATTATATGTATTTTTATATACTAACACTAGTTTGTCATATATAGTGGGTGGCTAACATTTCATAAGGCAGAAATAAACTTCTGCTTTTCTTTGATTCAGATATAGTAATGCATAATAGAAGCTGAACCTATGAAATATACTTTACTCAATCTTCTAAAATGTTCAGTTTTTACTGCTTGAAATTCTAAAATTCTGACATTTATAATTAATCATTTTAATAGTTATAGTAACTCTCTACTTGTAGCAAGTTAAGGAAAGAGAAAGCATGGAGGGTGAAAATAAAGTAACTTGGGGTGGGGTAACAAAGCACCGAGCTATGGGACATCAAACTTGGAACAAAACACGAGTAAATCTGAGGAACTGGTACTCACTCATCTGAGGGAGAAGCATGTATGCTGAGTGACTATAAGAGGATATGCCCAAATTCACATTGCTCAGGTTATTCACTGTAACAGATGGGGACATCAGAGCATTCAGCGTGGTACAGCAGAGTCAATAAGGCTTACCTAACCCCAGTGAATTAAATTCAAAAACACATACAGGAAAGTATACTTGTCTGAAGGTCTTTTAGAGGTCTTGGCCCATCTCTCTCAATGGCAAACCTCCATCCTCTTGTTCTTTTCTAATGCTTTGTAGTAAATATATGCCTATATATAATATAAATATATTTATATCTGATATAAATATTAATATATGTAGTAAATATAAATACATATATTTCATACACACACAAAGAAACACAGATACACACACATAATATCTTAGGATTTCTATTGCTTAGAAGACACCATAGTAATGTTAAAAATGAAAACCTTTAATTGGTGCTAGCTTACATATAGTTCAGAAGTGTAGTCTATTATAATCATGGTGGGAAGGCTCGCAGAATGTAGACATACATGGTGCTGAAGAGGTAGCTGAAAGTTCTACAGCTGGATTGGCAGGCAGCAGGAAGAGCAAGAGAGCCACTGAGCCTGGCTTGATCTTCTGAAACCTGACAGCTTTCCCACAGTGATACACTTCCTCCAGCAAGGCCACACCTACTCCAACAATTCCATACCTCCCAGTAGTGCCAGTACCTATGAGCCTATGGGAGCCATTTTCATTCCAATCACTACTCTGTGTGTGTTCATTAGCTATATGATGTCTTACAAATATTTATTGTTTTCAAAACTGGCTCTGACAGTAGTTTATAGAAAATAATTGTCAATAAATTTTAAAAGCCCTTTTGGTGAAAGCATTGCTTATCCAAAATGCATACTCTGAAGTTTAATACCTAATTTTTTTTATTCATAACACTTATTTAGAGGATTTTTCTCAGTCTAATTCTAATGATTTTGTGTGCTTTAGTTACATACATTACATTACATAATTCACATCATTAATATTATAGTCTTATGGCTCAATACTTTATTAATACTATATTGTTAGCAATTACTTAAGATACTAATTATTGTTGGACAGACTGTCCAAAAAAAATCAGACTTAAAAAGCATACAATTTCAAAAGCCTTTCAAGGTAGAATTTCAGTTATTTGTTCAAATTGAAAGAAAAAGAAATAGTCACCAAAATGTCAGATTCCATTAGACTCACTGATGTATTCTGTAGTGTAGATGGAAACAGAGTCAAAACTCAACAGGGAGAGAAATTGAGAAGCACTCTTAGCTGTCCAGGTTCAGAAATTTTATTCTTTTTGCTGTTGCCATGAGTAATGATGGCATCAATAGTAGGAAAACTACCCAAAGCATCTTGCTCACCATAATATTGTCTTAATGTAGAGAAGACACAGTCAATTCAGATTCTTGGTTGTGACAAACTGGTAAAAAATTAATAGATCAAATCAGGAATAAGTTCTACTATAATACTGTGTGAAATAAAGTCTATAACTCTAATCACTAGAAGCATGAATTTGTTTTACTATGTTTAAACAGCAAATTTTGAGCATCACAGTCCCAAAGAAACATTAGTTAAATGGTTTTAAGAAGTATTATATGCTTTTTACAGTGTGAGTAACTTTTACAGTTATTCACTTTTACAGTGTGAGTAACCATAATGTTTTTCTTTTTTGCTTTGTGTTTGGGACTGTGTTTGGTGTCAAATTATGGAAAATAAATTTTCTAAATTATTCAATCTTAAAAATATGCTTACACATAGTTAATTTAAAATTTCTTATTTCCATATTTGAGATATGGAAATCTAGGCATTTAGGGCACTTAAATATTTGTATTTAGTTCACTGACCTTTGCTGCTGACATATTTATAAATTCAGTGATTGACTAGAGTCTGCGTTGATTTTGTGCTAGGAATTCCAGAGTATATGTTCATGTCTCTATAATGGTATCATTTGCTCCATTGCCTAGAAATTGCAATGCTTACATACTTAGTTTTCTTGGAGCAGACAAACCTAGATGCTATCTTAAAAGCACACACTTCCTGGTAAGTGTAATTTCTGACTCAGTCTCTCTTGTGTAAAAAGGGCTGTGAATAAGCAGATGGATACCAGTGTTCATTGTTAAAGCTTGCATACTATGGAAGCCCACAGTCATAATTGTTTCTAGATAGGGATGTGATTTTAACAATCAGTTAAAACAAGTATTTCAACTGTGTGACTGATTGTCTCAATTTGTGTGTGTGTGTGTGTGTGTGTGTGTTTGTTTGTTTTCTTTGTTCTTTGGTTATAAGTAAGTGTAAAGAGAAGGCATAGGATGTCCAGCAGTTGGTAGATTATGTCATCTCAGATTACAAGTCACTCCTCTAAAAGGATGTTTGCCACAGTACCTTGGACATACAATAGAGTCAACATTTGTTTGATCAGCTTTGAGCTAATTCTCTTTATCATACAAGGATTTGTGATCTTATGATTATTTAAGTTCCCTTTTAGGTTTCTTCAATTTTACTTAAAGTTACTAGGTATGTAACTGAAGTCATTTCCAAATTGGCCACTTGAATAACCTTAGAATGAACTTTATAGTTAATAAATATTTCTGACGATGGGAGATGAAAACTGGCAGGGCCTCTTTGGGTGCTAATTCAGATGTTGTAAAAGAAGATGGTATTTTACCCTGTATTTATTATAGTAAGGTGCCTATCACAATTTCACAGTCAGTGGCAGAACGCTATGTAAAACTAAGTTCCAGACAAAAGAGTTTTGACAAGAGAAGCAGAAAGCAGACTAACATTGATTTGCAGATTTTTGAGTCTGCATACCTATGTGGCTTCATCATCTGGCCAAGGGAAGTCTGCATATGTGACGTGGGGAGGGGTAGCTATCACAGGAAAACCCTGAGATTAGACTGTTAGATAAGTGTTGGCAAATGGTTCATCCTCTCTTTTGATCATGGAGCTGAACTGTCTTCATTACCATGTACAATAATAGGAACAATCATAAAACTACCCCTAATTCTGACATTAATTGTTGAGTTCACGTGCAGGAAATCCACCCTCAATTTCTAAGATTCAGTTGGACTCAGAACACACTTAAAACTTCAAAAATTCATAGTTTATAAAGGCATATCCAATATTTGCTGCATACATAACAGCAAAAGCTGTGAATGAGGTCCATTACACTTATACATGACCTCAGAGTGAAACATCATAGGGTCAGACAACCATGATTTCCAATATGGAAAGATTACAGACTGAAGTTGGCCAGCACAAGTGATGCATGCATCAGCTTCAGGAATATCACAGCGCAGAGCCCATAATTTCCCTTGCTTAGTGTAATTATTGATAAGACACAGGTATTGTCAGTAAATAGAGGAAGACTTCTGCCATGAAATAGATCTGAACTGCTTTACTCAGGTACACGTAACTTAAATAAATTTAGGCATACTTATGTTGTAAGAAGAGACCACAGCATACCTGAAGTGATAACAGTTTTAAGAAATGGCATAATTTAAATTTATGTCTATTTTCTTTTAAGAAATGTGATTCTGAATTACCTATATTATACACAATTCTAGTTATAATATACCTAGAATTCTACCCTAATTTGTAGTGACACCATCCTCTTTCCTTGCTTTAATGGTTAGAAAGAGAACTTACAAGCTCAGTTTCCCTGCAGGTCCCCTCAGCACTAGCTACTAACCCCTGTTCCTATGAAAATACTTGAATTTTCACCATGGTTTTTGCTTCCTTGTCCCAGCTGACTAGGTTCTACAGAAATGAAAGTGTCTGTGGCTCCTTTCTCTTAGTCAGCCTCAGGAACTTACATATCTTCTAGTGTTTCATGATAAAGAAAAGAGCAAAAATATTTTTTCTGAAGTTACTAGAAGTTTTCAAAATATTTTTCCTAAATCATAACCGATCTGTAAAACGAACTGCATTTCAAATACATGTGGAAAGTGTTGTAGGCATTATTTTCCTCTAGAGATATTCAGGATTCATGTTATGAAAAAAATTCTGTAAAATCTGTAGCTAAATCTAGACTACCTGTAAAAGATAAACACAAACTATTACATGCAACAACATAGTTTCCCAGTGATTTGTTCACCCCCTGGCATCAGACCTTATCCAAGTGCACAGCTGGACTATTTAGACAACTGAGATCTGAACTCAAGAAAATGAAGTTCCAAGAAAACATACTTTTATTTGATGGTTTTAGTGACACTTCTTTTTTAGGAGTGATATCATCTGAACCAAAGGTATTGGAATCCAGTCTAATGTATAAGCCCAGGATTCTTTTGTACACTGTAGACATTGGAATGGGGAGAAACTGACAGAGATGTTCTATTCATTGAACACAGTAACATTTCTCAAATGCTGTTTATTATCAGGCTTTCATAGCAGAGGGTACTTTTGCCCTGAAAGAACAGTAGATGTAATGGCTTAATGGTCTGTCTGTCTGTCTGTCTGTCTCCCCCCTCCCTCCTCCCTCCTCCTCCCTCCTCCTCTTCCCTCCCTCCCTTTCTGTCTCTCTCTCTCTCTCTTTATATATATATATATATATATATATATATATATATATATATATCACAATGTTTATATTTGCCTGAACATTTTAATGTTCTATGTACAAAATAGACAGGGAGGCCAAAGAACAAGGATATAATTGACAATTATTTCAACATATTAGTTAATGCAATAATTAAATTGTATTTGTTTAATTAGGGAAAAAAGTGGCTCTTTAATAAAAATTTATTTCTCATAGAGGCTATTTTAACCAGAAATAGTATACGTGTGATTCATCAATTTATTTTATATATGTATTTTTTATTTGTTTGATCCTGCATCACCAGTTGGAGTATATTCTTTTATAGTAATGAGAAGTTCCTAATTAGAATTCCTTATTCTTATATAATTATACAAAAATAAATCCTCAAATCAGCAAATACTCAGCTTTTTACAGTTTTATTGCCTTTCTAAAACAGAACCCTATTATTAGCTATTCACAATATATTTAATTTTTTTTAAGGTTTTCCTAAGCATTCTATAATTCAGCGTCCCTGCGCGAATTTCATATTTGAGCCTTTCTCATTTTGATTGGGAATGGGCATTAATGGATTTTCAGGAAGAATTATTAAAACATTTGCTCTGCATTCCATCTTTAAATGTCAGAAAGCTAAGGCATAATTTTGCAGACAAATTCATGTAAGATTTAGAGAAATTGATTTGCAGTATTTATAGCTTTGGAGGTTGACATTTTGCCTGTGTCTGTTGTTAAACGATGGCAGTATAATTTTACAATGAAACAACATTTGATCAACAAAATAAATAGATATCTCACAAAGTGTTCTCTTATAGTTGATATATTCTCTGAGTGATAATTTTAATTGTGAAGTTTAAGATATATTTATTTCATCATGGACTAATTTATGCCACTAATAGTGATGCTTATAAATTTTTAATAAATTATAAAAATATAATTTTTATAATGAAATTATATTTTCAGTCTCATGGGTCATTTTCTGACACTTAAACTATCTTATTATAGCTTATTATTCATGAGAAATGGAAAAATTAATATATATTTTAATTCTTTTAACTTAAGAAAATACAGTTAGTTGAAGACCTGAATTTGAGAATGTTTGTGCCTATATTGACCTTAATTGAGAGAATGATTTCTAATTAAGAATAACTTGCTGGATATTAGATGATTGGTTCTTTTATGTGACTGTACAAGTAGATATTAATTCAGAAAAAATGACTATTGTTAATAGTTTCTTTGTTCTTTAATTTATGTATTTGCTTTTTAATTTATACATATCTGTCTCACTGGTATGTGAAAGAGACCTATAACATTGTTTGTGTTAAAAATTCTTGAAATATAGTCCTCGCCTCAAAAATACGTACTCCCCTTTTTCAGCTAATATTGATATCCCTATAGTCTCTTAGTCTTAGCACTGTTTAAAAGTGCAAAGCCTATTCTGTGACTCAAGGAAATCTCTAAAATGCAATCCCTTACACAATCAAAAAGCATGCCACTTATTTTCAGCATATACTGGCACAGATTATACGTTACCATTCCAAGGCAAGTAATTGGTGTATAGTCAGTAAATGCTGGATAAAAGCAAGACTAAAAGTCCATAGGGCAAACCCTAAATTTCCTATCTCATTGGGTGACATGAAAAGGCTGTTGTCCCTGCCCCTCCAGTTTTGCTGTATGCGGTATGCATTCCTCTTTTGGTCTTCATGCAGACAGCTTTCCTGTACTTCATCTTCACCGCTTCCACAATGGTGTCTGAGGACCTTTTGCCCCCTCAAACTTCCCACATGTGTTGCCTGGCTACAGCAGCTCTCTGAAACTACAAAGATTCTACTACCCCTAAACTGTTGCATTCTTTGTGACCCTCATACAACTGCCAAGGGTCTACACAACATTTGACTGCCAGCTTGGGATGAACCCTGACCCTACTGAACCCCATTACCAGAAGCTTTGGGTGTTTGTGGGTTTGTGTTGTTGTTATGTTTTGTTTGTTTATTTTCTTTGTAGGAGTAGAGATTTTCTTAGGCCTTTTTCTTTCACACTTGAAAACTCAGCTGAGTAAGGTCTTGCCCGAACTCACCGTTTTCCTCATTCCAGTGCAAATCAAATCTCCCCTTAATATAGTTAATTTCCTTAACAATTAGAGACTCTCTTTCCAGGAGGGGCCTTTGACATAATGTTAAGTTTGTTACAATCCTTTTCTTTACAAAGAATACTTCTTTTCTTTCTGGCTCATTTGCTCTTCTTCCTTTTAGACTTGTACAGGAGTGAATGCTAATAACTATGTGATAGAATCAATATTGGGCAGTCTTGGAATCCCCTCTGCCAAGGAAATTAGTCCACACACTTCTCAATCACCACTCCTCAGGGAAAAGAGCCAAGTTGGAGACTCAAGCAAGCCAAGAATTTAAAGGCAGGAGTTGACAGAGACATGAAGGAATGCTATGAATTGGATTGCATTCCATTGCTTACTCTGAGTGATTTCTTAAACAACTCAGAATCTCTTGCCAGCTTTGGCACTGCCCCAATGTACTGTGCTTTCCCAAATCAATCAATAATCAATAAAATATTCCACAATCGTGCCTATAGGCCAATTTCATCAGTTTCTTTAACCCATTGGGGCATTTTCTCAGTTGAGGATCCTTCATCTTGGAAACCTCCAGTTTATGTCAGGTTGATAAGAAAACTTACCAACTTGTCACTTTTCCTTCTCAGAGATAGAGTCCCTTTTTGCTTTTCTCTGTAGCATACACCTGGAGAGCTGACCTTTTAGCTTTGGGGTGTTGTTCAACCTCTACGGATCTACTTCATTGTTAAAAGACTTATTATGTGAGACTAGAGAGATGGATCAATGGTTAAGAGCATTGGCTGCTATTCTAAGAACACCAGTTAAGTTCTCAAAACCCACATGGGAGCTTGCAACTGTCTGGAACTCCAGTTCTGGGTGATATGGCATCCTCACACAGACACACATGTAGGCAAAACAACAATGAATATAAACCTTAAAAGAATAAACCTTTAAAAATATTTTATTTTGTTTTAAAGGATGTGTGTGTCTTTGTGTGTGTGTGTGTCTTTGTGTGTGTGTGTGTGTGTGTGTGTGTGTGTGTGTGTACATATGAGTGCAAGGGACATCACAGTACTAAGTGCCAATTCCATGGCTCTATTTTATATTTATTTCTATTATTTTCATATATATGCGTGTGTGTTTATCTGTATATATGTGAATATACATGTGTGTATTAATCTGTATATATATATATATATATATATATATATATATATATATATGCGTGTGTATATGTGTGTGTGTGTGTGTGTGTGTGTGTGTGTAAAACAATAGACACTAGAAGATGGTATCAGATACCCTGGTGCAGGAACTAAGTGATTATAAGCCATTCAACATAGTTATTATGAACAGAACATGGGTCCTCTGGAAAGGCAGCAAATGCTCTCATCAATTGCTATATCTCTCCATCCCCTGGCTCCACTTCTTAGTGCTGTGACATTGACCACTAAACTTCATCATCTGGATTTGAAGGGGATACACCCAACCACAGCATGTATATACCCTAGAATTAAAAAAAAATTACTGTATTCATCAATAAATTTTAAATAATTCAATTTGTGATTTATTTTTATTAAATAATTTATCATTTACTTTAAAAGCCAATAACAGCCCTTTCTCTCCTCCTAGTACCCCCTCATATAAGTCGTCCCCCATTCCCCTTAGAAGGGGAAGCACCCGTCTGAATGTCAAACTCACATACCCCCCCACATCTCGGTCCCCACCCTATCCCTCCACTGCCCACCCCCAGTGAGTGAAGATATATGCTTTTGATTATGTGATCTTAGTAAAGCAAATCATGGTTCTAGCCACTGTTAGAGAAAAATGTTAACTTTTGATTGTGATATTAAAATTGGTCTTAAAATCAAAGATAATGAATTGCTAATATTATCCCTTTCCTATGAGCTTGAATAGATGGTCTGAGCATATACCTTAATCGTAGAGTGCTGACCTAGTAATTCAGATACCCAAGATTTGATCTCCAGCACTGAATGAAAAGAAAGAAAAAGACAATAGGTTACAGTGTTCAAGAGGTTGATATTTTTTCCCACATGTGCGAGTTCATACAGAGGCTCTGTTGCTACTATATAATGTGTCCACTAAGAGCACCACCAAAATGTCACTAACCAAAATGATGCTGAAGTTCTAATTCCTTACAAAAAAAAATCAGTGTCGGGCTGGGGAGTTGCTCCTCATTGGTAAAGAGCTTAATTTTCAAGGTCAAGAGCCATGTCTCAGTCCCTAGAACTCTGGTAAAAATAAGATACAAAAATCCAGGTGTGGTGACTTTTTGGTTGGTCCTGTCATGCCAGCATCTGAGAAGCAGAGTCAGGGAGAATCCTGCTTCTCACTGCCCGGCCAGCCTACCCTGCTCCCGTGCAGCCCAATGCAAGTTCTGATGTCAGCAAAGAGTGCATAAGTTGCCTGAGGAAAGACATTTCAATTGTTCTGTGACTCTCACATCAACCATACACAGGAGCACATGCACCCTACCCCTTGAAAATGTACATATACCCAGGGCACGTTCGAGGAAACATCTCTGTGGTTGTAAACGTTTACTAGGGAAAGGATTTGACTCATGTCATCTAGTTACTAATGAAGACATTTAGGAAATAGTTTAAAGCTTTTTAGGTGACTGTCCCTTGCCGTGTTAGGGAAGGTGGGCAGGGAGGAGAGCACCTACAATTAGTGGTGGCTAAGATTGCCCACTCCTAATTCAATATGCTGGAGCTGAAGTGCCTGGAGTATTCTCAACACTGACAAGCACTTGGGTTCCATCGAGGACTTTTACTTTCCGTTCTGTGTGTTGTATGCAGTGTGAACATTTGCTGAATTCTCACAGGAAAATTCACTGTGATTTATTTATTTATTTACTGAAAACCAAGAATTTAAAAATCCACTTTCTATTTCTTTTTGGTTTCTTCATTTTTACGAACAGTGGGGGGGTGGGGGAAGAGCAAAGAAAGAGCAGACTTCACCAGTAGCCTATGTATTAAAACAGGTTGGCACACTGCAGACATATTAGAAGGTCAGAGTGAGGGACTTTCTATAACACAGAAGAATAGCGACAGCCTGATATGCATCAGCCAGTGACTGTGGTTTTAAATTCTACAACAGAGAGTATTTTATTTGTGTCTCTGTGTGAGCATTTTTGGCTACAGTCCATAGGGATTTACTTTTCTTGTTTTGAAGAAAGCCTTCTTAGCTCGTTCCTTTGATCAGCAGTGGTACTGTGTCATTACACTCCCATGAGAACCTGTTTGATGGACGCTTGTGATGTGCTCAGCATCAAATAACTCTTCAATTCAAATTTTATCTTTTGAAATGTCAGAATGATTCAATTTTCTGGAAAATCACAAGGGACACACTTAGAAAAATAGTATGTAAGTGATATTTTTTTTATTAAATAATGAATACAAATTACTGCTTAAAGCAAATTACTAGCAATAAATTCATTATTGTTTCACTTATATTTTAATTGACAATACCAATGACTAAATAATTAAAAGTTGCATTAAGCATCTATCAGTAAAAATGAATAATAAAACAATTTATTTCCAAGATAATGATTGTCATATATCTTATGTTTCATAATAAAAAGAACTATAGTTGATGACAGAATTTAATTAAGAAAGTGAATAACTTTGCTTTTCCACAAACATTATATACAAATGTTTTTACTACTATTTGACAGTTTATACCAGTAGTATATATTTTTGAATTCTTAATACTGCACATATATAATGTTGAATAAAGTAGAGAAACACAGCAAAAAGCTGCATCCAGTATGCTGGAAGGCTGGGACACGGTGGGGCACGTGGCCACACCTGTGCTACTCACCTGCCGTGGTCTACGTAGAGGATGAAATGCAGCTGATTTATTAAACAAAATGGTATTGTTTAGCAATCGATACGCTAGTAATATACTAATATTAAAAAATAAGTATGAACAATATAATTTTGGTGTCTCAAATAAAAGACATCGTACTATATTACTCACTTATCAATTGCTAGTCCTACATCTATATTACTAGTTTACCAGTAATTTGATAAAACTATCTACAAATGTGTTCCTGTAGCAGAATGCCAATGAATTAGGTGTCACAGGATAGTGCACTGAAAAACTATTTAGAAAGTAAGGGAAAATTCTTACAATCACTTACAGAAATTATTGTATCCTTCTCCATTTAAGCTATATGCATATATAAGTTCTAATTTATAGTATGTGTACTATAGGTATAAATATATGAAGAGGAAAATTATGAGCAAAGTAGGAAAATAATGTACCATAGCGTAAAACATAAGATTGATGATGATCAAATTGTATTCCAGAATAGGTCTGGAATACAATTTTAATTTTTAAATTATGTGAGTAAATGCACTTGGACATAAGATCCATAAAGATATTTTATGGCCTCATCAATTGCAATATTCCTACTTCATAGCCAGGGCCTCCATTATATACCTTGAAATTATACAGGAACTGTGGTTTAGAATATCAGTTGTATTTAATATTTTATTTGGTTAATTAAATGTACTTCATTTAACAGTATTTATTTTTATATAATTAAGGTTGGAATTAAAATAGAAAATTGAAATGTAAACAGAAGGGACACGGCTATAGCTCAGTTGGTAGAATAATTACCTAGCATGCAAAATGCCATGGGTTTCATCCTCAGCTATGAATATACTGGGAGTGGCTGCAAATGCTTGTAAGCCTTGCACTCAGCTCAGAGGCCCACAGTCAGAAGTTCAAGGTCGTCCTAGGCTACATAATATCTTAAGCTCATTTACCTTTGCTCACCATCTTTTCAAATGACTGAACAAATTCTCACCCCCCACACCACCACTTACTGGTATGATGACTAACTTTCACTGTCAACTTGAAACAACCCAGAATCTCCCGGAAGAAGAGTCTTAGCGAGGGATTGTCTAGATCATGTTGGTTTATGGGCAATTGCATGGAGGATTATCTTTTTTTTTTCTTTATTTACATTTCAAATGCTATCCCGAAAGTTCCCTATACCCCCTCCCCCTGCTCCCCTACCCACCCACTCCCACTACTTGG